>NW_017842056.1:81758-82952 GCF_001891065.2 Hippocampus comes | reverse complement strand
GTCCCCCCCCCCCCCACCCCCTCGACACCTTCCTGGTCAGTTCGACCTTTTAAATAAATGTGTTCTCTTGTGCTCTCGCATCTCCGTGTCACATTTTATTATGTGGAAGAGTCAAAGTTCTAGGATGACTTCAAAACATTAGCACCAAATACTTCAAATGTGGTTCAGTCACTACCTGAGCCTAGTCGAGGAATCACCTCCGCATTAAAAAAAAAAACATTTATTTATTGTGTAATCCAAGATCAGCAATTTGGTGAAAAGATACAATTCGCGACAATCGGCGTCATTTTGTGCCTTTCCTGTCATTCCCCAAGATGAAAATGATGTCGCAATATAGTCGTACCTTGCCATATCACGGTTCACCTTTTGCGGCCTCAATAGCAGGTATTGAAATCGCACCTCTCTCATTATCGACGATTTTTTTTCCCTGTATCTCGGGGTTTTGTGGTGATACATTTTTCCACACGGGCTAATGTTATTACAGACTTGCGAAGCAGTAAGTGCAAGCAAGGAGGAAAGACAGATTGTTGAGCGTCGTCGGCCAGGTGTGGCTTGCACCGTCTCAAATCAGTGGATGAGACGAGAAGTGATGAACAATAAAAAGAACTTCGTCGAAGGCATTGTAAAAGCTTGCCTACTGCCCAAAGACCGGCGGCATCGGCTCCTGCACGCTCGCGGCCCTTACTGCTGAAGCTGCAAAGGCAGTTTAACAAGGATTTTACATTTTGCGAACATTACAGCAAGATGACTGCTTGAGAGAGAGCGCGGGCGGCCGAGGATTTCAAATTGTGCTCTGTCATTGAGACTCAAATGCTCACAATTGCTAATTATAATAATGGCTAATTTTCCTCATCTAGCCTATTTGTTTTTTTTCCTCTGATTTTTTTCTCAGATCAGAATTGAATTTCTCCAAGCTACTTGGCCAATCTACACATTGTATCACTTGTGAGAAAGATGTTTGAATGTCTTTAGTGTTGTCAAGAGATTAAAAAAAAGTGAGATGAATTAATTATGATCTGTAATTAATTGATCTAATTAATCAATATTTTAATCTCATCTCAAAATTGCTGAGAAAGCACCTTTATTCGTTTTAAATTATTTTTTTCAATTCAATTTCAAATTAAATAGTTCTGTAATTATTCGCAATTAACGCGATAAATTTACACCTCTAAATGTCATTGTCCTTGTGTTGTG
>NW_017842056.1:80527-81699 GCF_001891065.2 Hippocampus comes | reverse complement strand
AACTAATTTTGCCCGATTAAATCGATTCATCGTTGTGCCGCGAGTATGACGTCACTTTCACTTTGTGCGTCAGGTTCATGGTGGACCATCGCTGGTACGAACAGTGGAAGGAATTTGTGGAAAGCGGAGACCAGAACTCGACGTGTCCCGGTCAGATCGACAATGGCGAGCTGTTTGAGGGTTAGTGAGCACACTTTCTCTTCCACTTCTGTTTCATCTGTTTACTTTTTTTCTCCTAGTATCATGACTCCGTTTACTAACCAATAATTATTGCGCTACTTTTCCGATTTTATTCTGGGAAAATAATGACTAAAAATGGGTTGTTGTAATGTAAACACACTTATTGTCATGAACTAACTAAGAATTACTTCTGATAACATTCACAAAAATTGTCACTTTGTTCCGAAATATGTTTTTTCACATCATCTCCCGACTCAACTTAACCCGCGACACTGCCCCTTTAGTCATGACTTTTTCCTCATACCATTAGAACCGCAGTCAAGAAAAATGACCCCCCCCCAATCCCAACATTCTGACCTTATTCTCTTGCTACTAATGCAGGGGTGTCCAAACTTTTTCGCTTGAGTCCCGCTTACAGAGAAATGGAAGGAGAAAAGGGTCGTTTTTTGGGACACGCTAAAGTCAGTCTCGAGAAAGCAATTCTCGATGATTTGGATTGTTCAGCAGATTTCTGTTCAAGGCGTGAAGGCAAATAGTTGAGGATTTTTTTGGGTGGTGGCCAACAGCCCTCGATCTCAGAGTAGATCTGGCTCTGCACGTAACGGCAGCCGAATGTCCACATTCAGAACTCCCCAAAAAAAAAAAAAACTGGGGAAAAAAACTGTCAGGTGACCATTTTTCAAATGGTGACTTGAGGCTCGTTCATGTGATGCCTTCATCAAGTGGAAGAACATATTTTTGCCTCTCAAATGAAATGATCACGATTTCCACGAGTGTTTTCAAGATCAATCGTGTTACTCTTTTTCATCATTTATTTATATCGGTGAAGAGAGCGCAAAGTAGTCAGCAGTCAAAGGAGTCAAGAGTAGAGGATGCAGAGAACAGGGAAAGATGGAAATTAATGACTCGCTGTGGCGACCCCTGAAAAGGGACGTGCCGAAAGGAGAAGAAGGAGAAGAAGAAGATATGAAGCAGCTTGGGATTTCCGCCTG
>NW_017842056.1:72795-79855 GCF_001891065.2 Hippocampus comes | reverse complement strand
GTCAGGAGTGATTTGTGATAGAAGGGTGTCAGCTAAGGTGAAGGGAAAAGTTTACAGAACAGTTGTGAGACCAGCCATTATGTACGGTTTCGAGACACTAGCAATTGGGAAAAGACAGGAGGCAGAGTTCGAGGTGGCTGAGTTAAATATCCTGAGATTCTCCTTCGGAGTGAAAAGGATGGACAGGATCAGAAATGAGGTCATCAGAGGGACAACTCAGACAGGAATGTTTGGAGAAAAAGTGAGAGAGGCCAGACTGAGATGGTTTGGACATCTACAGAGGAGGGACAGTGGATACATTGGTAGGAGAATGTTACAGATGGAGCTACCAGGTAGGAGACAGAGAGGAAGGCCAAAGAGGAGATTCATGGATACCGTGAGGGAAGACATGCAGGTAGTTGAGTCAAGAGTAGAGGATGCAGAGAACAGGGAAAGATGGAAATTAATGACTCGCTGTGGCGACCCCTGAAAAGGGACAAGCCGAAAGGAGAAGAAGAAGAAGAGAGCGCAAAGTTCCGTCCCTTCTCACTTTGCCCACCTTCCCCTTTTTGAACTCATTTCGCGGCCCATGTCAAAGGTTAGTTTTGGAGATCGATATTTCTTGGTCATGTGGCGGGCCGCCAACATTGCTTATGTCCAGGAACTTGATTTTGCTCCTCTCTCGGCGGTCTCCTGCTTCCAAGGTGGCGCGCGCGTTCATTTTTCCTCATCCTGCGATTATGCAACGTCACAAGATTGATTTCCTCGTGATATGGCGATTGCATCCCGCGCCGGCGTATTAAGCGGCTTTCGTCACTTCAGATGTGGACTCGTACCACCTGAAAGAGCGTCTGGTGGAGAACGAGGACTTTGTCCTGGTGCCCGCCGAGGCCTGGCACAAGCTCCTGTCCTGGTACGGGATGGTGGACCAGCAGCCGCCGCTGGAACGAAAGGTGACTTTTGGGATCCCCCGCCCACTCCCCCCACACACTGAAATTTCTGGAGCGATGTGAGTCACGCCCTCGCGTTGTCGTGTGCGCTTCAGGTGGTGGACCTGCCCAGCACGCTCAAGGTGGAAGTTTACCCAGTGGAGCTCTTCCTCTGTCTCCACGGCAACATGGAGAACGTCACCACGGCGCACTTTAGCCGCACCGACAGCATACGTGAGTTTTGCTTGGCAAATTGTTTGGAAAACGGAGCGATGGGGCCAGCTCCTTGGCGGTGGGAGTTTTATCAGGAAAATAAAAGGGTGACGGTTGGGGTAGTTTCTGTAATTTTGTTCGTGTGTTCTTGATCATTAGATGAGCCCATGGATAACAAACGTTTGAAAGATGAAATGTACAAAATTGTTTTGTTTTTGTCGTTGATCACCCATTCCAAACCATGCATGTGACCTGATCTGATAAAAAAAAATCTCAGCAAAAGTGTTCATTTCACTCCGAAAGACACATGACATGATATTTTACGGCACTAAATAAAACAAATGAAAGTGCAATCACGTTCATTTCAAACAAGCGAGTGCGAAACAATTCTTTTTGGATTTTATTGAATATTTGCCAAATGAATTCAAATGAAATTATTTATTGGCTACAAAATAAGAGGCTCAACTATTTTTATCATCGATGGCATCATTGTTTTATTCTAGTCCAAGCAAATATGAATTATACAATTCAACCTTTTTTTTTTTTTTTTTGCATTTTCACATATTTTTATATTTTGTCTTTTTTCCTTTTTGAAAACCTTGAGAATAAATTGTAACCCCTGAGTGCAACATTTTGCCCGTTTGGTTTGGCGCAAGTCGTCGCACCGGGACTGACATTTGACATTTTCACAGAGTCGATCCAGTCGGCCATGTGTCGGGTCTTCTCGCTGCCGTCGACGTGCGAGTGTCGCCTCTGGATGAAAAGTTCGGACAACAACTGCGAACGTCTCCGGAACGTCCACGTGAGCGTGCTGGACGCCTGCCTGAGCTCCGGCATGGTGAGCGAGCAGGCGCGCCACATTTCCTTTGCCCACGACGACTTGCTTCATCCTAATCAGCACGGCTACCGTTTCTTCTCATGAAATCGTAATTGAAGCGCATTTCAACTTTATTCTCTCCCTTGATTCTCATGAAATGATCACGTAAAACGACGTTGACACGAATATCACCACTTCATTGTCATATTCATGAGTACGAAATGACTTGGTCCGAATGTTGAATTTCGCCCGTTTTCTCTTGACTCATTGTGTGTGCGTTTCAGACTGTGATCATGGAGACGAGGAATGCTGACGGCACTTGGCCGAGCACCAGACCTTTAATTCTGTAAGCAACTTTGTTTGACTTTTGTTTGTTTGTTTGTTTGTTTTTACTCCTTTTCGTGGTCCAGTGAAACTCCTCTACGACGAAATCATGTTTGCAGCAAGAAATGTTTCACAACAGGGGGCTTTTCACTGTAGCAAATTTTATCTCAGATGTAAACACACACGCACACAAAACGTTGGTGTGTACTCTTTTTTATTTTTATTCCAGCATACACTTATTTGACACTTCATATAGCCAGTGTAGAAAATTAAAAACTGGAAAGAAATTGCGAAATTTACGATCAACATTCACTTTCACGTACATCAATTTCTTGCGTAATGTCTTTTACTTTGCTTCCTCCATCTTTCGTTTTGATCAATCACTTTTACCCGCTCTTCCAGCGTCAGAGCTCTTCTTGTCTTAGCTGCTTGACATCCAAAGTTCCGTTTTGTCGCCATTTTAGCAATGCAACGTTCGTTCTGCGTCTGAAACTAACACTAACAAATACTTCCTGGACTACTGCGCATGTGTGAACCAGCGTGGTGGTTGCTGTTGCCGTTTTCGAACGAAGCAGTAGAGGTCGCTGTTGGATTAGACTTTTGCGGAAGGCTTGTTTTCGTTGTTTGCGAGGCAAGAGCAGAGAAAAAGATTTCGTATCACGGAACAGGGGGACTTTTCGTCGTAGGGGGAGCAGAAAAGTGGGAATGGCTTTCATGCATGAACATTTTTTTCACACGAGGGGGTATTTTCGCCCATGTAGGTTTCGTTGTAGAGGAGTTTCACTGTAGCACGGCGGTGATAAACGAGCATCTTACAAGGAAAGCGGACGGTTTTCTGGTGCCCGATTGAGTTTTTGCCATCGCTACAGCGGTGTTGGCAAGCGGCCATGAGCGCACACTGTCGACCGTGCGCGTTTTATGTTCACACCACGTCCTGTTGCACGCTAAGCGTTTGTAGCGTTGAGGGAGGCGTTGCTCGCATTAAAACGGCCGCTTCCATTGTGGCCGACGCCCGATTTCATTTCGGACGTGGAGACGGTCGCGTGTGGCAGCGTGCGCACTTCAGGGTGTGCGTTGGATGGAATACGGTGGCCTGTGAGTGACGCGCACATGTTGAGGCATTCGTCCGTCAACTTGCGTTGATTCGCAATTGATTGTACGCCCGCCGATTGGCGTGAAGAAGACGTGGCGGCGCTCGCGAGCTGGCCAATGGCAGCATTCAGAACGTCCCCACAAAGCCCACCGATTGTTTTCCAGGAGGAACTCTCCGGAGGAGCAAGACTCGTATCGAGGTCAGCCCGGCGTCTGCGGCCTCACCAACCTCGGCAACACCTGCTTCATGAACTCCGCTCTGCAGGTGTGTGACGCGCGCGTGCGGACGCGGGCCGAGAGACGCTCAACGCGCTTGCTGACCCGCTTTTCGCTCCCCCAATGCAGTGCCTGAGCAACACCCCCCCGCTGACCGAGTACTTCCTGCAGAGCTCCTACCTGGAGGAGCTCAACTTCTCCAACCCGCTGGGCATGAAGGGCGAGATCGCCGAGGCCTACGCCGACGTCATCAAGCAGATGTGGTCGGGCCACCACTACTCGGTGGTGCCGCGCGTCTTCAAGGTGCCGTCGCGCCGCGCCAGCGGACAGCCGGCGGCGCCGCGCCCGACGCCTGACGCCTCTTGTGTGTGTGTCTGTGTGTGTGCGCAGACGAAAGTGGGCCACTTTGCTTCTCAGTTTCTGGGCTACCAGCAGCACGACAGTCAAGAGCTGCTCTCCTTCCTGCTGGACGGGCTGCATGAGGACCTGAACCGAGTCAAGAATAAAGAATACATCGAGCTGCGGGATGCCGAAGGACGCCCGGACCAGGTCACCTCCCCTTCTTTCAGATCTCACGGAACGTTGTTGTGATTTGGATCTTTATCCTCCCGTCAAATGAAATCCTTTGTTTTTTGGGGAAAGGCCCCAAGATGTGATGGGAGTCAATTGATGAGAAAAACAGGCTCCAAAAATGTTGGTATTAAGAGAGGAAATCTTTTTTTTTTTTTTTTGGGGGGGGTCATTGTGTTATTTATTTAGAAAATACGTTTCGAGGAAAAAGTCTCCAATGTTCGTGTTCGATATCCAACCTAGAATGTGCTCAGCGCTCCTTCGCCATGCTGACTCAATTAACTTGCATGCACAAGAAGAGAAATGGAGTCCTCCACTGCGCAAAGGTGTTTGATTATGAAGGCGTCACATTTGGAATTGGATTGAGGTCTCAGCTCGACTTTATTTTTTTTCTCCTTCGTTAAATCAAACTTTATTTTTCTGTCCTTTTTTTGTGGGGGGGCCCGGGGGGGGTGCATCTTCCGCGTGTGGCTGCTCAAGCAGGAAGTGGCCGAGGAGGCGTGGCGGAACCACAGACGGCGCAACGACTCGGTGATCGTCGACACCTTCCACGGCCTCTTCAAGTCCACGCTGATTTGCCCCCAGTGCCAAAAGGTGTCCGTCACCTTTGACCCCTTCTGCTACCTCAGCATTCCGCTCCCTGTCAGCAAGGAGCGCGTCATGGAGGTCTTCTTCATCTCGCTCGACCCGTACGCCAAACCCATGCAGGTCCGTGGCCGGCAATTTATGACCGGTTTTTATTTTATTTTGTTTTTTGAAGTCGTCAGCCTAAATTGAGCCCATCGGAATCTGTAAGATAACGTGTGTGTGCGTGTGCGCGCACGTGCAGCATCGCGTGGTGGTCGCCAAGGCGGGAAAAGTGTTGGACCTCTGCTTGGCTTTGTCCCAGACAACCGGTGTGCCAGAAACTCAGGTGAGGGTAAACCGTCGTAAGAATAGATTTTTTTTCCGTCACCGGAAAACTTTTGAACCCAACATGAATATTCTTCACCTTGACTGAAGGGCAAGGACAAAACATTGTTTGTTTTGTGTCTTTTTCATTTTGTTTGACCGCGCGCCGCCGGGCCGATGCAAATGATACGACAGCTCAAAATGTGCGTGTGTGCGTGTCAGATGGTGGTTGCCGACGTGTTCAAACATCGCTTCTATAAAATCTACACGCCAGACGAATCGCTGAACTGCATCCTGGACCGGGACGACATCTTTGTGTACGGCGAAGCTCCGCCTCCGCCGGCTGCGCGTCAGGTCAGGCCTTTCGTGGCGTCACACGGACCGATTGTGTGTTTGTGGCCAGGTACGAGTGCAACGTGCAAAGCGAGCAGCAGACGCTCGTGGCGCTCTACCTGAGGGAGCGTTCCCACTACCGAGACTACGGCTCGGTCAGCACCACGCTCTTCGGCCACCCGCTGCTGCTCAGCGTGCCGCGCGCCAGCTGCACGCAGGAGGCGCTCTACCCCATTTTCCTGGAGCGACTGGCGTGCGTAGCGCTCGGCGCTTAACGAGGTCACCCGCGTGACCGGCCCCCGCGCTAAAACGCTTTGCCGTGTGCGTGCAGGCGCTACGTGCGGGTGCCCAAAGCCTCCGAGGAGCTGGAGGAAGATGACGATGAAGACGAGCTCTATAAAAGCCAGACCAACGGCGTCAGCGACGGTAACAAACCCGCCGCCGACGCGAGAGGCGATCTTCGAGCTGACAAATCGAGACCCCCTTCGGCTTCGGTGACGTCGTTTTGTCGTCTATGTCCCAATCGGCCGCTCAGATGACGAGCAAGAGGATGCGGAACGAGCGGGATGCTCGCAGTCGGGGGCGCGCTCCCCCGACAGGTCGGCAAACGGCCGCCACCGGGACCCCGCCGTTCCCTCGGAGGGCCACGCTCGGGCCCCGCCCCCTCCGGAGGAGGGCGACGTCCACAACGCGTGCGCCGGCGTCGCCAAGCCCCCCTGCAGCGGCGACGCCGGCCCAAACGACGGCCACATCCACGCCCGCGGCGAAGAGAGCCGGACTGAAGTGGCCGAGGAGGAGAACGAGGAGGAGGAGGAGGAAGAGGAGGAGGCGGCGGCGCCGGCACCACAACGTGACGCCGGCGCCCAAGACGACGACGACGACGACGACGACAAGCGGGAGGAGGCGTGTTCTCCCAGCTCGCCGGCCAACCAACAAGCGGCCAAGACGAGGGCGTGTCGCAGGAAGAAGCGCCTGTTCGACATCCAGGCGGTCAACTGCAACGGCCTTGAGCGGGAAATGGGCCCCGACATGACCCTCAGCTGTGAGTGTGCGCTCGCGCATTTGCAAACTCACTCTGGCGAATGACTCGGACTCGCAAAGAGTACGTTTGGTATATGTGGCTCGTGTGTGTGTTTGTGTGTGTGAGCAGCACAGCCGTACGTGGCGCTTGACTGGGACGCCGAAACCAAGAAAAGATTCTACAATGAAAATGAGGCAGAGGTCAGTGTGTTATTGTTGTGGAAATTGAACAACATCAAATGTCAACTCTTGTGGCCAGCTGCTTTTTTTGTGAGCAAAGGGAAAAAAAATCAATTCGTTTTTTACATTTTTATTTTTTTTTAAAGATAATTTTTAAGCTAGGTGCCCTGTGTGTGCGTGTGTGTGTGTGTGTGTGTGTGTGTATATATACACATTTATTTTTTTAAAATGGCAAATATGTAATCGAAAGAAAAATATGGCACCAAGTATTTTCATGATAGCACTTGACATTGAAAAAAAAAATAGATGACCACTCGAGCTAAAGCCCCGCCTGGCCGGCTCTGCGCCGCCGGCGCGCTCTTTGCTGTGGTCGCGCCGCAGAAGTACATGAAACACGGCAGCATGGACGTTCCCCTGCAGCAGAGCACCGTGCAGCTGCAGGAGTGCATCCAGCTCTTCACCACCGTGGAAACACTGGAGGAGGAGAACCCATGGT
>NW_017842056.1:37491-72784 GCF_001891065.2 Hippocampus comes | reverse complement strand
CCCCCCGCCCCGTACCCGCGCGCACCGACCGCCGCCGACATGTGCCTTCGCAGGTACTGTCCCGTGTGTAAGAAGCACCAGCTGGCCACCAAGAAACTGGATTTGTGGTCTCTGCCGGAGGTCCTCATCATCCACCTCAAGAGGTTCTCTTACACCAAGTTCACCAGAGAGAAGCTGGACACCATTGTGGACTTTCCCCTCAGGTACGCGCGCGCGCACACATGGTCTGATGTTCGGAGCTCAATGTTTTCCTTGCGTCGGCCAATCCAAATGTCCCCCCTCCCCACCGAAAAATGTCTCCCGAATGAAGGAATAATGTCAAAGAAGGTTCCCCATAAAGAAGACGCACACCGATAGCCTTCGCGTGCTAGGAGCTAATGCTAGCATTTGTTGGTGTGGACCGGTCAAATGTCCCCGCAAGGACAAAAACCGTCATTTCATCGTGGTGGACTGTCAAGGATGGTGCCACACCAAATACGGTCCCTTCACGCTACGCCGCCGGATGCCCCGATTTGAATCCAATCTTGTTGTCTTCTCGTTCACATTACAAAAACTAACGTGACTTCTCATGTGAACGCAACGCGGCCGTGATGTCATCCGCATGCGTCTAGTGACGTACGCTACAAAAAAAAAAGTGTCGTCGTGCTTACGGAAATACATCTGCTCCCGTGTGTCACGCTCATTTTATCATCTGATACCGCCCAGAGGGCGGTCCGGCGGTCGACCGGTTAGCGCGTGGGCCTCAGGGGGCGGTGGCGCAGGGTTCGATTTCGGCTCCGGCCTTCCTGCGTGGAGTTTGCACGTTCTCCCAAATGTACTCAAACAAAATGAAAGACGAGAAGACCGGCGCGCCGTCGAACGCGGTCCACACGTCTCGCCGACCCAATGAAGAAAGGCGCCCATTTGCACGTTGCAGGGATCTGGACTTCTCGGGTTGTCTCCTGAGGAAGACGACGTCCAACGGGGAGCCTCCGAGCCGCTACGACCTCATCGCCGTGTCCAACCACTACGGGGGACTCCGCGACGGACACTGTACGACCTTGACTTTCGGCGCGCTTCAACTTTGCCGCGTCCGAGCGCGCCTCAGCTGGTTTTGTGTGTTTGTGCGCGCGCAGACACCAGCTATGCACGCAACAAGGACAACGCTCAGTGGTACTACTTTGACGACAGCAAAGTGACGTACGCCACAGAGGAGCAGATCATGGTGAGTCCTCGCCAAGATGCTGACAAGCTTGATGCGTCCCGGACAAAAGAGGCGCTCGAGATGACATTCGGAAGGGTCACCTCGTTTTCTCCCCCAGCGTCTGCGGATCAAGTGTGACAATAGTTTTGGGAGAAATATGGACGTTAGATTCAAGTCAGAGTATGACGAGATGTTGGGGAGAAAGGTCCAATATTTTCAAGGTTGAAATAGTCACATTCGGAAAATGAAGCTGTCTGCTTTTGAGGGGGAAACGTGTTGATGTCGTTTTTTTCTCTCCTTCGCTTGCTCTGGTCCATGTCGAGCGTTTCCACACCGTGTCGCCCTTCCAAGTTGGAAGACACGCGAGGCTCATGAGAGGACGCGCCTTGGCTGAAAAATGTCATGTCAAATGAGATGGGATCATTTCTAAAGGGGACTTTTGGCAAGGCCCGTTTTTTTCTTTCTTTTGAACCACAATTCAAGAGCAACGTTTGTGTTTCGCCATCATTCATATTCCAGTTTTTTTTAATTACCGGTATTTCATGAAGAGTCCCTGCGTATTTTCTGGACTCGAGTCCGAATGTTACGAGAACAGACAGAAACTCTTCGTTTTGCCGAAACCCGTTCATCCATTTTCAAGATGAGAGACGATGTCGTATGATGGGTTGGGAAAAGTACATGATGGTTTGAATCCCAAACTTGAACAAGGGCCTTTGTGTTGCATGTGGCAGACCAACGCGGCCTACGTGCTCTTCTACCATCGGCAAGACAAGATGAGGAAACCGTGCGTGGCCGCGCCCCCCGTGACGCTGCCGTGCGCCTCCGCCTTTGCCGAGCTCACCATGGAGACGGACTGAGCAAGAGACGGCTTTGGCGGCTCTACTATTCTGAGTAGTGGCCCATGTCGAGCGTTTCCACACCGTGTCGCCCTTCCAAGTTGGAAGACACGCGAGGCTCATGAGAGGACGCGCCTTGGCTGAAAAATGTCATGTCAAATGAGATGGGATCATTTCTAAAGGGGACTTTTGGCAAGGCCCGTTTTTTTCTTTCTTTTGAACCACAATTCAAGAGCAACGTTTGTGTTTCGCCATCATTCACATTCCATTTTTTTTTATTTTTTAAATTTCATGAAGAGTCCCTGCGTATTTTCTGGACTCGAGTCCGAATGTTACGAGAACAGACAGAAACTCTTCGTTTTGCCGAAACCCGTTCATCCATTTTCAAGATGAGAGACGATGTCGTATGATGGGTTGGGAAAAGTACATGATGGTTTGAATCCCAAACTTGAACAAGGGCCTTTGTGTTGCATGTGGCAGACCAACGCGGCCTACGTGCTCTTCTACCATCGGCAAGACAAGATGAGGAAACCGTGCGTGGCCGCGCCCCCGCCCAGCTCGCCCACCGGCGATTTTTTTTTTTTTTTTTTTTTTTAAACCTTGGAGTGACAACAGTTGCCCAGTTCGCAAGCTATGATTCAACACTGACTGTCATTGGCCAAAAACAACCATGATCATCGAACCACTTTGAGGGGCCAATTTGTTTGGGAGAGACGAAATCTATGAATTCACAGACACGATGGATTGGGTGAATATGATGCAACGCAGAATTCCGAGACACTGTGTACTCATTGGATGAAGAAAATGGATGAATTCGGACGCTAGCCTGACTGGACCGAGAGAAATCGACAAATTCAAAGATGGGAAATGAAGCTTCAATTTGCATCATGAACCAGTTGTTGTATTTTTGGCTCCTGTAGATGGCACTGTTGGTTGAAATAAAGAAAAAGTGAGTCTGCGTGCTTTCAGCCCAATGTTGGAACAGAGGGTGCCATCTGGAAGAGTCAAAAAAAAAATCCAACCGGTTCAGGAACCAACTTTGAAGCGTCATTTTCCCATCGCTGGATGGAAGTCTCTGAATTGAGAGAGACTCATCCGATTAGACCGTCTTGGAATTCAGAGACTAATCTGGACAGTGAAAATCTCATTCCAGTCAGACTGAGCAATGAATGATGACACTTTCTTCAGCCACTCAAGTTTCTGAATTCATCGCTTTTCTTCATCGAATTTGATTGAGCGCTGAATTCAGAGGTTTCGCTGCGCCCCGCCTTTAATCTGATTGGACAAAAACAAAGGGAAAAAAAATGACGTTGGGGACTGATTGGACTGGACGGAGGCATTGTATGAATTTTAAGCAAAATTGGAGCTCGACCGCTTTGATTTTGTCAGTCATGTTTGGGCCCTTTTCATGTTTCCATTGCCACATTCGTACATGTTGACTTGAGGCTTTTTTTTTTTTTTTAAGTTTGTATATTTTGCTTGTACTATTTATTGGGTGTCACGTGACCTGGAGAGGCCACGGAGGCGCTTCTTTACCCCCCCAAACAATGTTTTGATTGACAGCCGTGATGCTGTACAGTATTTTTCTAACAGAGCTTCTTTTTATGGAAACTGGTCAGGCTTTCTCTGGTCTTCCTGTTTTGTCAGAAATGCGAAGATTTTATAAGACTTTTGAAATAAAATGACGCCCATGTCACCACCGCCACCTTGTCTACTAGTACTTTGGACAAGCAGGGGTCTATGTGGTAAAACTCAAAACCTTTATTTATAAATTAAGGATGAACGAAAAGCAAGTTGATCTAATGGTTGACCTGTGACATCAGAGAAGTCAAAGCATCCAGAACAGGGCCGGCCGGGCAAACTTGGGGGGCTGCCATTTTAGAACATCATGGGCCAGCCCATTCCCAAATTTAACAAAGAAAAGAATAACCAATGATTGAATGAAACAAGTGATAAAAATGTAGCACTAGATGAATGTTTTAAAATGCAAATTTTGCAATGACTTTTCTTCACAATTGACGATGTAAATAAGTTTTCCAAATTTTCTGTACAATTATTTTATAAATCAAAATTTCATTTGTAGTATCATTCCAACGGAATCAAGTTCATTTCCCAAATATTTACAATGAGCAAATTTAAGAAGTACTTTTCAATTTTTGTATTTGATTTTTTTTTTTTTACGAAAATTCATCTATCGAGTAATGCAAATGATTTTGTGAAAGCAAGTTGAAGGGTCAAAGGAACAAGTGGCTGACAAAACGTCAGCGGGCCAAGTGAGCGAAGGAAGCCCCCCGGGCGACGCTTTGCTCGAGGACGGCAGACTTTTGAGGTCTTAGCTGAAGACGCCCGCCAGGTTGAGCTCTCGGGCCATCAGCTCCTCCTCCACGTTCTCCAGGGCCCACTTGTGCTCCACAATCTCCAGTGCCTCCCACTCGCTCTGCAAGCGGCACATTGACAGATGAGTCAAAGCGCCGGGAGAAGAGACCCCCCTCAAAAAAATAAACATCACCTTAAAAGCCTTGTTGGGGTCCGGGGGCATGGCCATGGCGGCGCCGGTCATCTGGTCCTGCATGACCCGCGATTGATCGGCGGCTGGCAAGGAAGGAGAAGCGCTGAAATGCGCGGGGTGTGCTTTGTTTTTTTCCTTTGTGTGTGTGTGTGTGTGTGTGTGGGGACGCTAACCGTTGTCGTGTCCCAGGATGAGGCTGTACATGCTCCTGAGGCCAAACACATTCAGGAAGTACCAGGACGCGGAGCTCACCCTGCAACGTCACGGAAAGAATCCAGATTAGACAAGTCGGCCATTTCGCTCGTTGGCAGAAGGTCAAATCAAGTTCACGTGGAGATGGTGAGTGTTCATCCCCCAAAACCTCCCCCACCCCCAAATCTCTGTAGCGCTTGTGAGGAGCGTGCGTTTGGACCGATTGCCATACGAACCAGGACGCATCCAGCGTGAGCAGGTCAATGCCGCGCTGCAACATGGGCTTGAACCGCAGCGTCAGCGGGAACGGAACCTTGGCTAGACGGAGGAAAAGGGTTGGCGCCGGGCGCGGTGTTTGACATGGCGGAAACGCACGCCGCGGCGGAGCTGACTTATGACAAATCCAGAGAAGGCCCAGTTGATCCAGCCGCCGATCATGATCATGGGCAGCACGTTGGTCAGGTTTCCTTTCATCATGTCTGTCAGCATGCTGGTATCTGCAAGGCGCATAGTACAAGGGCTGACGCGCAAACGTGAAAAGACGACAAGCGGACCGGCGGCGAGAGCCGGGCCGCACGCGGGTGTCCATTTCGGGAGCTGCTTTGCAAAAGCAATCGGTGAGGACAACACATTTTTCAACTGCTGACTTCAGTTCTCGCAGGAAAAAAAAACAACATTTTGATTCATTTGCTTTTTCTGTGAGCGGCGTTTGGTCAGTTTGGAAGGCCATTTCAGACACACCTGTGATTGGGTTTTTGGGGACCACCTTCCTCTTGACCTTCTTGAAGAATCCCGTTTCCACATTGTTGAAGTAGTGCTTCCTCATTGTGAACGACTGCACACACACACACTCGGATTCATCGGAATGGCATCCCATAAAGCCACCTGAGCGGTTATTCGCGCACTTTATTTGTAGCCAAAGTAGCACATGGACCTTGAACTAGATATCAAATCACGGCTCAAATGGCACAGTGACACTTTCATGTGACGTGACCGCCGTCGTCATCATTGTCACATATGTGCCGCACATGAGACGCAACAGGTCAGAAACGCACAAGGAAGGAACTGTGCTGCGAGATGGGCGCCCGCTCACCTGTCTGGGGATATATTTGCCGTTCTCTCGGAGGATGCGGCTGCGCAGGAGCACCTGACTGAAGGGACGCACACATCCCAAATCAGAATTTTTCCCTTGAGTAAACTAAGTTTTAAGCTTGGTCACGAAAAAAAAAAAAAAGGACAACTTCGGAGTCAAGGTCGCTTTTGTCGTGCGATGGGAATATATCATCAGGATCTCATCCGACCTGTCGGAAAGCTGCTCCAGGTCCACCTTCTTGTCGCTGTGCAGCAGCTGAGTGACATAATGGCGGATGACGCCCACCATGAAGGTGATGAAGACAATGGGCAGAACTACCCACAAACGGATACTTGAGTCCAGCAGGAGCTCCGGGCCTGCCATCGCGCGCTATACAGACTCCCGGGGACACTCTGAAACGCAAACAAACAAACAAAAAAAAAACTCAACGTCAAGTGACTGTTAACATCCTTACATACAAACTTTTGAGTCTTGGGCCGTTCTGAATCGGAACTCAACACGCCTGTTGAATACAAAATCGTGTACAGTGTTGCACTGACCGCGCACTACCCATTGTCGCATTAGCACCGCGCAATTACGAGTTTCGTCGTCCGTCCCAGCTTTTGCAAACACAGACCGACGTTTCTGAACATGCTCGTTAGCATTAGCTCGGCGAGGAAAGCAAGTTTGCTCGTGTGGAGGTCGTTTGAAGTGCCTTTCCCACAACGTTCGCTTTTACTTCGCCCGCGGTTACATTTTGGTTTGTGTGCGTCGACATAAAATGCTACAAAATATTTACTTGTCGGCTGACCGCGCACTACCCATTGTCGCATTAGCACCGCGCAATTACGAGTTTCGTCGTTCGTCCCAGCTCTTGCAAACACAGACCGACGTTTCTGAACATGCTGGTTAGCATTAGCTCGGCGAGGTAAGCAAGTTTGCTCGTGTGGAGGTCGTTTGAAGTGCCTTTCCCACAACGTTCGCTTTTATTTCGCCCGCGGTTACATTTTGGTTTGTGTGCGTCAATATAAAATGCTACAAAATATTTACTTGTCGTCCACAGCAGACCGGACTTACCACATGAATGAAGTTCAAAATGTTAACACGAAGCGAAGAAGGAGGGGGGAGTGAACGACTAAGAACTTCCGGTTCATGAGAAAACTAAAATGGAGATATACGTGATATAAATATGTAACGTACACAAAAAAAAACAACATTGACTGACGTCAGAGAACTATCGAACTCCGAAGTAGAGATTCAGAATTTTGCCTGGAAACATTACTATTTTTTTTCTACAAAACAAAATATCTTGTCCTTGTAACATATCGTTGTCGTGGCCGAGTGGTTAAGGCGATGGACTAGAAATCCATTGGGGTCTCCCCGCGCAGGTTCGAATCCTGCCGACAACGTCATCTTTTGAATAGATCTCAGGCAAATCTTTGAGAATGCTTTCAGGCAACAAAAATGTCACACTTTTGTCCACCTTAACGCAAAACAATTCACACATTTGTCTACAACCACATCAACGGTCTGCATTTTTTTTCCTGGAGTAAATCAGTCCGAAGTAGTGACGACTAAATATTGAACTTTGTACTTGGACTTCTTTTGGGGGACTTCTACATGACATGCAAAGTAGACATCTCATCTGAGGCCGATAATTATCTTGCCTGGAAATATATATATTATGCTTCAGATATTATTTAGAAAACCACCACAAATGGATTTTGAAGCATATAACAGCATATTAACTAACATATGTAGAAAAACTGCAAATTGCCTCTAACAGACATTGCGGGAATTTTTTTGTCTGCAATTTCAACAATCTATTCTCATTGATTTCTGATGTCAAAATTAGTCATCCCCTCATTCGTTCTCACGTTCAATGGGTACGAGTCGACAATGAGGGCAGCAGGTGGCGCTTTTTTTCCCATTCTCGCCCACACGCATCGCGCGGCCGAAGACACACATCCGAAAGAGGCCGAAACGTGGCGTGAAAGAAGAGCGTTTCACTGATTTGGGGATATTACTCATGCAAAAAAAAAAAAACACGTTTAATTCCAAACCTCGACACTATACAGTATGTAGGTCGTTCACAACAATTTTTTATCAACATAAAAACTTGAAATCAAGAAATGACTTGAGACCACAGACGCTCATTGAGAGGCTCCCGCCTGTCTGCGGATGCTAACTTGTCCACTCAGGCTGCGTCCAAATTCACAGGGTGCGTCCTACGAAGGACGTCATCGGGGATAGGCTTCAGCACGCCCGCGACCCTCGCGAGCATAAACACCTCAGATCATAATGGAGGGATGGATGGATGTGTGTGGCCGACGCCTGCACTCGAGGCTCCGAAGGGGTTGGGTGACATCATGCGTGCACTGCAACACACCGAAGCTAAAATCTGTCTCGACAAAAAAATAAAATAAAACAGACACACACAAACTACCAGCCAATACTACATAAGACAATACGCTGTGAAATTAAGACAAAAATGAAATGAATTACAGTCAAACTTCGGTTTTCGAACGTCTCTGTTCTCGACCAAATCGGTTTTCGACCAAAACTTGCGAGATTTTTATGCCTCGAATTACGATTTGTCTTGGGGAACATGAATGAACAACCAAGAAAAGTCATTTCTTCTCTCCACGAAAGCCATCTCATCTCACCGACGTCCATACTATGCATTCTTGGCAACAATCCACCAAATCTATCGAGTTTCATTCGATGCCGTGAGCTCACACGAAGATGCAGACGGCAATGATCGGAATGTGGAATTTGCCTCGCGCAGATTTCAACACATCGAGCCCCCCCCCCCCTAAAGCCTTGGGGCACTTGCGAAAGTATGCAATGTTTGACCTTGGATACCAAAAGCAGCAGAGGAAGAAAAATGTACCTTACGTCTGACCTCAACTTTGTTGTTGTTGTTTTTTTTTTTTTTTTTTTTTCAATCGAAGGAAGGACAAGAGCGCAGTGATGTAAAGCAGAAACCACGACGAGCCAGCAAAAGTATTAACGGCCAATAAAAAGGCACTCAAGAGCCGCATTCATCACCATTTGCTCGACTGAGGTGAGCGCGCAGGCAAAAAAAAAAAACAAAGTCCGGATGGTGGAAAGAAGACTTCGAGAGGGGACAACGCGGGAAAGGAACGTGGAGGGAAAAAAAAAAACCATCGGGACAGAAAGTAAAGATATCCTTGAAGGCGCCCGACGGCATAAAGGAAAGCCTGCAATTTCTAGAGGTGGGGGATGGCGGGGGCGGCGGAAAGGAAAAGAGAGCGTGCCGGTATCACCAGTTCTAAAACATAAATCAGCGGCTGATTTACATCAGAAGATGTAAAGAAGACAAAGAAGACCCGCCAATGCAGCCAGACCTAAAACAGTTTCCCAGGACCCTGATGGGGTCCTGAGAAGGAGCTTCAAGGCAGGCTGGTACCATATCCCCCCCTGGCTTGAATATTCTCAACAGATTTGACTCGGCGTATTGTTCCGCTTGCAGATATTTTCGCCCTCCTCATACTGTTTTTTTTTTTTTTTTTCCCTCATCACTGCCATGTTATGACGACAATGCTTTCAAAGTTTAGTGAAATAAAAAGTCAAATAAGATTTCGAATCTGTCTTTTTAACCCTGGCTTGAACGTGCCCCTCCCTCAAAACCCCGCTGGCCCCAGCCCGGCCCCCCCTCAGTGAAACTGATCTAGAACCGCCACTGAATAAGCCCACGGATATTCGGCCCGCCCACAAGCAACAAGCTTCCCACTCTCGTGTTCTTTTTCATCGACTCCACGAGAACGTCCGCCTGCAGCTCTTCGACTCTCGCGCTCACATGGGCTCCCAAACCAACGTTGGGTCACCGTCTGCATTTTTGTTCTCGGTTGAAAGGATTCGGAGCTCTCTCACTTCGCCCCCCCGCCCCGCCGATGCTTTTCTCTCCGATTTTTTTTTTTATTTTGAAGCGCTTTGCCCCGAAGGTTTGTTCGGAAAGAGGCGGATAATCTGAGAAGGAGACCGAGGGAGGGAAGAGCGCAGCTGCTGTGTGAGAAAAAAAAAAAGAGATAAGGCGGCGAGGAAGTGTGCAAGTGTGAAGGGCGACCAGGCCGGCGAGGACACACGCGCACAAAAAAACAAACAAAAAAAAAGAAGCCCGCTTCTCTTCATCGTCCGTCCACCTGAAGGTGAAGAGCGGGAATGCGGCGCGACGAGACGAGACGTCACGCGGCCGCCGAATGAGCCCCGCTCCGACTTTGCGCTCATCATGCTGGCTTGGGCTCTCTTCCCACATTCGAACAACCTGCGCCGGAAGAGCAACTTCGTCCCCGGGTAGAATGACGAGAGGACACTTGTGACCTTGGGACCTCCGTGACAACCCTCCTCCTCCTCCTCCTCCTCTTTTTCGTTTTTTTTCCTTCCTCGCCCCCCCCCCCCCCCCCACCCATCCTCTGTGCGTGCCTTCGCTTCAGCTCGACTCTTTCCTCCTCACTATGTTGATACCAGCTGTCTTGCTATGGATTCTTAATGTCAGCAAACTGTGCTCGGGCCAAGACTACATGGACTACTACGCAGCTGGAGACGCGGGGACGCAGGTGAGCGCTACAAACCTTTTTCTTTTGAGGGCTGACGAGGATTGAATGACATGCAACCAGAACATGGAATCTCATGACCACGTGACGATTTCAGCGTTACAAGAAGGAAAGCTGTTCGGCGGTCCGGTGGTTAGCGCGTTGACCTCACAGTGCAGAGGTCGCGGGTTCAATTATTACAATAACAAAAAACACAGAACAATGCGGGTTGAGCAGCGGCAGCCAAAACGCGCCAGCGTTCACTCAAAATGTTTATAATGATTTTCAGTCGATTTTGAAGATCAGTTTTGTTGTCCATTATAGCTATAAGATAATGGAGAGCATTCCTGGCCACATTGTCAACACTGGTGTCCCTCAAGGCTCAATCCTAGGGACCCGATTTAAACACTGACACTGAAGTTGTCACTCATCAATCTAATCTTGGTGTCATTTTAGAGGAACATTGTGATGCCGAACCAATACTGGCATCACATCTTATACACCTTTAAGAAGAAAAGCTGGTCGGCGGTCCGGCGGTTAGCGCGTTGACCTCACAGTGCAGAGGTCACGGGTTCAATCCCGGCTCCGGGCTTCCAGCGTGGAGTTTGCGTGTTTCCCCCTGGGTCCGCGTGGCTTTTCTCCGGGTACTCCGCTCTCATCCCACATTCCCAAAAACATGCACGGCAGATGATTGGCTCACTTGAAATCGTCCCTCGGTGCGAGTGTGAGCGTGGATGCTTGTTCGTCTGTGTGTGCCCTGCGATGGGCGGGCAACCGGCTCAGGGTGTCCTCCGAAGGCGGCTGGGATAGGCTGCAGCACCCCCCCCCCCCCCCCGATTCATCACCACACCAGCATCGTGGAAGATTATCTGATGTCAACATTGAAAACCACCAAAACCAATCCAAGCGTCGTGTCTGAGAGAAGAAATCTTTCTTTCTTTCTTTCTTCACCAAAATGGCCGAATGAAGAAGCTCGGTGGTGACCAAGGTAATTGACAAAGTACAAGCTTTTCATCACATCCCGTCTGGATGACCGTCATGCATTTGACTTTGGAGTCAGCCATTCCTCCATTCCAGTTGGTCCACAATGCCGCCGCTCGCCTCTTGACCGGTACTCGTCGGAGGCAGCACATCCCTCCTCCTCTGGCAGCCCTTCAATGGCTCCCAACAGACTTCTTTTGAAGATCCCGTTCTTTGTTTTCCAATTTTGAAATGACCCGGTGCCCTCCGCACTTGCCCGCTGCCTCAGGTCTGCAGACACTATGAGAAGGACCGAGAAGTAAGCGGAGGCTCCGAGGGGATGCTAAGCCTTTTCCCTTGCCGCTCCGCTCCCTCTCTTTGGGATGAACGTTCGGCAAGCCCCGCCCCCCCTCGCTGCCCATCCTTCAAACTCGTCGTTTTTCGTCTTTGCCTTCTGACTTCGCCTGAGACTTGACTTTTAGTGGGACCGCCTTTGTGCTTCCCCGTGTCTTTGTTATTCATTGTTTGTTGCTGTCTGAATGATTTTTGCTCCACGTACGGCATTTTGCACACAAGGGAGGGTTGGATTTAAATATGCTCTCGAAATCCACTTGGGTCGAGTTGAGTGTGTATCCGGCCGGTTCTGTGCGGGAGAGAGTCCTCTCAAATATGCACATTTGACAGCTTGCCGGTGTCTGACCATCAAAGTGTTGGCAAATGCGCAGCCAAAGCAAGTAAACACCGCAAGAGAAGTTGACCCAACGTGCTTTCTCAAGTTCAACATTTCACTTTGCTGGGCTCGAATTTCCGCGCTTGGGCGGACGTAGACGGCAGCTCTCGATGAAGCGCTTCGTTTTCATCCATTTCTGTATTGACTTAAGCCGGTGCTTCTCAATTATTTTATGTTACCCCCCCCCCACTTAACAAGAAGAATACAATTTGCACCCGCCCCCCACTCTCTGCTGCCACTATAAATGTCATTTGTCTCTAAAATTGTGGTGTCTCTGCATTACGTTGTATCCTTATGAACATTGAAGAAAAAAAAGAAAGAAATATCGTTCAATTTACAGCAAGGAATGACTTGATAACAGGTGTCAAACTCATTTTTGTCGCGGGCCACGTTGTCGTTACGGTTTGCCCTGGAGGGCCGTTATGAATTTTGGGAAACCATATAAATGTTTAATCACCTCCACATATTACAAACACAGCGCACAACAAATGGATGAATAACTAACTAGTTTTAAAATCAGAAATCAAGAAAAATGACTGTCATTGTGGATTACGTATGACAATTTTGAAATTTTGGTTCTGACTTGAGCAAGCATCATGGAAGTTGACATGCTTAATTTGCTTTCATGGGACTGTCTGCTGCCATTATAATTATCATTTGTCTCTAAAATTGTGGTGTCTCCGCATTACATTGTATCCTTATGAACATTGAAGAAAAAAAGAAAGAAAGATCGTTCAATTTACAGCAAGGAATGACTTGATAACAGGGGTGTCAAACTCATTTTTGTCGCGGGCCACGTTGTCGTTACGGTTTGCCCTGGAGGGCCGTTATGAATTTTGGGAAACCATATAAATGTTTAATCACCTCCACATATTACAAACACAGCGCACAACAAATGGATGAATAACTAGTTTGAAAATCAGACGTCAAGAATAATGACTGTTATTGTGGATTACAAAAGACGATTTGAAATGTTGGTTCAGACTTTCGCGAGCATTATGGAACTTGACATGCTTGATTTGCTTTCGCGGGCCACATAAAATGCATTATGTGGCGGGCCAGATCTGGCCCCCGGGCCTTGACTTTGACACCTGTGCTTTGTAACATTGTTTTTTTTTAGTCTGCAACAGAAAAGATTCTCAGGGCATCAATTTGCCTGAAATAATGTCACTTTGATGGATTTGTCTTTGCGCTGTCCGCAGCCTGGTCTCATTATTTTCGGCTCTCTTTTTATCCCTGTTAAAAAAAGTCTCCTGAGGCTTTGTTTACTGCACTTCATGTCGGCTGTTCGGTGCAAAAAAAAAAAAAAAAAAGTTTTGTGACTAGCACAAAACAAACCACACAAAGAAACGACGGCTCATCTTATCATTTCATATCAACAGAGGTGGGAGGAGGTAGAAATATTTTGGGGATGGACGGCGACTTCACTCGGGAGAGCCAATTCACGGCCGGAAGCCTTTTTTTTTAAATCAAGAAGCGCTCACGATCTGGCACAGTGATGCTTCTGGTGAAATGAGTTGCACCGAGGGCACTGCCGCAACGCAACGCTCGCATCTGGAATATTTGCTCTCCAGTCAAAACACCAAAATTGCCTCAACCGCGGCTGGAAAAACGCGGAGCTCGGCCACCTCTGTCTCTGTGAAGCACCGGCGCGTCGCAACCGACTGCAGTTATCAAGTGCAGGAGGACATCTTTGTCCTGAGAGACAACGCATCTGCAAAGAGCCATCGCGACTCAACAATTTGCTGCTTCGAGATACCGCCGAGACAACACGTTTCTCCCCATCGGAGTTCGATTCCGACGAATGCTTTGCTCTGACTCGCAAGCAAACATCCGACATACGAGCGCCACAAAAGAGGCTTCCAGCCGTTTCGTGCCACTCGCCCGTCGAGAAGTTTCGCCTCAAACCAAACATCAAACAATCTCGTCTCGCCGGACCGCGTTTGAAGCGTTTGCCGCCTCGACAAACGGCCCGTGACTCAAGTCAGAAAGGCGAGGGCGTCCTGAATTAATGCTCGATGGCCAGTCGCCAGAGTGGAGCGCCGGCCGCCGCGCTGGCGGCGCTCAACTTAATCATAATAATCATAATAATACATTTCATTTATAAGCGCCTTTCAAGACACTCAAGGACACTTTACAACCAAAACAAGAATAATAAAACCACAGATGAAATTATAAATAATAAAAGGAGAGATGAATTTAAGCTGAATATGCGATTTTAAATAAGAGACGTCCATGACGCTACACACTTTGACGTCGATCGCATGATTTTAATAAAAGAAAGCTTCACCAAGTTTTGGCTTTTGGCCGACAAAAACTGCCGTTCTGACGTCACTTGGCCTTCACGGGTTGATCTAAATTCTCAGGAATGTTTCCACAGAGGTCAATCGTGTGCCGCGACCCGCAGTTCAAATGTAAGTAGAACATGCGGCGCTGCGTACAACCGACGAGTTCTGGACAAAAGTTTAACGCTGCGATCGGCGTGGGTGCGTTTGGTGCCATGTTGACTCTCCAAACAATGAAGTGGCACGGCCACACGTCTCATCTCGGTTTCAGATTTGGGTTTTGGCACGCCAAGCAACATAAAAACCCAAATCTTGTGAAGTGGAAAGAAAACGGGGGTGGGGGGAGAAATTGATCCAAGTCACGATATCCCAAAACAAAAGAGCTTCATTGTGGGAAAGAATTGAAACCTCCAGAATTGAAACCCCATAGGACGTGAATTTTAGAAGAAGGGACCGAAGAGAGTAAACACACACACACACACACACACACACACACACACACACACACACACACACACACACACACACACACACAGACTAAAAAAGAAAAAAAAATAGAGTGAAAGAGGCTGCGGTGAAAGCCTGGAGCTGCATCGCAAAATAAAAATGCCGAAGTTTGGTGATGCGACGTCATCGGGTCACAGCTTGACGCAGCTCACGTCGGCTCAGGCTGTGCAACCCAACACAGAAGGAGACTTGAGTGAAAAAGACTCTCATGCGTTCGGCCTCCCGCAAACGGAGTGGCGCCTCGAGATACGAGTGACCGTGGTTGAAACTTAGAAGACTCATCTCAAATCATGCTTCATGATTCAAATGCCATCCATCTGCTCCAGCCTCCCCACAAAAACAACAAAAATGTACATTACAATCATTTTTATTGTTTCCTGATAGGAAAAAAAAATCGCACTGTACAGCACTGTCCTTTATTTAAAAAAAAAAACAAAAACACAGTCATCACGGCGCTGTTTTTGCTTAAATTCAATGGACATTGTGCCGCTCCTTCTGGTATAAATCTGCGTCTCGGCCACCCAGGAGCAAAATAATCCAGACATAGCGGACATTTGAAGCTGCCCTCAGCTCCTCAGTAAGCAGCGATAATTGTCATCGTTCTTGAAAGAAGATAAAGAATATATGCCAGTGAGTATTTTGGCGTCGGAACATCCATTGCTTCAAAGGTGATCACACTGTGACGCTGATGCTATTTGTTCGCATGTCTACGGGGTTTTCATGTGTTAGCATTAGCCTAGCGGTATTGTTCCTTTTCCAAACGCAACATGCGATCGCTGTTTTTGGTTTAGTTTGACAGTAAACTTCAACTGGCAGTGGTAACGAACAGCTTGAAGAATTGTTTGCTCCCTGCCAAATCTTCCCTGGACACTGAAGAGATGGCGGCCGGACCGTTCTGGTTGTTGATCTGCCAATCCGCTGCTTGTTGGGAAGTGAGTTGAGTTCCCTGCTAGCGTGCAGCTCTCATGTCTCATATTTATGCTCAGAAGCAAAAGAACAACAACAACAACGGCAAAAAAATGGTCATTTCGGAACTGGCAAAGCCGTTGCTGCTAAAGTACACAATGGGCAGCGTAGGATGTCGCCGAACAACAAAAACGTGGCTCTTCATGAGGAAATGCAGTGAGAGCAGATCCGAGTGTCAACTTGTCGGCCCTTCCGACTGACTGATGGCGCAAGAGTTGGCGTCAATTTGCCGCCGGCTTCGTGTTTTCCGATGCCAAAAAAAGAGGGACACGCCCCAGAGCGGTGGACTGCTCATTGCTCCGTCATGACCTCAGCGTCCCACAGCAATGACCTCATGTCCCAATCACAACGAAATGGGGGAAGAAAAAAAGATAAACGCTTATGGGTTTTTTTTTTTGGGGTTTTTTTTGTGGGGTGAGGCGGGAAAAAAAAAGAAAAAGAAGAATTTTGGACGCATGGGAGTCAACACCACGTGCAGGCTGTGCAAACAACAGGGGCTATTATTTGTATGCGGTTATCATATCTTATGGACGGACAGCTTCGAGCAAGAATGAGCGGTCGCCGCGATGGAAGGCCACGCTCAGAATTTGTCTTCCTCGCAGGCTCCGGTGTCGTCAGATCAGCAGGTCAGCTTGCAGAGCGTGGCCAGCGTGGATCAGCTGCTGCAGCTTCTCTATCCCGAATACGATCTGCTTCAGCAGTGCCTGAGGAAGAAGGCGTGGCACGCCTCCTCGGCCAGCCCGCCGCTCCAATCCGACTGGGCGCAGCTGAGGGAGGAGGCGCTTTACAAAGTGGACAGCACGCTCGGAGGTAAACCGCCGCCGCCGCCGCTCGACGCGCTCTGCGGTCCCTTGACCCGAATGGGCGGCTCACGCGATCCGAACTCCGTCAGTCATCCTGGAGGAGATCCAGCGCACCTCGTGCCAGCCCCGGGAGGTGTGCGTGGAGGTGACCAAAGAGTACCCGGAATCCACCAGTCAGTTCTACCTCCCCCGCTGCGTGGCGCTGCATCGCTGCGGCGGATGCTGCACCAACGAAGCCTTTTACTGCGCCAACACCAGTCACGTGCTCGTCAACAAGACGGTGAGTGTTTGCGCATCCGCGGCGAGCGCCGTTTCCCAACCGCGAGGAATGTCCGAAAAGTTCCAGGACCGCTTATACAAACAACACAGAGTGACTCAGTGATAATTTTACAATTTAACCCCAGCGAGTCCTGCGGGACTCGCTGATCAGAAAAGCCCCATGATGCATTTAGAGAGTCCCAAATTTCTGAAATGGTCTACTTATTCAATTGCATATGATAATAACATAAACTACAACAATATACATTGATAAGAGGGTTTTTCTTATCAAACAAATGCTGCAAAAATGTAAATAATTCAGGCTTACAAGATTTGCTGCGAAATAGCTTCTTATTTCATCCCGTGGTTCAATCTTTGAGTTCATATTTCCGCAATAAACTTTCGCAACACTTGTTCGCAACACTTGTTTTAACGTTACACGACTTTACAATCGTCTGCTTTCCACGAGGTGAAGGACGATTTTCGTCAATCTCGTCTCGCGAGAACGGAAATCTCGTCACGCGAGATTACTTACCGCGAGATCAAAACAACAATGGCGGCCATTCAAACTGCGTTCGTTGCTAGAAAAAAAACGATTTACCGTAGGTTTTTTTTTTTTGCTTTGACTGAAACATTTCCTTGCGTCCCAAAAACGCATATTATTTGGAACTGTGATATGAAGAGATCGATGCGACGTGCTCCTTTGAACTCCGGCGGAAGCTAAGCTAACGTCTGTGCTCCTTTACGTTGGCAGGAACCCCCCCGCCCCCACCCCCCCGCTCGCGTGGCCGCCACCAGTCAGAAACATGTGATGGGTTTCTATCTTGTTCACGGTACCTCGGGCCATGTGGCAAATTGCGGCAAATGTTTGGAACTAACAGACCTTGAAAGCTACTGCACAAAAGGAAATGATGAAAAGAAGGAGACAATTTCTCTCCAAAACGCTGCAGGGAATGAAGACGATTCCATTTCAGAGGCACTTTGTGCTTTCTGGCTGGTTGATGAAGACATCACGTGGATGATCCTCAAGTAACTGTTGGAAAAATGGTCACCTGACGACAGATTTTAATTTTTTTGGGTCTGAAGGTGAAGATTTGGTCGCTGTCAAGCGCAGAGGCGGAATCTGTTCTGTGAGGTCGAGGGGCGTCGGCTTTCACTCAATCACTGACTCACAGCACGCCTCTGTCCTCGCAGCTGATGGAGCTGTCGCCGCCCAGGATGGAGCGCTCCGTTGTCATGGTGACCTTTGTCAATCACACGGGGTGCGAGTGCCTCCCCAAGCGGCCGCTTCACTCCATCATCAGACGAGCCGCGACGGATCACCTGTGAGTGACATTCAAGCGGGCGTGTGCCATCCGTCTCATTCATTTAAAAAAAAAAAAAGCACTTTGCTTTGATTTATCTTTTTTTTTTGTTTTCTTTAAGGCGTCACAGTCACAATTCCACCAAACTGTTGTGAAATCCACTCCCAAATCAGGATTTGGCTTGTGCGCGTTCGCGGCCTCACACACGATCAGAGGCGATTCCAGCCTTAAGGCGACACATAAGTGCACGCTGTGGCCTAGCTGCCGTTTTTGAACAGGCGGCGGCGGGGTGAAAATAGCATTTGACATGGGACGCCATGCTATGATTCTATTTGAAAAAAGCTCTGGGCAATATTCAAAGTGTAGCTGTCCCAAAAGTGGACGTACGTGAGTGATGGGGAGCGCTGCTCCGGCTCTTCATCAAGCTTCTCGAGAAATGCAAACAAATTGACGGAGGTGCGGCTCGACTCGGGTGGGCGGCGCGGCCGCGGTCGTGTTGTCGTATTTCAAAAAAAACAACGTGAGATAAACAATGTGGAATTGCTTGATGGATTGGTTTTTGGGTGTCTTCAAAAAAAAAAAAAAAAGGCCTTTCCTTCCTTCTATTTTTGGACTATGCCACCCTCAGAAGTACATTTGGGACATGGGAATACTTTTGTCAAGTTTGACATTGCTGGTCTGTGCCCTCATTCTGTGTGTGTGCGCGTGCAGGTGTTCTCCTCCCACGGTGCCGTGCGCTTCGGCGTTCTTGTGGGATCCCGTCAACTGCATGTGTGTGCCAATAGATGCCATGAACTACTCGGAGAAAGAGACAGGTGAGACCCGCTTTGCTCGTCGCCTCTTCATTTTCGGGCGGCCGTGAGAATTCCGGACGCTTCGCTCTTCCCGTGAGGCAAACGAAATTGTCGCGGGAGCAAAATCAGACACAGCTGTGCACTTTCAATCTGAGCCCATTCAAAAAAAAAAAAACAAACAAATATAGAGAGCAGCATTGAGGAGGAATCGGACCTTGAAAAGTCATTGAACCGAGACTGGCGAGACCGTGACAATGTTGCCTGCAGCAAAGTGGAAAGTCCGAAATGAAGTCTTAATTCCGCAAAAGTGATATCTGTCCGAGAAATGCAAAGCGGCAAGTACCAGCTGATTGAAACGGACCCGCTGTATATGCGCCGCATTCGTCAAGTACGTTTCGCCAACGGGCAGCCGCGGAAGAGAGTCCCGTCCGGCTTTGTCTTTGAAATTCACGTTCGCAAAGCCACCGGCGTGACGAACGCATCCTTCGACATGGTGAAGAAGATAAGCAGCGGAGGCGTAATATCGGCTCGTCACGTCGCCTTCGACATGGGCGTCTCTTCGGATCGGTGAAGAAGATAAGCAGCGGAGGCGTCATCTCGGCTCGTCACGTCGACGACGATGAGGGAGAGAAAAGCCAGAACGTTGGAATCGGACAAGTTTGGACACCTCCGGCTCAAACGGCGTGCGTACGCGTGGTCGAAACGGAATGCGTCTCATGATTGTCAGAAAAGCGGAGACGGATCGTGGAGTCAATAATGAAGGCCATGTGTTCAAAAAAACAAAAAAAAGCCACCGGTGTTGAGCCATGCCGGAAGGTCATTGTTGAAGAGCTGTCAATGAATTCTTCCAACATCAAAAGGCCTTCCTCAATCTCGTTGTGGTGCTCCATAGCTTCCTACGAAAGAATGTCAAATGCTCGGAAAACCTTTTTTTTTTTGGTGGGGCGGGGTTGAAAGAAGAAGTCTACTTTGGGTAAGTTTGGTGCTTGTATTGTCGCAGGTCCCAATATTCAAGAGGGTTGTAAAAATCAGGCTGGAAAACGGATGGCAGTGAATGCGCTCACAGCCAATCGAAGGCACATTTCCTCATTTTGAAGCAGATGCATCAAGTTGAGCTCCACGAGCTGCCTTGGTGTAGAAAGCTGTCGCATCCGGTGGCATGAGAAAGAGGATCCATCCTTCGCAGGAAGCGGTGGTCCCTCACGCTTGTGAAAAGAAATGAAAGCGCGGGCCTACTGCGTGCGGCTCAGGGCCGGATTTTGCGCCGGCGCTTTTCCAACCTCTTCTTGTCTTTCTCTTCTCTGCGGCTTCCAGAGGCTTTGGACTCGGGGCTGCTGGCTCTCTGCGGCCCCAACAGAGTTCTGAAGGAGCCCAGCTGCGAATGCGTCTGTCGAAACGGGCTCACCGAGGCCAGCTGCGGTCCGGGCTGGAAACTGGACCACAACACATGTAAGGGGGGGGCGCGGGGGGGCTTTTCGAGAGATCTTGAGAGACACAATGACACTCAGAGAGACAAAAATGGGGACCGAG
This sequence comes from Hippocampus comes, assembly GCF_001891065.2. Taxonomy (NCBI): domain Eukaryota; kingdom Metazoa; phylum Chordata; class Actinopteri; order Syngnathiformes; family Syngnathidae; genus Hippocampus; species Hippocampus comes. Next base: position 52,299 of record NW_017842056.1, on the reverse strand, counting down.
CCCTGCCGCCAACAGTTCAAGAAAAAAAAAAAAAAAAAGAAAAAGAAAACCCGACGGGGAAAATCGAGCCGCCCCCTAAAAATGTTTAAAATTGCATCTGGCAGTCATTCTCTTTTCCACAAAGTAGCACACAAAAAAAACGTTGCTCTTCAAGTGCCGCCATTCTGACCAACATTATGACGTCAATCATACAGTAGTTACGTCGACCTAAAGGTTCATCAAAAACAGGAGCAATTTTATTCCAGAAAAGTATATTTAACATGACGGGAACCTATTACAACCTTGGGGCTTCAAAATATGAGGACGGGGGTTGGGGGGGGGGGTGCAAAAAACGTACATTGCACACAAAAGTTAAATAAAAAAACGTAAACGGTTCTTCATGGTCAAATGGCAATGATGAACTGAGAAGTGAATTTCAACTTTCCCGAAGAAGTGCGGATTTTGCGTATGAGAGGTAGCCGAGTACTACTACAGGTAACATGTATGTATGCATATTGGGGGGGGGGAAAAATAAAAAATGAAGCCGGAACACTTCGAACTCATCTTACATCATCATTCAACATCGATGGCTGACAGACGATTTGGAAACAAACCCCCAAAAAATTTGCAAAATTTCTCCCAAACATCCAACTACGATGCTCTCTCCTTGACACGCATCTCTTGGACGCACTTTCCTCGACAACGATGATTAGTTTCCGATTAGCCGGAGTTTTGTGTCCACAAAAAGCCCCAACAGGTGAAGCGTTAAGTGCAAATGCTCTCGGAGCATCTGCGAAATGTGGACAGTGTCGTACACGGGGAGCTGAGCGGCGCCTTTCCCGTAGGTGAATGTCAGTGCCAAGGTCAAGGCGAGGGCAAGTGGTGCCCCATCGGCCAGCGCTGGGACGACGAGCTGTGCGGCTGCGTGTGCGCCGCGCGCTGTCCTGGGAATCAGCCCCTCAACCCCGACACCTGCTTGTGTCAGTGCCGAGAAAGTCCGCAGTCGTGTCTACGGCAAGGCAAGAGGTTCAACCCCAACACCTGCAGGTGAGCACATTCAAAAAAAACCCCCAAAAAAAGTCAATGCAGCTCGTTTCCTATTCAGCTGTATTTTTTTTTTTTTTTGCCTGCTGGTTTCGTTGGAGCCGCGCTTGTCGTTCTAATTTCAAGTCAGGTCAAGTCAACGCTCCCAAAAAATAAATTGAGAGAAATGTGAACCAGGTAGCACAAAATTGGCGTATTGAAGAGAGTTTGATTTTGTCGGCCGCAAGAGCGCTCCGAGGCTAACGCGTCTCTTGTGCTCGCTCGCTCCGTCTTTTCAAAATTCTCAGTCGAAGATGAAAACGTATATCGTGGACATTTTGTCAGTTGTTATCTTTAGCCTATGCGGCATTGTTTTTATGACTCGCTTCACATTAGCAAAGCGATGGGAACGTGTTTTGATAGCATAGCAAGTCCAGCCAACATGACATGTCAACCCCCCCCCCCCCTTAGTACAAGGACTATGCGAGCCAATAAGGGAGGGAAACTATTTTCAGAAGTCATTTTTTTGGGGGGGGTGCCAAGATGTCAAAATCTTATCAAAGAGTAAAAAGTCATTTAGGATTTTGTACATTTCAGTGTACTTACTGTCTTCGTTTTGAGGAATCATGACTTGGACCGTTTTTTTTTTTTTTCTTTTGTTCTGCACTTGTATGCCTTGGTCACCTTGGTCACGAATCGACCCCACACTCGACCCCCGACTCTTTTCTGCTACAATGAGTCAAATGCACAGTCAAGTCATCTTAACATCGGGCCCTAAAAGTGGCTTGGAACTGCGCAATTCAGTCACCCTCCCCGTTGAAGTTTCCCGTCAAATGAAACATACAAGAAAGTGGAAAGCCCTCATCTTTTGCTCTGCGGCAATCTCATTTCTTCCTCATTAAATCGGAAAGGAAGAGGCTCTCAGAGAAGCAAACGCCAAATTGGCGTCAAACATCGCTGACTCCAGACCTTCTCCGCGGACTTTTCTTCCGCCGTTTCCTTTTATGGACGCGAGACGTCCCGAGCGCCGCGTTCTTCGCCGCGAGCGTGCGGTGCGGTTCCCACAGCTCGCACGCGAGAGGCCTCTGACCCGAGCGAGCTGACAGTGAGCAGAGCACAGCAGCCATCGGGCCGCCGCCGAGATGGATGGAGTGACGGCAGCCAAAGAAAAACATACAAGGCGATGGGAGCCGAGCCGGGAGGGGAAAGTTCAGATGTGCCAGTGATTTGTCTCGCTGGACGTTCTCAGGCGTTTTTTTTTTTTTTTGTGAGGCTAGGCTGGAAAAAGACCACAAAAAAGATGGATTTGTGACCAAAGACGGCCATGGGAAATGTCGCTCAATTATCTTTCTGAATGTCTTTTATTTCACCTATGATGGAGGAGAATCTTGCTCCCTAATCCACCCCATTTGGGGTGGGGGGGGGCATGATCAGTGGCAGAGCTCGACCTTTATCCTCGGGTGGCCCACGGGGTGGCCAAGGCTATCTTTGGGAGGCCGCAAAACAAAAACTGTCTCAACAATCAACATCATTCGATATTTCGACACAAACATCCACTGATGCACACGCGCACTTCAATCCGGTTAGCGAGATACAGACAAAACATTTTGCAATCGCTACAATGTCAATAAAAGGACATGAAACTGTCATTTTTGGTGTTTTTCCTTAAAAAGTACTCATATCTTGCCCCCCCCACCCCAATCTTTTCATTTTCAACATATCCTCTGAAAAAGAATACGACTGTAGCCTCTGCTTAAGTGTAGGCTGGCATCACTCCCAGACACACGCTGTAAAAACAAAATCTCCACTTTCAGCCTAAAAAAAAATGTCAGGGAAAATTGACTCATGTCGACCGGTGGATTTCGGATTGAACCTTTTCAGCGGGCGGACGTATATCGACCGCAGTTAGGCGACTGGTGGCACTTTTTAAACAAAGCCTGAAATTCAGAAAATGCCACTAAACTTGGGACGTTTCCTACAGGGGAATGAAGGCAAATTTGGGGATCCCCCCCCCCCCCCTCCAAAAAGCCTGGCTGCAAGCATATTTCAGGGAAGGCCAGGCATCGTTTGTGCTTCTTTTCATTTCCACCACTGTAACTGCGCTTCGTGTAGCAGGCTGGCAGCATGACCGCCACATTGGTATTTGTCATGCATTTGCTAATTCCGTGCACTCCCGGGACTTCCTCCATCAAACATGACCAAAAAAGAAAAAAAAAAAGTTGCCCAGACAAGTTTCGACACCTCTTGTACGCTTGAGTGTTCCAAAGGGCAAATGGCATTCCTTTTTGGATTTCTGCAGGAATATATCCAGCAACACCAGTCTATGAGCATCCCCTTAACTCATTCACTCCCAAAGACGTTTTTAAACGTCTCTTCAGACTTGGTCCAGTATTGGCTGGTACTGAATGAGTGAATCGCCTCGTAAGCTTTCCCATTTGTGAAATTTCACTTGTTTTCGCCCGCTTTTCGGCAACGTTCCACCCCAAGTTGGGAGTGACTAATCAAATGTTTTCTTTCACTTTTCCCCAGTTGCTACCGGTTACCATGCAGGACCCCCAAACGCGCTTGCCTCACTGGCTTTTACTACAGCCACCAGGTCTGCCAGTGCATCCCCAACTATATGAAGCCCGCGTGGAATTAGCCGGTCGCAGACGAGCGGATCGATACCAGCCGAGGATGACGGTCAAACTCTGGGAAACTTGCGGCCTGACGCCGCAAAAGCCACCGGGAGGTGGAGCAGAACAACAAATGAACAGCTATTGGATTACCACAGACCTCATCGTAAATCCGGGCGCTCCCCCCCCCCCCCCCCCCAGAAAAAAAAAATCCTTTGTCCCACGGGTGGATGTAATGTCAGGAGAGGAAATGTGACTCCCAAGCGTTGCGTGCGCGGGCTCTTGCCCAATCGCACACGGCAACAAGGTCAGGAGGCCAGATGGGAGCCGTCGGCTTCCGGGCCGCCTTCGCTTACCTGCCGCGACACGCTGGAGCAAACGCGCCGACGCTTTCTTTGAATTGGAAAGTGGAAGAAGAGAATGACGCAGCAGACTCAAGGCGAAAGAAGCTCAAGGCGATTTGGCGTCGGGCCGCGAGGTGGAAGCGTTCGGCCTTGCAGAGACGTCGCAGCCGCACCAACATGACGCCGACATTCAATCTTTTCCAACTCAACGTTTGCATTCCTACCGGAGGGCACAGACGCTCCGCCTTGTAATTCCCGAACGCCCGCTTTGTCTCCCCTTTTTTTTTTTTTCTTTTTTGTTGGAAGTCTTTCACTTCAAAAAGGCGACACGGTGCCTGCTGTCGGGCTGATCGACAGCTTTTACTCTTAATTTAAATGACCCGAGGGCAATATTAAAATGTACATATTTAATTTCTTTATATTTAAAATCTTGTCTTCTCGAGTTGTGTGAAAGAATGTATGGAAGGCAAATCGTTCCCCCAAAGTCAACGTTTTGATCGGTCGTGCTGCCGACGGCGCTAAAAGAACAAATCCCATTTTAGCCAACAAATCCAACTCGAGACAACAGAGCGTTCAAAAACAAAAACAAAAACAGTGAGTCTCACGTGTTTCATGTTACTTTCTCAAGTTCGCTCCCCCCAATTAAGCGATCCACTGAAAAACGTATGGGCATTGTTCTCATCATCAAAACAAGAAAATCTTGCCATGTGAAAATTGCACAACACACATCGACCTGCAGGGACCTGCAGATGGAGCCGGCTTCGGGCTCCACCTGGCGGTGCCGACTCATTCCGACCTTTCACTGCTCTTGAAGAGAACAATTGAAAAAAAAAACAAAGAAAAAGCCACAAGCAACTCGCTGAAAACGTCCTGAGTGTGCAGTTAAGTGAAACAGAATCAATAACATGAAATAAGTTTTAATTTCTCCCCAAAAACAAACAAAATAGAAACTGCGCTCCAGCAAACCCTGACATTAGCAATCGAAACGCGAATATTTACAAGATTAAAAACAATTTCAATAAATAGAACCTGTCGCAGCTTCCTGCAAAGAGTTAAAAGGCCGCTTTCGAGCTCCCTTCAGCCGACGCGACATCGTCGGTCTCGTCGGTTGAAGGCAGCTCGAAAGACAACCGGGGCCGATTTCCAAAAGAAGCCGCACAGGGAAGCAAACAAGAATTGAACCGGTGGAAGCGAGGGTAAGAAAGACGGTCGCGACTTGAGAAATTTGAGTGTGTGCTGACCCCCCTACGGGCGGCAGCAAAACCACCCCGCCGACAAGCGTCACATCGTCCCAACGTGAAGAGCCAAGAACTGACCTCGTCCGGCACGGTGACAAGGCTGCAAAATGCTAACAAAGCATCTTTTGTTTTCGTTTATGGCTTCCCGACGGTGACGGCGTTTCCTTGTGTCCGGACTCTGGTCAAACAGCAGGCACTTGAGTACAAACTCTTGGCCAAAATCTGCCGGGGGGGGGGCAGGACTTTCACTCCCGGGCCAGTTCTGGAGCCGTCTTCACAAACAACGGCCATCGCCGTGCTTTTGCTCTGGGCACCCAATGTCAAGACTTAAGATGAGGTCCTGAAGCGCTCCGGTGGACCTCGATCCGCCCCGGCCGCAGTCCCGTACGGGTCCCACAGGCAAGTCCGTTCCGAATCGGCGAGGTCCGCTCACTCGGGTTCAAGTGGGGTCCTTCAACTATTCACTGCAACACAAAGGGAGAAAAGCCACTCTGGTTTAGTTTCGCCGCATTTGCGGAGAGACGAGTCCTACGTGGTCGCGGGCGGTCAAAGCCGACGGAACCGAGAGTAAAACTCGTCCGTGTCGTTTGAACAAAGGCGGAGTGATTGAGAAAAGAGGAGGAGTGACGCGAGCGATGACTTGAGCCGCCTTCTCTTCCGTCCGAGTTGACGAGTCGGTCCAAAGCAAGCGAGCCGTTTCTGCGCCGGACTCTCTATCCGGTTCCAATTGTGCTAATTGGACGAGGCCACTTTGACTGATCAATCACATCCGTGGCATATGTTGGGGTGTTTTTTTTTCCAGTCATGAACTTCCTGTGTGTGCCTCCAACCACAAGATATCGCACTCGCTCTCCCCGTCGTGCTCCGCTGCAGAGGCCCCACGCGAGACTCGTTCCATCCAATCGCATTCAAGATACCTTCATGGCCTTGCCAATTGTCGGAACCAGAACGCAAACGCTACTGACTAGAGTGTCGAACAATGCTAAGGAAGCATCGATTTGCTAATCCCTCAACCGATGCCAGGGCACACACCCAAAGACAAACAACCATTGACGCTCACAATCGCACGGGGGGATAATTTCGAGTGTTCAATGGGCCTGCCACGCATGTTTTGGGGAATGTGGGAGGAAAGCCCGGAGGTCAACCCACGACCTCCGCACGGCGAGGCGCACGTTAGCGCTAACCAGTCGGTCGCTCAAATCGTATCACATTTTTCAACAAAAGAGGACGGCGGAATCTATTTCGGAAAACCCGCACTTGTGTTCCACGGATTGTTGCGAGAGTTTCGTAAGATCCGACTTGTCAGCGAGACCCTTGAGGCGTCCGCCTGTGATTTGTGACTGGATGAGTTCGTCGGCGGAGGGGCCAGCGCGAGGAGGAAGTGAGCGAGCCCGATGCTTGAGAGAAACACTCGTGGAATGCTTGCTTTGGCAACATTAAAAACATTCAATTTGACCCCTCCAGACCCCCCAAATAAGGTTATTGATTCACCATCGCTCGTCTTAGCGGATGCTACAGGATATCGTCTGTTTTTGACTTGTTGCGCTTGGCTCAGGAGGCGGAACCGGATGACATCACTTGACATTGCGACGACAAAACAAATCCGCAATCTTTGCGGGACTCCGATTTTACGTACGCGTCTTATTTGTATACAAACCATTACGCTTGTGGTTTCTGTGAAATCTCGCCGTCGTGATTTCTATTCAACACGGTCGCGCGTGTTGCTTTGCGGAGCTGAATCCAATACGAGCAGGTTTGCATCCAACCGACGAGAGCCACTTGGAATGGATTTGACTTTTGGCCGCAACGTGGGACTGGATTCTGGTTCGGGTAAGCCACTTGAATCTTCCGACTAAAAGTTGCTGGCATCTTCGGAGTTAAAAGAGCTGCGGGCGCCCACCGGCGGTGCTGCCGCTGACACTTTTACAGTTCAATGGATGGACAAATTTAAGTGTCTTGGACCTTTAGCGTGGAACTTCCCCACGTCCCCGGGCAGTTTGCGTCATCCCCTTGTTCACACACCCAAAAAGGGTCCACTCAAGTACCTCCTAGCCACCGGGGTCTTCATTGGCCGACCCGGAACCCTCGGAGGCCGTGGCCTGTGCTGAAGTACGCCGACGTGTTGGTTGGGGTTGGGGGTGTGGCGTTTTGGCATTGGCACCCTCCATAAGCTAATTCTTAATGCGACTATTCATCGTTTTTTGCGATGATAAGTTGACTTTGAGAAAGTCTTGCATCATTGGAAGCAGAGTCAAGAGAGGAGAATTTAGGAACTCAAAGCCTGAACCCTGGGATGAAATAAGAACCGATTTCTCAGCAAATCTTGGATGCCTGAATGAATTACATTTTTGCAGCATTTGTTTATAAGAAATAAACCTATTCTCAATGGATATTGTCGTTTGTGTTATGATCATATGCAATTGAATAAGTAGACCATTTCCGAATTCGAAATTTGGGACTCTTGAAATGCATTATGGGACCGATACTTTTCTGATCAGCGAGTCCCGCAGGACTCGCAGGGCTCTAACTGGAAAATTATCACTGTTATAGTCTCGCGTTTAATGAAAATATCGTTCCTCACGCTTGCAAACACAGCAGCTGTTAGTTGCCAACATTTGTCACACAACCCCAAGCCGGATTCATTTTTTGGAACGGAAATGTCCAAATTCAACTTTGGGGCACAGCAAAACAAGTTTTTGCCATCATTGGAGTCACTCGTTTCTCGGTCGGCCGAAAGTACCCGGATGGCCAACGGCATTGAGAAATGCTCTGGACTCACCGTCATCGTCCGAGTCAAAGCCAAAGAGGCCGGAGCAGCGCTGGAGGCGCAGGTGACTCTGCAGCTCTTGCGCGCCGTTGAACGCGGCCAAACACTTGGCGCACCTTTGTCTCTGCGGGGCGGCGGGGGCGGAGAGATCCTCCTCCAACGAGGCGCACGCGTCAGGCGCCGCCTCCTTCCTCCTCTTCCGCATGGCGGTGAACTTCTCGTCCAGGTAGGCCGTGGGAGGCGCACGCATGTGCTTTTTCCCGTACTCGGCCAGCGTGTCCATGCACAGCGTGGACCCGTCGGACTCTTTCGCCGGCATCGGTTTCGGCAAGTGACCGCGCCCGTCTTTGGCGCACTCGGGTGTTTTGTCGACGCGCACCGGCGCACCACCGACACGGTCGTCCGCTTGTCCGGTTGTCACTTCGCCGCCCTTTAAAGCTTCCGTTTTCCACTCGGGAGCGCTACTTTGGCCCGAATGGGGTTTTTTCTTGCTCCTCTTTATTTCACCTTCTTTCATTCCCCTCGCGGCTTTGTTTTTCCCAAGCCGCGCATCCTTTGACTTTGAAGGAGGTTCCGCTCGAACGAGCGACGAGGTTGAACCGGAGCCGACGCGCGTCGCGTTTGAAGGTTCTTTCTTGGACTTTCTCTTCAGATCGGATGAGGCGGAACCGGAGCCGTCGCTCGTCACGTTTGAAGGTTCTTTCTTGGACTTCCTTTTCAAGTTGGACGTGATGGAAGTGGAGCCAGTTTCTTGCCTGGACTTGGTCTTCAAAATAGACGGGGTGCTACCGGAGTCATCTCTCGTCGTATCTGAAGGTTCCTCCTCGGGCTCGGTCTTCAATACGGCGGCGGCGCAACCGGAGCCGTTGCCCGTCACATTTGAAGGTTCTTCCTCGGACTCGGTCTTCCAAATGGCCGCGGGGCAACCGGAGCCGTTCCTCGCGGCATCTGAAGGTTCTTCCGTGGTCTCTCTGTTCAAATAGAACGTCGTGAAACCGGAGCCATCACGGGTCGCATCCGACGGCTCTTCCTTTGACTTTCTCTTGAAGTTGTCTGTGGAGCCATGACTCGGCGGGTCTGAAGGTTCTTCCTCAAACTTTCTCTTCCAATTGGACGTTTCGGAACTGGAAGCGCCGCTCGTCACATCGGAAGGTTTTTCCCCAAGCGTCTTTCTTGGACTTTCTGTTCAAATTGGACGCGGTAGAAGCGGAGCCGTCGCTTGTCACATTTGCACGTTGGTCCTCTGACGTCCTCTGAAGCGTTTTCTCCGATTTCTTCTTTTTCGGGAGAGCATTGTTCACGTTCACCGTATCGGGGGCGGGAAGTTGCTCAGCGGGGCCACCGGAGGGGGAACAACTTCTTGCTGGCTTTTCGGCGCCAGGCCTCCGGGCGACATCGACCGACGTGGACTTTGCGGGCTCCCTCGCAGACGCGGGCCACCCCGAGCCTCTGCGGGGACTTTTTCTTCGAGTAAGCCGTTCCTTCTTTGCCCGGCCGGCTTCGAAAGACTCCGTGTCTTTGGAAGCGCGTCGCTTCCTCAAATTAAGAACCCTCAGTTTAAGCGCGCGGACGACCGAATTCCGAGACGCCGCGGTCAGGGGGGGGCCTCTGTCCGAGGACACCTTTGGTTCGACGTGGCCGCTCCCGGTGCTCCCGCTGAAAGTTGTTTCGGACTTGGAATTCTGGTGGAGCATTTCAGTCGCCTCGCCAGGATCATCCTCTTGCTGGTGCTCTTCTTTCATTTCTAATTTGTTACCAGCCGTTGGCGACGCCGCTGTCTGTGCACAGTCTGGGGACTCGCTCTTTAGACTTTGACCGTTTGGGTCCTTGGTGGTGTTTTCGTCGTGCGTTGCTTTTTTGGACTTTCGCGGACGGCCTCTTCTTCTCGGGAACATTTGGGCTTGGTTGACGGTGGCCGGCTTTTGCTTAAATTTATGCCGCAATTTGCTCCTGCGTCTGAAGATGGGCGAAAGCGGATTTTTGGGAGGCCCCGGGTTACTCTGCGACGTCGGAGCTTTTCTTAGCCTCAGCTTCAAAGTGCGATTGCTGCTCTGCGTGGCGGTGTCCTTGTTGGAGAGATTCTTTAGAACGTTGGAGTGCTTGGACTCGTTTCTCGTTTTCAGCTCCTCTTTCACCGCAGACGTTTTTACACCGGGGGGAGGCCCGCGGACGATTCTCGCTGCCGCGTCACGCGATGGACGCCCCCTGGATTTACGACAGGTCCCTTTGGTAGCGGAGGTTACGGCCCGTAGCCGCACGCAGTTGGCTTTGTTGTCCGTCTGCGGGTCGGCGGTTCTGGCTGGCTTGCCGGTTTTGGAAGCGTAGTGCTCTCTTTCATGGAGATTGAGCGCCCAGAGGCAAATGAAGAGTTTGGGACAGCCGGGTAAGCAGCACGCCGCCTGCAGCGGGCTGTGTTTCCTGGCGTGCCGTCTCATTTCGTTCGCGGTCTTGAATCTGGCAGCGCAACCCAGATGAAGGCAGGGATGGCGAGGACTGAGCCGATGTCGTTCCACGTGATGCTGAAAATGTTCCAAACTCCACAACACCCTCATGCAAATACTGCATTTGTTGTTTGCCACTTTTAACGACAGTTCCAAAGGCCTGACGTCGCCGTGGTGAGACTCCAGAGCGTGGTAGAGGAGGGCGACGCGGTTTTTCGAAAGGTCCGTCGACCAGGCGCAGCCGTCGGCCGGACAGTCGACTTTGGCTGGAGGCTCCGCCCTTTTGTCCCGACTAACCTTCCCGTCCCGAATTACATCGTCCTGAAAACTTTCGAGGCATTTCCTCCTCGGGATGGGCGGTGCGCAGGACTCCCGAGATTTGGGCGTCACGTGATTCCCCCGAGGTGTCCGGTGGTCTTCAGCTTTGGCGTCAAATGGGGTCTTTTTGCCAAGCAGTCCATTTAGCTTGCATTCGGGAGATTTGCCATCGACGGGCTCGGTTTGCTTGCTTTTTGAGGCCAACCGACTATCCGCCGCCTTGTCGTTTGATCGCAAATTTCTCGTTTCCGATAGCAAGCGTGCTTCCGGGTGGCCAGCGGGATGATCGCAGCTCGCGGACTTCCTCGGCTTCTTACTAACGTGATGGCCGGACGGCCTGTGGGGAACGTCCGCTTTGGCGGAGGTCGTGGGTTGGGAGAGATCTTTGGTCTCCGGCGCGGCGCCGGCTTGAGCTTTGTTACTGGCCGCCTCCTTGCTTCTTTTGAGCTTCTCAATGTGATCAGACAGGTGCATCATGGCCAGCAGGTCGTCTTTGAAGGCGGTGCCGCAAAACATGCACTCGTCCTTCCGGAAATGGAACATGGCGTGCACGACGACGCGTCTGCCCTTAAAATCTTTCTGACAAAAAGTACAGCGGTACTCCAATTTGGATTCCTCCGTTTCTATCGTTTCATCGTCCTCAAAGTCTTCGCCGTCGTCGTCGTCGGCTGACCTTTCCCGATCATTTCCTTGCACGTGAGCAGCGGTTGAGGGTCGCGGCACCGTGCGGCCGGAGGTATTTGCGACGCCGCTTTCGTTCGGAAGCGCGGATTCCTCGGACTCGGCGTCTGGCGCTCGTTTGCAAGTCGCCGCGTCTCGAGGAAGTTCGACGGGAGGGAACCGGGTGAGCATTTCTGTTACTAAGGCTGAAAGGTCATCCGTGTGTTGAGAATGTTGACGGTGGGCATCCTGCATGTCCTCGTTGGCCTCGTCAAAAGACGTTTTGTCAATTTCACAACGAGAGCCAAGCGCTTTGGGATTTTGTTCTTCGTCTATGTTCACGGGGGCTCGCCCATCTTGGAGAGGCCTGTGACGCGGCGAGTCGGGGCTTTGACTCGTCGGCGTACCGGACGGCGGCGAGGCGTCGTCGCCGTCTTCTATTTCTCTGCTTATTGTATCAAAGGTCTGAGTCGCCTCAGTGGAAGCCGCGCTTGGCTGCGGCGTGACGTTCGCCGCTGCCGGACTTTGCGAAGCCAAAGTCACCGCCATCCCATCATTAAGTTCTCGGGCTTCAACCGCGGTATGGGCTTCGTCTGCGTTTGGAGAGTGAGCGGTTTGAGCTGAAATACGAGTTTCTGTTCCGTTCGACACAGACGAAAGCCCCCTTTCAACTTTTTCGAAGTGCTCTTTTTCTGAAGACGCCAAAAGTGGGCTCGGTGCTTCCGGACGCTCGGTTGCCAGCGCATCCTCCCAGCTCCAGCCAACCCGTGTGTCCGCGTGGGTTTTCTCGCAGAGCCCTCTCCGCGGTTCTTTGGGAGGACTCCCGTGCGCAGAAGAGCGCGTGATGGTTGACACGGAGCCGTGACTCTTGGAGCCGCTCCCCTTTCCTTTGGGCCTGCGAGCGTAACAGTGCAAGAGCTGCACGAGCATCGTTGCGTCTCTCGCCCGAAGGATGACCTCTTTCCCGTGCGGCGCCTTCGCGGGATGGGAGGGGTCGGGAAGCTTGAGCGTCGGCTTGTAAAAAAGCAGCGGCGGACAGCCCTTGGCTCGGTTGCAATCTTCGGCGAAGGTTCCCATCAGCTCGTTGTCCGGGAGCGACAGCTCCAAAACGATTTGCGGAGCGGGAGCTGCTTCGACAGAGTCCGGCGGGAGTCCCCTCTCGTGCTTGGCGCAGGCGTTTTCCGACACCTTGGGGTGCGCGCTGTTTTTGGGTTGGCCGTTTTCACACCTCTTGAGGGCAGACGAGCGATGGACCCTTCGATGTCTCAAACCGTGTTTCCGAAGCTTCGGCTCTTGCGCATTGCCGGAATCTTCCAGTAGCCATTTGGGCTTTTGAATCCTTCGTTTTGGAGGATTTTTTTCAGACAGTCGGGTAGCTCGTCTGAGCTGCCCGGACCCCACGTCGTGTATCCTGTCAAGCTGCCAAAACGAACGCCTCAAAGGTTGCGATGACGCTCCCTTGGCATAGCGTGACCTGTGGTCAGCCTTTTTTTTCACAGCGCTGCTGCTGTCATTATTCAGTCCCGCTTTGCCTTGGCCTAACTTGAGTTTTTTGGGCGGCTCCCCGCAGCTAATTTCTTGATGCCCGCCCTCATTTTGATCGGGCTTTTTTGCCGTTCCGTGATCACTACTTCCTGTTGGTGTGCTACACACAAATGAAAACTCTTTGGTACAGTAGTTGGGGAGCCAGGTTTCCTCCATCAGTTCGTCGTCAACCACTTTCTCACTCATCAGTTCCAAACAACTGGTCCGCAAAGCAATGAGGTTCCAAAACTCCGGGTCAAAGTAAAGGTCCTTCTTCAAGATCTGCAGTGGGGGGGAGAAGAATAAATCAATCAATAGACACATGAGTGGATTGCACAGATCTCAATACGAGGACTGACCAATTAATTGGCCTGCCGATCAGCAAAAATCATCCAAAATGACTGCACTGACATCGCCCTCACGGCCACATTTGGAACTGTGGAAGCCCGTTGAACAACGGCACGGCAAGCGGCCGACACGTTGCGCCAAAATAATCGATTCCACGGCCAACCGACTGTCATCACGCTTCGCGGAATTCCGAGCTCCGGCCAATGAGCAATCACAGCAAAATAATGCAAGCAGGAGAGTTGCCGGTCACGCTAGCACCCGAGATTTCAGACACCGGGGGTCAGAGGACACGGTGTCATTCGGGTCTGGCCGTCGGCGAGTGCTTTTCCGCTATTGGCCATTGTCATGCGCGGGTTGCGTCAAGAAGGGCAACCGGCATAAAAACGGTGCCAAACGTGTCAAGTGAGTCACTTCAACCCCTGACTAGAATGGCCTCAGCTCCGAGTCAAACAACACACATAAAAAAAATCTATTGTATGAAGGGAAAAAGTCCATTTGAAAATTGCCATTCATGTCATTTTAAGGGAAAAAATACTATAAGGGGATTAAAAAAAAAAAAAAAGTTATTCCATGCATTATGTACATATTTGGAATGAATCGACCAGCTAATCGGTCAGGCCTGAATAAATCGTGTATTTCAAGAGAGTCCTTTACCTGCAGCGTTTCAAATCGAATTTGATTTCTGATGGGGCTGTGCTCAACGTGGTAGTCCTGGTCTGGAAGCATATACAGCAAAGACACCATCTTGTAGGCTCCCACGCTGCGTTCCGAGAAGAAGACCAGGAGCGCGCACGCCCGACACACTTCGAGATCGTTGGGCAGCAGGCCCGCGATGGTTTTATAGATCAGCGACTTGGTGATGGCGTCGCAAGGGAGACGAGATTTCAAGGCGTCCGCGCAAAGCTCCACGCAGAACTGGATTCCGTCTTCACCCAACTAGCGAGACGGAAACAGAAAGGGCCGTCAAATCATCGGGCGCACGGGGAGGCGCTCCACTCGCCATTCGGTTAAGTAGCCACATCATCACTTTCATCTGCGCGATTCTCACCTCTTCGATGACAACTCGGACAAACGGGAAGACTGCGTTGACGTTGGTGGCAGACAGCATGAGGCGACGGCTTTCCTCAAGAAACGCCTCTTTGGAAGTATTCAGCCGATGATGAAGTTTGCTCCAGATAAAAACAAGCTCCCTGCACAGGAGCACGTGGGCGTCAAGACAACATTAGAACTATTAACAACAACAACAAAAAAAGAAGAATTAAAGTGAGCTTCACCCACCATAAATAGTACATGTCACCCCTGCAGAGTTGTTGGGAGAGGAACACCTGACAGAGGGCTAACAGCAGTTCGTTTGTTTCCTCATTCTCTAAACTGCAGATGATGTGCACCGCGTCTTTACCGCTGAGATCAGCAACCTGAAGAAAACATTTCAGGTTGGGGGGGCGGAGAGAGAAAGACAAAATAAATCCAAGTGCACCTAAATGGCAGCAGCGAAACACAGGTCTTAACTCCTTTAATGCCAGCCGTATTCCTCAAATTGGGACAGCCGGG
>NW_017842056.1:7274-20118 GCF_001891065.2 Hippocampus comes | reverse complement strand
GCGATTCTCACCTCTTCGATGACAACTCGGACAAACGGGAAGACTGCGTTGACGTTGGTGGCAGACAGCATGAGGCGACGGCTTTCCTCAAGAAACGCCTCTTTGGAAGTATTCAGCCGATGATGAAGTTTGCTCCAGATAAAAACAAGCTCCCTGCACAGGAGCACGTGGGCGTCAAGACAACATTAGAACTATTAACAACAACAACAAAAAAAGAAGAATTAAAGTGAGCTTCACCCACCATAAATAGTACATGTCACCCCTGCAGAGTTGTTGGGAGAGGAACACCTGACAGAGGGCTAACAGCAGTTCGTTTGTTTCCTCATTCTCTAAACTGCAGATGATGTGCACCGCGTCTTTACCGCTGAGATCAGCAACCTGAAGAAAACATTTCAGGTTGGGGGGGCGGAGAGAGAAAGACAAAATAAATCCAAGTGCACCTAAATGGCAGCAGCGAAACACAGGTCTTAACTCCTTTAATGCCAGCCGTATTCCTCAAATTGGGACAGCCGGTGCCGACCATTTTGGGCCATGTTGACCCATTTTGAAAGCCTGCAGAAAAAATTGAGTTCTCGAGCTTTGTAAGGAGAAAGCTTTCGCCCTCTTTTTTTCATCAGCAATAAAAAGTACAATTTATTGCAAGATCAACGCTGCACTGATGCACAACCTACGGACGAACTTTGCATGAACTTTGTGTGTGCATGTGTTGGTAGGATGACAATGGGACTTTGGTCATCTTTTGGGGATTTGAAAAAGTTCTGTTGTAGAGCGAGCTGCCGGTATTTCTCACCGCGACACTGCTTCCGCACGCCACCTTGTGACGTAGGATCGCCATTCAACACTCATAACTGCTCATACTGTGTGTGGACTGAGATCTGACCAAAGCCACTTCTGCCATCTAGTGGTAGTTTATCATACTGAAACCATTCCCGCAGCCTTGATACTGACCGAGGGGGTGCGTGAAGCCCTTTATTATTATTATTGTTATTAAAACATTTTTTCAATTAAAAAAAAAACCACCCAAAGTGTATGTATACGTTTTGGCACTGAACAATCAGGTTTTTGCAAGCATATTTTTACGTTGTGGCATTCAATGAGTTCACGGCCAACTGCCCCGCCCCCTTGCCACCTACTTCTTGAAGCAGCTGATTGTATTGCGTCTTGTAAAGCCACGTGAGGTAGACCTGGAGGAAGAACAAGTGTTTCCCTGCCGACGGATGCCGAACGCAACACTTTGCCAGGGCTAAAGCCTCACTGACGCGCTGGCAGGATATCAGGTAGCGCACCCGCAGCTCCAAGAACACTGGCAACTCGGAGCTGAGGAACCTGTCCACTGAGAAAGAGCAAAAGCAAAACAAGGTTGCCCAGTTATATACACACGCGCCGATTCTTTGCTACGAATATATTTAGGTAAAGGGGATCATTAACTGTATTCCTGCTTAATGGGCTCTTTTTATTTGGACATCAGTGATTTTGAGAGTGAGCAAAATTTGATCAAGTAAATGTAAGATCCAAAGCCATGCATGCAATGCATGGTGGCGCAAAATAAATAACTAAACAAAAAATTGCATTTCGTATCAGCAAAATAAGCATTTGATCAACACGAAGAAAGCAAACGGGCAGCAAGTATCACTGACCTTCATTCTGAGGTAAATTGGATTCGCTGAGGATTTCCTTTAAGGTTGTATTGGCCCAAGCGCCCCCCGCACCAAGCAAAGGCTCAACCTGAACTAAGTGAACATTCTGATGCCTTAAAAGGGCAGAATAACATTCCTAAAAAAAAAAAAAGACAAGAGGTTAATGTTTTATCTGTTAACTGTTCACCGTCATGTTCAGTGTGATGACAACAGAGGTGACGTGAAGTTGACATTCAAAACGTTTCAAGCCCTCCAATAGAACCAAAACTGCGACGCCTACGAAATCTTGACGTTTTGCTGTCGACCGAATGGATGAGGGAGACGAGAGATCAACATTTCAAACTGACAAATTGTTTAATGAGATTTGCTCTTTGGATGCAGCCGTGGTTGTCTTAAAGTGCTCGAGAAATACACTTGAGTTGACAACGTTTGTTTCATCCGCAATGCGCCGATGGCATTGTCAAAAATTGGGAATCTGCAGCGGCAGGAGAAGCATTTTCAAACGGTACGCGCGAGCAACCGTCGTGTCGTTTCTGCACTTGGCGCGCTACAAAATCCACTTTTGTAGCGCGTAGAACAACCTGGAATGGTTGTTGTCCGCGGAAACAAGACTGTTTCTCGACAGATTCCCAAAGGGGCTACCTGTTCCGTTCAAAGAGATCAACGTCGAATCGAAATTTGTCTCACGTATCCCTCGACGTCAAACCAAAATGTTTTCGGTCTACAGTAAACAAAAGGAATGGCATTTTTCAATTTCGTGTGTGCGTTAAAATTTCAGTCCAAAATATCCACATATGGTATATGGACTATTCACCTGGAATTTTACTGAGAAGTGTTTCAATGGCTCTTCGTGGAAATCTCGCTCATCAAAGAAAAGCAGCAACTCAAAAACACTCCTGTGTGAAGACAAAAGATACACACGCGCCGATTCTTTGCTACGAATATATTTAGGTAAAGGGGATCATTAACTGTATTCCTGCTTAATGGGCTCTTTTTATTTGGACATCAGTGATTTTGAGAGTGAGCAAAATTTGATCAAGTAAATGTAAGATCCAAAGCCATGCATGCAATGCATGGTGGCGCAAAATAAATAACTAAACAAAAAATTGCATTTCGTATCAGCAAAATAAGCATTTGATCAACACGAAGAAAGCAAACGGGCGGCAAGTATCACTGACCTTCATTCTGAGGTAAATTGGATTCGCTGAGGATTTCCTTTAAGGTTGTATTGGCCCAAGCGCCTCCCGCACCAAGCAAAGGCTCAACCTGAACTAAGTGAACATTCTGATGCCTTAAAAGGGCAGAATAACATTCCTAAAAAAAAAAAAAAAAAGACAAGAGGTTAATGTTTTATCTGTTAACTGTTTACCGTCATGTTCAGTGTGATGACAACAGAGAGAAATCTTGACGTTTTGCTGTTGACCGAATGGATGAGGGAGACGAGAGAGAGATCAACATTTCAAACTGACAAATTGTTTTATGAGATTTGCTCTTTGGATGCAGCCATGGTTGTCTTAAAGTGCTCGAGAAATACACTTGAGTTGACAACGTTTGTTTCATCCGCAATGCGCCGATGGCATTGTCAAAAATTGGGAATCTGCAGCGGCAGGAGAAGCATTTTCAAACGGTACGCGCGAGCAACCGTCGTGTCGTTTCTGCACTTGGCGCGCTACAAAATCCACTTTTGTAGCGCGTAGAACAACCTGGAATGGTTGTTGTCCGCGGAAACAAGACTGTTTCTCGACAGATTCCCAAAGGGGCTACCTGTTCCGTTCAAAGAGATCAACGTCGAATCGAAATTTGTCTCACGTATCCCTCGACGTCAAACCAAAATGTTTTCGGTCTACAGTAAACAAAAGGAATGGCATTTTTCAATTTCGTGTGTGCGTTAAAATTTCAGTCCAAAATATCCACATATGGTATATGGACTATTCACCTGGAATTTTACTGAGAAGTGTTTCAATGGCTCTTCGTGGAAATCTCGCTCATCAAAGAAAAGCAGCAACTCAAAAACACTCCTGTGTGAAGACAAAAGAAAAAAAAAAAAAAACAGACACGAGTCAAAGAAAAGGTCAACTCAGAATTTGTACCTTTTGGGAGGAATCTGGATATCACCCAAGTTGAAGAGGCCTGAAGTTGCACACTACAAATTCAACCCAATTAAGGAAAATAGAGCAGCCTGCAACTGTGCCCCTCTTCTACTCATGTCAAAAGGTCAGAGCGTTTTGTCGTTTGTGGTTTTTAAGAATCTTCAAAAGTGAGCTCGGATCAGGTGCGTCTGCAAAGCAAAGCGCCTTCGCATTTTGCCGTGAAGACGGACTTTTTTTTTTTTTGTTTTGTTTTCTGGGGGCTTGCCAAAGAAACAAAATGTAAGTGGCCTCCGGACACCCATTTCACTCGCGATCAATCCGGCCGGTTAAGAAAGCTGCCTGCGTTGTACGTCTCTCGGTACCCGCGCATCACGCTGACGGCTACGATTTCCCAAAGTTTTATTTTGATCAGCGTGGCTATTTTTGTGTTGTGAAATGCGAATGTTGACCAGCCTAATCACTAGACATTCAAAATAGAAAGAAAGAGCGATGGCCTTTTTGTTTGATTGATGGCCAGTCTTAATCTGCAACAGCCAATCACGGCGTTAACTGAAAATAAGGTTCGGAAGGCAGGCGTACGCGCGATGAATACGTCGATATTTGCATGCGAGAGCCTGCACGTTTTTTCAAAGTTTGGCGTTGTGTCACGCGGCAAGACACGTCCCGAATCGGAATGTGCCACGTGAGATCGTCAGGAGCGCCGCGGGAAATTTTCCAAATTCACTTCATGAGCGTTAAAAGAGATGGGCATTCCGTCCGTCCTGGATGGACGCCCATGTTCTGGGACGGAGGTTGAGAAGTTTTTTTTTTTAAAAAGGACGGATTAAGCAAGGACGGAAGTGGGCTTTCATCCGTCTTAAGTATTGGGTGTCGGGAGGCAAAATTACACGGCCAGAGTGGAGCCAAACACTCTTTGCTTAATAGGCTATTTCGTCTCAACAGTATTTTTATCGCAACGCTGCCACCTGGTGTACAGTCAGACAACATAAAGTGCCTACGCCGCAGGGGTGCCAAACTCATTTTTGTCTCGAGTCGCGTTTTAGTTCACGTTTCCCTTGGAAGGCGGTTATGACTGAACCCATATAAAGAAGTCCAGAAGAGCGATTTTGGCAACTATTGTTACTGTCATGAAGGCTTTGGTAACAAGAAAATGCTTCCATATCGCTCTAGCGATCTGAGCAAGCATCATGGAAGTTTGATCAAGTGATGTGGCGGTCCAGATCTGGCCCCCGGGCCTTGACTTTGACACCCGTGGCCTCGGGACACCCATTTCACTCGCGATCAATCCGGCCGGTTAAGAAAGCTGCCTGCGTTGTACGTCTCTCGGTACCCGCGCATCACGCTGACGGCTACGATTTCCCAAAGTTTTATTTTGATCAGCGTGGCTATTTTTGTGTTGTGAAATGCGAATGTTGACCAGCCTAATCACTAGACATTCAAAATAGAAAGAAAGAGCGATGGCCTTTTTGTTTGATTGATGGCCAGTCTTAATCTGCAACAGCCAATCACGGCGTTAACTGAAAATAAGGTTCGGAAGGCAGGCGTACGCGCGATGAATACGTCGATATTTGCATGCGAGAGCCTGCACGTTTTTTCAAAGTTTGGCGTTGTGTCACGCGGCAAGACACGTCCTTCGTATTTTATACATGAGGCGTTTCTTTCGTGAAGTGACCTAAGCTTTGTCGTGAGCGCCTTGAGGAAGAGGAAAACACACCGGGAAGGACGCTCTTTGTAAGGACGAGGGCCGAGCGTCGACGCTTACTATATGAAGAAGGACGGAGGGCCGATGACGGAAGGGGACCCGGCCGGGTCGGAATGATTACAAAGTGGAGCAAGCATTACTTTCATGTCATTAGCCTTTATGCATTGAGTCTCCGGTACTAACGGCGACGTGGAGTCGGCCGAGTGTGTCCCAGAGATGTGACAGAGTCGGTGCTGAAAAGCACGACGACGTGAGAGAGACGATTCCATGTGACAACAATATTTGAACCAATCATTCCGTATGGGTGTTCTTCGTCAATGGACGAACTATCAGTCCTTTGTTGGAGTGTATCATATTGTATAGGTTGGTGTAAATGCCATGACTTGTATCTGCTTTTATTTTGCCTTGTTGTATTCTGCCGTCCGTCTGCGGCCAGGCCGGCGTTGCAAATGGGAATTGGTTTTCAATGGTCTGACACGGATTAAAACAAATACGAAATTAATAAATCACTCAATACTTTTTGACATCGTAGCAGGCAGTGATATAATACAGAGACGCCATCATCATATCATCACCCCGCCAACCCCCAGGAACGCTCTGTACATTTCCTCAGGAACACTTTGTAGATGCCAAAAGAACCCACCTTTGTGTCTCACTACATATTAAAGACGTGGCACTCGCAGTACTAAGAACAACGCTTAATACTTTCTTTCTATTTTTAGTCATATTGACTTTTTGGACCAGTTTCGGGCGACCAAATAATGACAGCCCCCTCCCCAGACAATGACATTTGACGTTTCTGACGTAAAGGTATGTGCACCGGCTCCATAAACGTTGGGAAACACCAAGTGAAGGTCCCGATGGAGTAAACTACGTTCATTTCATGTCATTTATTACACTGGGAATCAATTGAAGGTTTGTCCCCTGAACCGAAATCAAATTGATTGTCCGAGCAGATGACGAGATTTGGCTGAATGAGAACAGTTTCAACATGTGTCGACATCTAGCATGTGGAACTTGGGTCTGGGGGGGATGCAGGACATCCGTCGCCAATTGCAAAGTGCTGCCAATTGCCGAGCCCACCAAACATTTGACGAAGTTTGTTGGTCAATTCTTGCTCGCTTGCTCAGGCGTTCCACCGTTAGCAGGCTAGCCGTCCGAAACAGGACAGCGCCGGGATCACTTGAATCGGCGTCTCTTCCTCGGGTTTTTCATTGCTGTGACTTGAACATTCGTCACAAAACCATGCCTGTGTTTGAAACGCCAACCGACTCGTTCCTCCTTGCGAATGCTCCCAAATCATAGCGGCTAAAGCGAGCAATTCAGTTCTGGGGGAGGGGAGTCAGCTAACATCCGTGCTAATACCTTCGACAACAAATATGTCAACAACGCGGGCCGCGGCTACCTTACCTTACAATAGTCCGAACAGAACGTTTTGCCGTCGCCCCTTAAGTCGTCACTGGAATAACATCTTATGAGTGATTGTAATTGTTTCTCCAGCCCCTCCAACTCGAGCAAACTGCCCTCCTCCGCCATACTAGCTGCTTAGGCTCGCTCGTAGCTGCCCAGCCAGCAGCCAGCAGCCACACAACACCGCACGCATCGCCGGCCGCTCATTGGCTACAGCGTCGTCAGCCGGAGCGCTCGATATGTGACTTGGCGTGCGCCGACGTCAGCTCGTCAGAGCGGATAATAAGGTTCGAACGCCAAAAAACGTCGCGCCGGTTGAGCGCCTCTTCCATTCGAGTGCCCCCGCAAGGCAGAGCGGTTTCCGAACGCCGATTCGCGGATTGGTTTTGGAACCGATCCTATTGCAGCGATGGTGAACCCACCACGCACTTCCGAGCTCGCTTGTAAATAGTTGGATGAAGTTCAAAGTTGCTCTTTATTTTCTTTGTCACAAGTGCGTGTGTGAAGTCTTTGGGGCGGAAGAGCAAAGGAATAGAGAATCAATCGATCAAAGGAATATTGCAGATGACAGAGTAGGAGTGCGATTAGCCTGAAGGTTGTTTTAAGCAGGAGTCAATGTGTCTGGTGACTGGGCAATCCGTCAGCTGTGGCCGATCGCAGCTCCTGAATGAATGTGCGTTTCGTTACCGTCTGCGAGAATAAAGCAACCGAGGAGCGTCGGCAACTGTGTCGCCCTTTAAACGCAAACGTTACATTGGGGTCGCAAGTGGGATTGCGGATGGTGACACACTCAGGGAGATCGAGGACTTTGCAGCTTGCTTGAGAAAAGATGCGGAGGCTTGGAGGAAGGCACTCACAATGGATGGGCCGGACGAGAGGAACAAGCCCCGCTTTCGAGAGCGCTTCCCAAGAGCGGCGAGCATTTCCAGCAGCCACGGACTTGTTGAGGAGGCAACAAGGAACCCTGGACGACAAGAGGAGGAGAAGCAGGGCTGGCATCCATGGGTACATTGCGGAGATCTGCAGCATGGGCTCTCCCAGTGCCCCATTGCCTCCACGCTCCTGGAGATGCCACGGCAACGGGGTGCATTCAAACTGCCGCTACAATGGCCCAAGTCCAGTTGGCAACGCAGTTTCACGGCTGGTCTCTTGAGGAGACAGCAGTCCAGGTCGCCTTGCCCTCGAGGTTAAAGCTCTTCGGGTCCTTATGGACTTCCGACCACATGAGCGTCTTGGTTGGCAGGCTATAGAGGGAGCCGTGCGGCAGTGTTTCGGTTGCCCCGGGGAGAAGTTGTTTAACTGGAAATAGGGAGGAGGCCAGAGTTTGGATGCCAACACTGCAGACCTCCGCCGTCATGCTTGGGAAGGATCTGGTACCTACAACGCCACGGCTCAAGAAGAATTCTCCTTACAAACATTTATCCAGACAACAACTGAATGTGTTGAGCATGTTTTGTCTGGAAAAAAACGAAACAAATCCAATAGAAAACACATCGCCGCCAAAGAAAGTTGGCGGAGAGCAGCGGTGAAGATGATCATGGGGGTGTGGCCTTCCAAGCCACCAGCACAGCGCGGCGATGACAACTCCCAAGCGTGTGGAACGGAAGAGCAGCCGACGGTAAACGGAGGGATGCAAACAATGTGGAAAAGCAGGGGCACATCCCACGCCACTGCCCAGCGCCGGCACCAATGAGCCTCACCTCCCAAGATTTCTTCACAGATGGGGAACTGTCACCCGTAACCAATCGCACTACCGCCTCGCCCTACGAGAACGTGAGTCGGTGAGGCCAGAGTTTGGATGCCAACACTGCAGACCTCCGCCGTCATGCTTGGGAAGGATCTGGTACCTACAACGCCACGGCTCAAGAAGAATTCTCCTTACAAACATTTATCCAGACAACAACTGAATGTGTTGAGCATGTTTTGTCTGGAAAAAAACGAAACAAATCCAATAGAAAACACATCGCCGCCAAAGAAAGTTGGCGGAGAGCAGCGGTGAAGATGATCATGGGGGTGTTGCCTTCCAAGCCACCAGCAGAGTGCGGCGATGACAACTCCAAGCGTGTGGAACGGAAGAGCAGCCGACTGTAAACGGAGGGATGCAAACAATGTGGAAAACCAGGGGCACATCGCACGCCACTGCCCAGCGCCGGCACCAATGAGCCTCACCTCCCAAGATTTCTTCACAGATGGGTAACTGTCACCCATAACCAATCGCACTACCGCATCGCCCTACGAGAACGTGAGTAGGCGTTAGTACTTGCTCTCCGGCGATTCCACCCGTACCTCGATGCACATACTTTCCTTCTGTGCACGGATCATGCACTTGGCTCTTCAACCTTTGGGAACCTGAGGGACAGATGGACGCAAACCTTGCGGAATTACAATTTCAAAATCCGTGTGATAAATATATTGCATCAAGGTGGAGAGGTGCCGTCGTAGCTCGCTTGAGCTTTTGCCATTTGGAAGTTCGCGTGAGAAGGTCTGTCATGTTCCCCGCAAAGTCAGCAAATTCTTTTGGCACTATGATGTTCGATCAAAATCAATCCAAAGTCATTTTTCAGTCTTCATCCCAGGAGATCTGACATTGGAGTGCAGAAGTTTTGTACACTACAAACGTGACACCCTCGGTCGATCCAATTTGCCACATGCAATATGGCGGCGAAGTCGATGTACGATGTAGCCCTCAAGGCGGCCTTATATTTCTACTGGGAGAGAATCGCTGATTGGCCGTGACCTCGATCAACCTTGTCCAATAGAGGAACTGCACACTCGGTTACACCTGCGTTAGTTTCAACGAGACGCAAATCGTCGGAGCTGATCATTCAGGGGGGGGGAAGCTGCGATACAAAAACAAGTCAGTAACGATAGCCGCTGGTTCTGGGATGACAGGGATAACACGGGCAGTACTAGACACCAACCAATACACTCGAGGAGCGGGTGATTATTAAACAAGAATAACCAAACAACAGATTTAAGCAACACAATTCACCAGTACATCCAGGCTCCTGCAAACAAGCGTGTCATCGTTTGGTTTCGAATTGATTATCTCTTTGCATGGGACAGAACTGCAGAAATCACGTTTCGAACTGCGGAAATCACGTTTTGGGACGACGTCAAGCAGGGCTCACCGACCTTTCTGAAGCTGACAGCTACCGGTTTGATACACGCTTCGGAAATGACAAATGTGCTCAAATGGCATTCAATCACATGTTGCCGTTTATGCGATTGTTAGGGCTGGGCCGGGGGTCGTTGGCTAACTCGACCGTTGACTCTACAAAAATTTCTGCCTCAATCAGAGCTGTGTGTGTGGTGGTGGGGGGGGGGTCAATTATCTGAGTGATCCGTGGAATAATTGAAAGAATTATGAATTGTAAAAAGATCTGTTAGTGACGGCCAAGTCCTGATTAATAATTGATGAGATTCATTGATGCGAAGACGCTGAACCTGTTCACGATTTCTTGCAAATACCAACACGCGCCAATTTATTTTGTATCCCTCCCAATGGTTATATTTTCAAATGACCTTTGATCCGACCTTCCTAGAAAATCGCGTTGACCCACCACTACTTTAGGAACGGCCCGCCGGCTGCTCAGGTGGTCCGCGGGGTCTACCGCGTTTGGAACCGCTGGTGTCATCATCGGTGTGCAGCTTGTACAAGGCCACACCGCCATTTCCTTTCTGAGCCGCTGGCAACAAAAGTGAGTGTGTGAAAATGTCCATGGGGGGGAGCGGCAGAGGATTCCGACCCGTGGCCGCCTGTCAGGTTTGAAACTCTGTGCTGGAAAATCTTCAGACTTTTGCCCTCATTTGGACATTTTCACTTGGGGTCAAAGGTGCAACAGCTTTGTCAGTGACAACAATGATTCATGGCCATCATGTCTTATATAAAACCCCCAAAGTTTTTTGTTGCATCTGTGCGGGTAAGGAAAGTTTCTCAGTTGCAGGAGTTAATTTCGCCTCTGTTGTTTTGATTGAATGAAACCAGAGACGCTGATCACAATAGCTTTTGGTTAAAAAAAAAAGTATCTTGTGCCATTGGAGTTTATGTATATCTTTGGCAGTTAAAAAATACATCCTGAAATATACTTCAGTTTTGCAGCTGAATCGGTACAGTACTTCTACATTAAAAAAAAAAGTATCTGTACTTCGAGCCTGAGTTTTTGCCACCTCTGCTTGAAATAGTCATCCAAAATACGATTTTTTTCCCCTCAGTAATCATGAATGAATTTTCATGCCTGTGTGGTGTTTCTGCGACGACGGGCAGAGGACGGCGGCGGGGGGCGTCGCCGAGGCCTTTGTGTACAGCACCAGCACGTACCGGCCGGACTGGCCCTCGCTGCCCCACCACGACAACTACGACTTTCGCGGCGATCACGGGCTGGAGTACGTCAGGAAATAAAGGTGTGTGTTTGGGTTTGTGTGCGGCGACGGCGTTCCCCCACCGTATGATTGATTTGGAGAAAGGCGCTCACTTGATGGATATGAAATAATTGCGCACGTTAATTCGGTTTCAGGGATAAACGGCCTTCTGAGAGCTGCAATGTTGCCGAAGGTGACCTTCACGCGGTCGCTTCGACTCAACGGAATTGTTCACTCGAGATGATTATTTTCTGCGCGGTGTTGTTCTGCACACAAAACGCAACTTTCCTCTTGAATACAAACTGTATGCCTTTATTTGGAATAGAAAAATGTCTGGTTTGGTAAGACAAAAAGGGAATCCTTCTGAAAGTCGTCCATTTCGTTCACCCACTCAAACGTGGGGGCAAAGTAACGCACGGGATGAATCGGGCGGAGCAGGTCGCTTCGCGGCGTATCAAAGGAATATCCAGTGGCTGCAAAACGAGCCGTTTTTTTTTTTCAAAGCGGCACTAAACTCGTGTCGATGGATTGTCACGCAAAGCGAATCCGTTGAACCCAAGATCAGAATGATCATCTTCAACGTGTTTGTCAAATGATTTCGGACCGGCACAATGCCAACCAATTGCAGTAAATGTCAAACGATTCAGTCAGGTTTGTGACGGGGGAGGGGGCGGGACTTGCCAGGAGTAGGAAAACATTATGAATACTCACAAGCTGTGCAGAAAGTGAATGGTGGCGGTGAGGAACCTGCCGTCTGTGTGTGTGTGTGTGTGTGTGTGTACTGGAGGTGGAAAGACTTTTTGCGGATATTAACGAGTGCAAAGCGGCATGCTTTGGTGCGGATTTAAAGTCTTTCTGGCGAGAAAGCAGCTGAGAATCCAGATCTTCACCTGGTGGTGGTTGTGGGGGAATCAATAAAGGTCTTTTCTGGTGCTTGGCAGGGAGCGATTGGTCGAGCACGTGGCACTGCGGATCACCTCCATCCACCTGGTGAAGTACAAGAAAATGGGATGAGGCGAATTTGGGCATTTTAGCAAACGTTTTCAGGGGTGCCCTTTACATCCATCTCTTTCAAATATTTGGGGGGCATTCTCGTGGACTGCTCCC
This sequence comes from Hippocampus comes, assembly GCF_001891065.2. Taxonomy (NCBI): domain Eukaryota; kingdom Metazoa; phylum Chordata; class Actinopteri; order Syngnathiformes; family Syngnathidae; genus Hippocampus; species Hippocampus comes. The sequence continues at coordinate 7,810 of NW_017842056.1, read as the reverse complement.
AAGTCCATCGCGAGGGGGGAGGGGTTTTCATCTGGTATATTTTGGTGTCAGTGCAGACTGCACCCGAAAAGTCAAAAAGGCAGGTCGACTTGAACCGACGGTAGCGCACGATCTGCATCACCGGAAGTTGTTGGCGCTCAGCGGTCTGCAATTGCAGCTGGCCATCAGATTTGGTGCCGTTTTTTTCATGATGATTCTCATTCCAAGCTTGTAAAGAATGACAATCTGGAGCGCCAGGAGAAGCTTTTTCAAACGTGAGCTCCAATAGTTAGCATGCTGCAAAAGCGCATCCCGCAACTCCGCCTCAGGTCTCGCTTAAAGTGGACAACGACATCCTTCTCACAAATTTGGATCGACTTTTTCCATTTTGGTTGACGTCAAGAGGCCGCTATGGCTGATGCTCATCGTGGCCTGCGTGCGGTAACGGGTCGATGGCGGGAGGCGGCTTGGCGCCCCCGCACTATAACCTCAACAGGTCAAGTTAATCGACCCCCCCCCCCCCAAAACACGCAACACCAAAAACACCACCTCGTAGG
>NW_017842056.1:961-6773 GCF_001891065.2 Hippocampus comes | reverse complement strand
AGTTAATCGCCCCCCCCCCCCCCAAAACTGGCGACTGCAAATATCCGACCGTGTTTGGAGTGCTTGACGTTGAGCCATTTTTGGATTCCTCCCCAAATTTCAGCCGAGCGGCCAATATCCCGAAGGCATCTCTCCGTAAGGCGGCGCTCACCGTTCAAACGCGTACTCGCTCTCCGCTCTGAAATAGTAGACGTGGGACTTGAAGTGCAGTTTGAAGACGTAGTCCTTGTGGATGTTCTCCGACTCGGACGGGATGGTGACGGAGTAGCCGAGCAAAGGAAGGCTGGCCAGGGGGTAGTCGTCCTGTCGGGAGAGCGCCGCCGTCAAACTTGGTCGGTCGGCTCTTCTCGCGTGCCACCGACGTTAACGGGTGAACGTGTAGCAAGTGGCTAACTTTCGGGTTCGGCGCCAACAAGTCAACTGGGACTATCTTGCCCTTTGGATCTTCACTTGTGTCACTCGCCGTCCTGACGCCTTCTCAATCGCATTTTTTTTTTTTTCCTAAAGGCCTGAAACAGTCTCTGTATTGTCCGTTACTTTCTTGTCTTCTCACTTAAATGACTAATGGAGATCAAGCGCGGTCAATGTTGGAGCGACAACAACAGCGATGAGCTTCACTGCGAGCAGCCGAGCTGTTTTGGTGCCTTTCCGAGCGCCGGCCAAAGTTCAACGCGGTGGCTGTCGAGTCGCCGTTGTTTCTCGCCCAATTTGATCCAAAGCACGACGGCTGACAAAGCGATTCCGAGTACGTCCGTTTTTGGAAGTACCTTGAAAATGTCACATGGCAACACTCGAGACGTTCTGAGTCACGTGCTCCGAGCTGGAAGAACACGTCGGACGTGCGCCCGCGAAACGGCGTTTCCAGGCCCCCGGTGGGCTTCTGGCCAGCACATTTGGAGCTGTCATTGATTTGTCTGTCCTGCTCTTTTATCTTGTCATCAAGTCTCGCAACTGCTTGCCTGCTCTCTTTCATGACAAGTTTTATGTGTGCTGTTTTCGAAAACCTGCCTCGGGACGACGGCTGAAAGCTAGCACGTATGCTAAGTCCGGCGCATTTCTACTGTTTATTCTCACCTTGATTCATGTGCACTGTCTCAAATGAAATAAAGTCCCCTGAATACAAAGTGAAAGTCACGTCCCCCAAGTCCCAAACTGTCACCTCAACTTTGCCGTCTTGTCAGTGGTGGAAATGTGTCATTGTCATTTCTCAAACCTGGTGGGACTTGTAGAAAAAGAGGCTGAAGTTGGTGAAGACCACCCAGAGTTTCTGCCACCCGTTACTGTTCTTGAACTTTCTCAGCAGGTTCCCGGAGAGCTGGTTCTGGAAGAAGACGGACAGTGATGGGAAGATGACCAGAAATGGGGGAGGGGTGTTAATGCTGTTCCTTCCATGCTTGGGGTGTACTCTTGCATGACAAAACGCTTTTACAAGTTCAATGACACGAATCAAAGAAGAGAGTTTTGGTCAGGGTCATTCCAAAGGTTTTCATTGGCGCAAATGCTTCTCCAAGGTCACTTGGAACCAAAGGCTCCTGGTGAGCGAGTCCAAGATTCGGATAGAACGTAACTCGATGGCATTTCTGGAATTTCAGTGAAAATAAAACAAGTGATGCTGTTAGGTTTTTAAAGCGGACCGCCGATTTTCAATTGGACCGGCAAAAATCGAGCCGGTCCTCATAAAGGAGCACGTCGCCGCGACTCTGGCATCCCTTCACTGGCTCCCCGATACATTTGAAAGTCCTTTTTCAAGATCCTATTACGGTGAACCTCGCCCTGTCACGAGCTGTTTGTTTTTCTTTGACCCAGTGCATTGCGTTCCGCTTCCTGTTTGGCTTCGGGATTGCAGAACCAAATCAACAGTCGGTGTACAGCCCGCCAAATTGACGTTTGCAACAAAAACAGGTGATGAGCTTTGGTTTCATTCAATAGTGCAGTATTGCATCATAATCGTCAAAAAAAAAATAAAGCTGTAACTGTGACGATTCTCGGCTCAAATTAACGTGAAGGGGCCAGCGCCCCATCACCGGGTGAGCTCTCTTTTGCCTGCAGCGTGCGCTCTCGGTGAAATTTCGGTGACGAGTCCTCAAAATCGAGGAGTAATTGGCTTGCACTGTTAAAACTGTTTTTGTGTCGCCCCCCGCGATACACGCGGCGCGCCCCCAAAAGAGTCCCGCGGCGGCGTACCTCCACAGCAATACTGAAGTCCACCATGGACACGCTGGTGTTGCGATGCCAGCACACGTGCACGGTGGTGTTGGCGCGCTGAGCTTGGCGCTCCAGCGATAAGCGCGATCCACGCAGCTCCTCCTCCTCGGACTCGCGCTCGGCCCCGCCTTCCTCCAGCAGCTCTGGGAGGTGACATACGCGAGCGCGATCAATACCTGTTGAAAACCTGCCAACCTAGTCGGGCAATAAAATGGCCCCAAACAACATCGTGGATTGTTTTGTGCCATTTGATCAACGCCGCCCCCACTTTGTTTGCCGTGTCATTGCCCCGGGCCTTTATTTTGATTAAAAAAAAAAAAAAATCAATTTCCAGTCTACCGTATCCCAGGCTCATGACGGCTTTCGGCAAAATGGAATTCTGAAGGGACACCGAGTGGAAAGAAAAGCGATCCCGTCGCCCAGTCGTGTCCTTTTCAAAAGACAACGGAGAACAAGAGAAGACGCAATTGTTTTTTTGTGGCTCGCCGACACGTGTGAAACGCACGCTCATGAAATCAGACGTCATCACTCGAGTCGAATGAGCAAAGTGCCAGGAAGATGAGAGAGAGGATGGACCCCCGTTCCCGTTCTGAAGAATGTTCTCGATGGTTATTCAGAAAGCGGTTGCACTTTTTGGGGGTAGACTTGATGTGACCCGAATACACCCAAAGGCGAATCCGCCCCCACGTAAATTGAGTTTGTGACCTCTGCTGTTCAAGATTAATGGGACTGCGGCTCCATGCGGTGTATTTGGCCGCCACCATCGCACGGAAGAAAGTCTGAAGCTCACTTGAGAGTCAAAAGTTTTGCTTGCACAGCAGAGCCAAAAAAAAAAACGGCTGGGGCATGTCGCCTTTCTATTAGGGCAGAAAGCAGTTTGAACAATGCCAGAAGAGAATGACACTGATCGTTTTGTTTTTTTCAATTCGCACCGATAGTTGAGCTTTCTGATTGGCTCCCGCAAAGTTCGATCGTACCAAAGTGAAGTCTTAGAATGCGTCCTTACTATTATCTGAGGGGCTGGTGGACAGGAGATCCATGTGGGGGCCGTCGCTCTGCTCGGCCAGGTCAATGGCCATCCTGATGTCCTCCACCCACCGCTCCATCTCGGCTGCGCAGCTGAGGAGGAGGAGGAGGAGGAGGAGGGGGGGGCACGGGATCTTACGTCAACTCTTGCCATGAGGTCAATCTTTCTTCTTTTTTTTTTTTTTAAATCAGTGAACTTGAAATACGAGTTCTGGCAGGAAAGTCCAGGAAGCTTGGTAGCTGTGTAAAAAAACAAAACAAAAAAAAAGTGTGATGCTGAGTACCTGGCTGCCACCACCACCGACTGCTGTTGTCCAAAGAGGGTAAACGAATGAGGGACGCCCCACTCCTCCTCGCTCTCTGTAATCTAAACATGTGCACAAACACGTAGGAGCCATCTTCTAGAAACATGTTGGATCATTTTGAATGCAACAGAGAGATATTGTTTTTTTTCCCCGGGATTCGGACTGGCAGGGTGGGGCCCAAAATCAAAGCGGGTAAGCCTCGATCTTCAAAATCAAGGTCCGCGGCATCAATCTCGATTTGGGAATACCGTCATGCCAAAGAGGGGGAGCTGGCCGTGGACTTTGAATTGGTTGGACGGAGTCGTCCCCCGGCTCGTGTACACCAGGGAATCGCTGAACTGGAGAGGAACAAGGCAGAAGAAAGGAGTCACGTGGCACCGGGAAGCTCACTGCCGAGCATCTCGGAGGGCATACCAGGAAGAACATTCTCTGCTGCAGGCCTTTCCCCGACAGCTTACTGAGGCAGCCGAGTCTGATGAACTCCTGTCGGTCCGACAAAAAGGGCAGAAGGTTGAACGGCGGAACTCGGACTCGCGGCGGCCGGGCGCCTTACCCTGCCAGGGATGGCCAGATTGTCGATGCCGGTCAGATCTTTGTTCAGCTCAAGAAGCTTTTGAAAGTTCTCCATCTTCATCATGGGGCCTTGCAGCTGCAGCGCCATCTCGCTGATGTCCGCCAGGGCCGCTGTCGCGGGCAGACAAGAAGCGCGCGCAACAATTGGCTCGGGCCCATGTCAAACAATGACATGGCACGCCGAGGCCCAAGAGCTGACCACCCCCACCCCAACCGGGGTCGACGGAATCGGCTCCATATTTCCAGATGCCGTACTGGAAAAAGCCGCAAGATAAGCGCTTTCGCGAGTCAACGCGTGCACCTGGCGCATCATCAAAACACACCGCAGAGCAAAACGTGAGAATCGCAGACTCAAATGTTTTTTTTTTTGATAAGCCGACCGCCCGAGACGCGGTCACGTCACCGACATGCGACAAGTCGGATCAAGACTTTTTGCAGAAGTCAGGCTGGAGCTGCATTCGAGCGGAGCACATCCAACCGCAAACGGCAAAACGGTGGGCAAACGAAGAAGAGAAAAATCGTACAGGCCACGCAGAACCCCAACCAGAAATGAATGAAGTTCTGTTTCGTCTGCCGCGAGGAGCGGCCCATCAGCTTACCGGTAAATGGCTACATTGTAGGAGGAAAAACGCCCAACGTCATGAATTTGGGACATTTGAACCGGTCGGTCAAAAAAGCCAAAATCCAAATACTTGGTCATCTACTTCTTCAGCACGTACACGCAATGGTGAAGTGACATCCGAGCAGGACTCGTTACCTCTGCAGTCCCTGAAATCTTCGTGGGTGGGCGGGTAGTGCTTGCAGAGCCTCTCCAGGATGAGTTTGTAGTGCAGCAGGCGGTGCAGAGGCCGCAGGAGGAAGACGTTGAGGGGGAGGTAGCAGACCCTCTGCTGCTCCAGTTCGGCGCACAGAGCCTCCGCCTTGCGACTGGACCTGAGACACGGCAACGGAGGCGGGGCTTTAACCCTGACGTCCGATTCCGTTTCCACGGAATCGGACAGTCAAGAGGACCAGTCAAGAGGCGAGCGGCGGCATTCTGGAGCAACTGGAATGGAGGATTGGCTGTTTCCAAAGTCAAGTGCGTTCCAATACTATGTGACCAAGGCACCAATGGCGGTTTCAAAGTTGTTTTGTTTTGTACTTGTTTTAAGACGTGAAGAGTTTCACGTTGGAATGCTTTCAAGTATTTGTGGAAAGAAGAGGGAAACTTTGAAATAAAGCTCGCTTTGTTTGGGAATTTGATGGTGAAATTGTGAGAATGTTGCCATTTGATGATCGCTTCATATTTGAGGGAGACAAACAGTTGGCATAGTTTGAATCAGTCTGGCAGGAAGAGGAAATACTTGTTGTGGGACGGCCAAATTTGGAAGAACGCTATCATCGGTGCCGCTGTGCACTTGTTTCTAAATCGGGCGCACAATGCTCAGGAAGGTTTAAAAGGCATAGATCAGCCTGTGGCACTTCTATCGCGCTGGATGGAATAAACTTTGACTTATTTTGCTCCAGGAACTTCCAAGGCGCCCTTTGACCTTTGGGCAATTTGCATTCTTTCCGCTTTTTCAAGGGCTGTTTCCACGTTTGCCAGGTGCGCATTTCTTTTGGAACCTGCGCACATGTGGCGGAAACGGATTGCCCTCCGGACGGTTTCCAGCTCCCCTTTGAACAGTCTGACTGACTGCTGTCCCATATGGAAAATGCACCCG
>NW_017842056.1:0-856 GCF_001891065.2 Hippocampus comes | reverse complement strand
GTGTCAGCGCCCGACGTACTGTCGCTGATTTACCCTCAGACTCTGAATGTTCTTCAGGAGGACATCGCCGATCCGTTGATAGTCTCCTTTGATGTGGGCGTTAGATCGGCCCTCCCTGAAAGGAGAAAAGATGCCTTGTTTTTTTTTTTTTTTTTAAATCATCCTTAAAAGTTGGCGAGCTTTCGTTGACTGACTCAAATGTGACCGAAACTAAGAAGCATTTGTGTCCGAAGCACTCCATCTAAAATGGCTGCCAAAAACAACACGGCTTCATCTGGGAGTGACCAACGGCTTCAAGCAAGCATGCTTTCGTTGCTTTAGCTTCCTTTTGGTAGAAATCGCGACCGGCGCTTGGGGACACGCCAAAAAGTGTGTTGAAGTATTTGTGGGGAAAGGGAAAACGATGGAAAAAAATGATCACGTGGTCTCTAGATCGCAGATTTTCACCTATTGTGGGTGGGTCCGAAACATACACCGCCCCCCCCCCCCCGTCCCCCCCCGGGCCCCAGTAAACGGGTTCATTGTATTTCCATTTTTGTCGTCCAAAGAAATCCGGTCAAAGCGGCACCTCGAAACGCCTCGCGCTCTGCTGTACTTTCAACCCCCGGCACGCAGTCGGCCACGGATACTGACCATTGTGCCAGTCTCTGCTCCGCCTCTTTGAGGAACCTCTGGTGGAACTTGTGGATTGGATCGTAGTTGGCTGATAGCAAGTTTCGAACAGCGGCCGGAAATGCTTCTTCATCTTTCTCTGCAACGCGTTGGAAAGACTGTGGTGGACACAAAGAAAAAGAGGAAAGAAAAAAAAAAGAGGCCGAGGGAATCGAGAGTGAGACGTCGCGAGGACGGGGGGGGG
>NW_017842055.1:1130311-1133307 GCF_001891065.2 Hippocampus comes | reverse complement strand
TTCGAAATTCGAGAAAGCTGCTATGATTTAAGAGGGACCAACCTACACAAAAAATCCAAAACAAGAACCAACATCAAGCAAAGAAGTGTATCTGTCATAGGTTTTAATCTGTGGAATAATTTCGAACCGGACCTGAAAATGAGGAAATCGCTTGCCGAGTTCAAAAACAAATTCAAGAAAATCGTACAAACGACCTACATCATTCAGAGTTAAGGTGGTAAACTCTAAACATTCATGAAATATAATAAGAATTGATAAATAGAGAATGCTACCGCAATATCCATTATGAATACAAGAGAAAATTGACATAAAAGTGCTCGGGCGTGTCTGTAGAAAATCCCGTTACAAATCAAAAGTTGTAAAAATATCACGGTTAAGGGGAAAAGCATGAGCTTTTATGGGGACTTCTTTCTTTTTCTGATTGATAAAAAATAATCTATTTACATCGAAATACATCACTTGGGATAGGACTAGATCCGTTTTTTTACTTCTCCCTACTCCTTTGAACATAATAATTGTGTTCTTTCCTTTTTACTATTTCACTTACCTTACTTTCTGTCAATTTATTACCGCATATGATGTTTTTCTGTTCAATAAACAATAAACAACCAAACAAACCGGACATGCGGCAGGTACCGTACCTCCATTCGTGCAGGGTGAAGCCGGGGCGCCGCTCGGCGGAAGCGCGGCGAGGAGGGCTTCTCTGCGGCGAGGAGGGCTTCTCTGCGGCTCGTCGGACGGCGTCAGCTTGGAAAAGGCACAAAGTCATCTTTTGCATTCGAAACGACGGGCGACCCGAGTTCCACTACGACGGGTAACGCTCGAAAGCCGCGCCAAAGCGCACACCCGCAAAACGTGGCAATTCTGAAATGTCACCGGACAGGCAAGCAGACGGCTGTCAGGCGAAGGCCGACGACCCTTTCCATGAGAAGAAAAAAAAAAAGATTGTCCGAGTCAATCCATCAATGCCGGGAGACAAAAAAAAAAAATACAAATACGCGCCCTTATCGGAATTCTGAACAGACGGCGAGCGATTTTAGTCGCAATCGACGTCACCGCTACAGCGACGGGACACGCGCACGGAAAACGGCACGCGAATTGGACGCGAGGGGGACGTCGGGGCTAAGGGTGAGGAAAAGGGTTTTTTTCGCCGCGTCGGAGAAAAACTCCATGTCAACGTAGCGCTCGGGGAGGAGCTCTCTTCGTCAAGCCGCGACCAAACATTTCAGACCGATTCCAGGAAAAAGGCAGCGGACGGGGGAGCGTCCGGGACCTCCTGACCACTTCCGTCAAAACGAAAGGAGCGGCCTTCATTTCCCCCCGATTGATCATTGATCATATTGACTCTGACTTGACGCTTTCCTGGAAAAATAGACCGTTTGGCTTCTTCAAAAATGATGGGGGGAAAAAAAAAACACGAAACAAGTCTGTGAGCAGGCTGACTTCACTCATCCCAAGAATTCAGATTCAGATTCAGAAAACTTTATTTATCCGCGTGGGGCAAGAATGAGATGATGAGGTGTTTTCTTCAGCCGTACACCGACCGGCGTGTATGACATTTGAACAGGCAGAGAGAGAGAGAAAGAGAAACAGCGCGCGCCCCTTTTCTGTCGCTGAGCACGTCACGCGGCGCAGAGTAGGCTGACATCGCCCTCTGCTGGCTCAGCGGTGAAAAGGCAATCGTGCAAGCGGAATAAAGTCGCCATTTGAAATGGAATCAAATTCCACGTCCACAAATCGAAATGTCGTCGTTCAAAATCTCTTTACCCAATTGTTGAAGCGGAAACTACGCGGTACTTGATTTGGATGACGGATTCCAAACATGAGAAAAGGCTTCTTTCTTTTCCACGCGTGACGGGTGGGGGGGGGGGGGGGTCACAACTGAGACAGTCTGGAACTCCGCGTCGCTGCCGCCTCAATAAGAACAGACGCACGGAGTGTGGCTTTTTCTTACTTTTCATCCTACAACACAGAATGGCGGGAGGGACGGGTGAAGTCACGGGGCTTTTCGCTCTCCGAAATAACCGCTGACTTCCCTGGTAGCTCTCCCTAACAAAGCATCATTCATAACAAGCCAAAATGCACGACAAAACAAAATACACAACATGGGTGATCGTATATTAACCATTTACAGAAAACGAGGGAAAAAAAACGCACACTCGCTGCTATTCACGCGATGCCGCCGCAGAACGGCCGCGCAATGCGCAACAATGGCGGCCGCGACGAACTGCGGACACGCGCCGGCAACAAACGCAAACAGCCAAACGAAAAACGACACGAGCAAGCACATACAGCAAAAGCGACAGCAAACAAACATGACCTGCAACACAGTATGGCGGCAGGGACGGGTGAAGTCACGGACGGGGCTTTTCGCTCTCACAAATAACTGCGCAACAGGAGAAGGGGAAAAACTTCCATTCGACTAAACTTGAATTAAATAACACAAAAAGCAATTTGGGCAAGGGACAAATCAGGGAACTAATGAAATACACCGCACCGTAGAAAAAGGAAAAACAAGTGAAATATTGTCATTAAATGAGAAACGAATCCGGAGCGTCAATGAAACGCGACTTACCCCGCGACTTCCCTCGTGGCTCTGCCTGAGCTGAGGCGGGAAGATGGCGCCATACTGCGCCCCGTTGAGTCCCCTCCGTCATCATTTAAGAACTTGGCGTCACTCCGTTACACGTGCGTGCCATTTTGCCGATTCTTTGCGGACGTCATCCAAAAGGCAGCCTCGCTTCTCGCTTGCTGCGGTCTGCGTCGGGGCCGAGATGGAAGCCCGCCAAACTTTGGTAGAGATAAGATGTGTCCTAAAAAATCGAGCCCGACCCGACCGGGCCGAAGGTATTAAAGCCCGACCCGGCCCGAGCCCGATCACTTAGCTTGATTTGCAGGCCCGAGCCCGAAGCAAACGCGACATTTCATATTTTATTTGGGAGTATTTTTGGTAGACATTCACATAAACACGCCCCCTACTGTATGCCTGCTGGCCG
>NW_017842055.1:1125693-1129857 GCF_001891065.2 Hippocampus comes | reverse complement strand
TCAGCGAGAGAGAAGCCCGACCCGACCCGAACCCGAACCAATGATTGACATTTTAGGGCCCGACCCGAACTCGGGCTCGGGCGGCCCGATCTTACCTCTACACCAAAGGCGCCCTCGCTCAAGAGTATCCAGCTGCAGGCTCGGAGGAGGGTCGCTTCAGGCAATGGGCGACATACGCCGGAAGTGGCTGTGGTAAATTTCGGCAAATTGATTTCAAAAATAAAGTCCCAAAGTGGCTGTGGTCAGTTGAGGCATTTAACTGTACACTTATCAAGACTTATCTATCGATCTAGATTTAAATTATTTTATCTTTCTTTCAAAATGAAGTTAAGATTATTCATATTTTTTTCTCAAACTAATTGGAGATAGAATTACTTTGACAATCAAATACTGTACTTTATAATGCCACTTTTTCTTTTACCTTTTGATCTGCTTCAATATTGTAACAAATTTAGAATGAAAATAGGGCTTTTCTCGGTCATGTTTAGATGAGATTCAAATGAAATGAATTACAGATTCGATTTGGTGGCTGACATCATCCTCGATTCCAAATTTCAGATCAAGTCACCCAAGTCCCACGTGCCTACGCTGCTTTTCTCAGCGACTATGTAGCCACATGGCATCTCTAAACGATTCTATCCATAGAAAATCGATATTGATGTGAGGACGCATTTACAACCACATTTACATTTGCAATGACTTCCTTCATTGAAGTGAAATTATGAGCGATGTACAGACGATGAATCAAATACAATGGCGCAGCCTGTTCGGGAATCGATTCACACCGTTCAAAGCCACGCCGTGCGCAACAGACGAGATGCGTTCGAAAAATGCACATCGCCTTCTGATTGAAAAAGGAAAGAAAAAAAAAACCACGACGCCGGTCAAGAGCACGTTTTAATCAGAGGGCGGCTTTATGCGTCCACAAATGTATTTTCGATGCCGGGGAGCAACATGTTAAGAAAGAACGCAGTTGTTGCTTTTTGGCCGTTTGCGCGTGGTCAGTTGAGCGCCGCGGTCGGCGGCTCCTATCCCGGCGCCGCACTTGCGGACGAGCTCCTGATTGCTGAGGTGGCGAATCCGGAGGGGTCGGGGTATGGGCTCCCCGAGGAAGTAACCTTCGTCCTCCGATTCCGACGACGACGAGCAGGTCGAGCACGAGTCGTCGCCGTCGTCGTCGTCCCAGGAGTATTGATTCAAGCCCGCGCGCTGCCCGGCCGCCGGGTTCTGGAGCGTCAGGTCGGACGCGGTCCTGGGGCACTGGCCGAAAAGTTGCGGTCGGAACCCCCCTCCCTCTCCTCCTCCTCCCGTGACTCCAAAGCGCTCCTTGGCACTCCTCCGGGCAGGGAAGCGGTCGTCGTCCTCGCGAACGCGAAGCCGCAGTCTTTCTTCAGGTCTCGGCCGACACTCCGCCACCGAGTTGAGAGCGTTTTCTGAGCGAGATCGGCGGGATCTTCCGGAGCGGCGGCGGTGGCGTCTGCGTCTCGGAGGGGCTTCCTCTGGCACTTGGATCCGGACACTTGAACCTCCGGCGCCTCCCCCGACGCCGCCGCTTAGCCCGCGCTCCCTTATGGGCGGCAGGCGGGCGGCGTTGGCGCCGCTCGCCAAATTCCTTCCGTCGTCGTCGTCCCGACGGGCGAATCCGGGAGGGAAATGAGCGGAGCTCTTGCCCGTCTCCACACCGGAGGGCTCACCGGAGTTCACGTGGCGCCGAGAAGACCCGGAAGGATCGATTCCCACGTGGGGCTGACCGCCGTTGACGTGACGAAGGGAGTCGGAGCTCCGAAAGCGCACCGAGGAGTTGGGAGCGTTCAAGGAGCGTTTCTCCGAGACGCCGGGTCCGGAGTTTTTGCTCAGATCGGGCATGGAGAAACGCGACAGTTGCGCCGGTCGCGTTCCGTCTCCTGGGGCGGAGTCGCCTGCGAGGTACAACAATTGACGGTCGCGTCGCCGCGTCAAAAGCGAATGGCCGCGGCGCCACCCACCCGCCGTGTCGGAGAGGGCCAAGGACTCGGCGGATCCCCCCGGGGTCCGCTCGAGAGGCGTCGGCCGCTCCGCCAGATGAAGCGCGCCGATGGGGTTTGGGCTTGTGGGCGTCCGGGCGTCCGGCGGGGGAGCGGCCTCCCCGTCCCTCCGAAAGCCACGCAGACCGACGGAGCGCTCGCGTGCGGAAAAGCCGCCGTTCTGTCGCTTGGGCCGAGGCGCCTCGGCGAGACTCGTCCGGGTCGCGAGCTCCGGGGGCCGGCCGGCGGTCTCCTCGGACCGCCGGTCTCCCCGACCCTGCGGTCTTGCTGTTGCTGTTTCTGCCCGGTGCTTGGTGAGTTGGAGGAAGTTCTGACATCGCGCTGACTGAGGAGCTGCGGAGGGCTGGGCCTTGCGCTCGTTTCGGCTCGGGATTCAAATTTGGAACCGTCGACAATTTGCTCCCGCTCCCGGTCCCGATCCCGGTCATTGTCCTGCCAGGCAGCCGGCTCGCGCGTCAAAGCGGGTGTTTGGCTGGAGAGACTCAGTAGGTCCATTTGGAAAGACAAGGGGTCCACTCGGCCCCACGAGGTCTCCGTCCGCCCCCCGCCACCGCTCTTCGGCGCCTCGGAGCCGCGTCCGGACTCTGTGGCGGAGCGAGCGCTTTGAAAGGCGCGATCCGAGGAATCCGAGCCGTCGGGTTCCTCGCCCGCGCCGCAGGACCGGGAGCAGAAGATCCGCCCCCGCTCGGGCAGGAAGGGGCGACCCAGCAGCGGGCGTTTGCAGCGGGCGCAACAAAAGCAACCCTCGGAGGCGTGCCAGTGCCGCCCGTCGTACGTCATTTGGCCCTGGTCGATGCCTGCGGGAAGGACCGCAAGAGGAAACGAGCCGTTACAAGACGGACGTTGTGAAAAACGGCCATCGCTATTTCCAAAGGAGCCCGAGACTCCGATCAAAGCGCCCTTTGCGGCAATCTCTTTGCAATTTGACCGGTCGTGAAGGACGGAAGCGTTTTGCGTCGCCGATGTTTTTTGGAATTGAGTCATGGCAGCCAGCGGCTTATCAAGCATCGCTTTTGGAATCGTTTCGGGGATTGTCGATGACATTGTCGGGTGACGGCATCGCTTTTGGAATTCATTTGGATGTGGGCTGCACGTGAGTCGTGGAGCCTTTGTCTTGTCGGGGAAGCCAAGACAACAAGTGGTCTCAAAAATCAGGAGATGGATTTGAAAAAAACACGGAGGGACACCGTTCGCGGATATGTCGGCGCGTCTCGCGCTCTCGCTTTATCTTGTGAAGGTCGGCGCGATCGGCATTTGGAGTGGCTCAAGCAAATGCGCGCTTGCGCATGAGCGGGCGACTCGGCTTGCGCGCGAAATCACCGGTCAGCGCTCAAAGGTACGAGCGCTGACCGTGAAATGCGTCGGATGTTCAATTCCCGTTGCGCCTTCCGGGTCCCGATTTTATGGCCCGACGCGCGGCCCTATTTGGAAGAAGCAAAGAGCGCCGCGTACCGATGCGCTCGCCGCAGGAATGGCAGTCCTCGGCGTAGAGGGATTGGAAGCAGCGGCAGCAGTACGGGTCGCCCTCCTTCATGATGTAGCGCCGGCCTCCGAGCGCGCCCCCGCACTCCGAGCAGCAGAAGTGCTTCGTGTGCCAGTGACGCCCTTCCGCTTCGGTGCACTCGTCCGCCAAGATGATCTGAGAAGGGACGGACGGAGGGAGGGATCAAAGAGCGCCTTTTCGCAGAGAACGCCTCACGCGTGACGGCGGCGACCAAAGCGACGTCCGTGTTTTTCGTACCAGCGGATCGGCACGCTTCCGCGCGGAGGAGCTTTGGTTGGCGAGGTCGAAGGAGATCCATTTCCGTCCCGTATACGGGACATATTTGCCGCGGTTAAGCCGCTTGAAATGCTCGGCGGCTGCTCCGCGGTATCAAGCGAGGGCGCCCTCCCGACGGAGCGCATCTTCCGGCTGAGGCGCGATTAACCATCGCGGCGCCGTGCGTGCGTTGGTTCGTTCGGGCGAGGGCCGACGCCTCATCAAACGACACCGCGTCACCAAATCGTTCTTTTTTGTTGACTGACTGCACAGGACGCAAACGCAACAAGGGCTGTTTCAAAGTGTTCTCCAAATAAAGTGGACTTGAGTATATGGGACTGTTGCAAACAGAGGACCCACGACACCCCCCCCCACCCCCCC
>NW_017842055.1:1093588-1124959 GCF_001891065.2 Hippocampus comes | reverse complement strand
CCCCCCCCCCCCGCTTTTATGATAGCGTGCAAGGTGGCCGTTGTCATGACCAACAGGTCGGAGCAATTGCTTCTAAGAATAGCTGGTGTCCGGGATTGGCTGCTTGAGCTTGGGTTGTGCGGGACACGCCTTGGGATCGGGCGAGCGGGGGCGGAGCGCCCGACCGAGGACGGATCTGCCGCGCTCGCAATGAATTGAAGCGCTTCTTGAGAAAAAAAAAAATGCTCTTGCTCCAGGCTCGTCCCTTAACGCTGCCGATGGGGGCGGAGTTTCTTTTGTCTGGAGCAAAATACGCAACGAAGCAAAATATGCGAGTGGAACTGGGCGACGGTTGAATTTGGATTTCTTCCGAGCGGCTCGGCCAAACGAGCTCGTCGTAATTCCCGCGTGAGTTCGGACGTGCCGTCGGACCAATTTGGGGCGACGGCGTGGATTTTCTGCTCTCTTGGGGGGGGGAGAAAACGGACAGCGTCGAATTGGCACGGAAAGGGCTTTTGAGTGGGCGACAGAAACGACGGCGCGACGATGAGGGAACCACTCCGCGGGACTCGCCGGGAGGTCCGCACACGCTTTCTCGCTTTGCCTTTGGTCATTTCGCAAGCGCGTCCGAATGGCGGGGGGGATTCTTTCAAGTCAAACGAAAGACGTGACGATGGGGTCGGGAGGGGGCTCCTTTTCAACACCACTCACAGCATTTTGCGGTTACGGGGCTCCCACTCTTCCACTCGCTTTTGATTTCTGGACCTTTTAAGGACTTTTGAGGGCTGATTCCGCCATATTTAAGGACGTTTTCTCCACTCGGGAAGGAGCTTCGCGGTGGATTTCATCAACACAAAGCCACATTTCACTGAGCGGGTGTTCAAATCGTTGCTGCCGAAGGAAGGGCACCTCTTTATTTTTCGGGGCAATCAGCCAACCCTTGATTTGACATCCTGTACTGTTTGTCAAATTGGACCGAAATGTTTAAGTCGCAACTATGTCAGTCTCCCCAATTAGGGAGGGAAGTTCGTCTTGTCTGCGGGTCATTTGAGCCCAAGCGCATTGACACTTTTGCCGTGTGTGTGTGTGTGTGTGTGTGTGTGTGTGTGTGTGTGTGTGTGTGTTGCTGCAAGTAAAAGCAGCGAGCCTCACATGACAGCAGCTTAGCGCATACTTGGGCAAGGCGCAGAGCGCGCGCGTGGACGTGCGCGTTCACGGCGGTGACGCGCCAGCACGCCATTGTCCGCGCCGGCCAGGCTTACCTCCTCCTGGTAGAAGTAGATGAGGTCCGCCAAGAGCTCGCCGCACACGCCGCACACGAAGCAAGCCGGGTGCCAGCACGAGGCGCGACCGGCGCGGGATGCGAACACCGCCACGTCGCCGCCGCCGATCCGGCCGCCGCACTGACAACAGACGCAAGAGGAGACGCGGTTCCAACACGAGAGCGCTCGGAGAGTCGGCTTCGTAAAGGCGGCTCTTTTTTGTCTTTTCGGGGGCGTCGGGACCTGCTCGCAGACGGCTCCCGTCACGGTCACGGGGAAAGGGCGGACGTCGCCGCGGCCGAGGTTCTCCCGTTTCCGTTGGTGACTGAAGAGCTTCAGCTCCCGCTTCTCGTCGTCGTCGAGACCGTTGCAGTAGCGGACCTGAACGGGCGGCAACGAGATGAAACGGCATTTTGCAACGCGGGAAATATTTGACCAAACGAGATCGAGTGGACCATATGAGCGAGCGGCCGAAGCAAATTGGGAGCTTTCAAAACAAAGAAATTGCATTTCCCGCGGCGCTCGGCTTTTTCGCCCGGTTCCAACACGACAAGCGCGGTTGTCTTATTGTTCTCGTTTGATTTCCCACCCGGGACGAAGAATCCATCCGTTCATCATCCGTCCGCCCCTCAACCGTCACTTTCCGTTCCGGTGACGGAAATGCATCGGAAGCGCTTTGGCGGAGTGAATTCGTTTTCTTTCCACTTCTGAGGCATCGAGCGGGCAGTCAGACAAAGCAAGATTTGGCCGTCCGCGTTTGACTTCCGCCGTCTCGTCTCCCGGGAGGAAGCGGCGGACGATGACGGGGGTCCGTGGGGACTCTCACCTCAGTGTCGTGGGGCGGCAGCTGGCGCAGGAGCTGCTCGATTCGGTATTTCTCGCCCGGGCTGTTCACGTAGGGCACCTTGTCCTCCGGGAGGGAGCCGTAGTATCGGCGCACCTGACGGAGACACACCGCAGGACGCGTTGGCGCGGCGACAATCGTGACGGCCCTTTCCATTTTGGACGGGTCACTCCCAAACGGGGGAACCGCTGCCTTTTTGACCGCGGCCGCCATTTCACACTCCGATCTGTTTCGCTTTTGTCCGCGTGCGCGGAAATACGTATCGATCGGCCCATTTGGAGCAAACCCGGACGGCTCCGCGCGTTTCGTCACACTGAGCGCTCGGCTCCTTTCCAGATGAGCTTTGAGCAATGACAGCGTTGACCTCATGGAGCGGTCACCTTATCGTTTTCGTCTTTGCTCTTTCCAGACACATCTCATCAGGAAGAAAAAAAAGTTTTGATTTAAGACCACGCAGTGACTCACACGCGCTGGCACGCAAACGCTCGCAGCTGCGTCGGGTCGCATTTACGGCGCGCCGGCAAACTTGCCTTTCCGTCTCTGCGCATGGACAAAGGGGGGATGGATTAGTGACGCGTGGATAAGAAGCGATTAACACGTACGCATGTGCAAAGGCGCTCAAGTGGGCGCACAGAAGCAGGATTGGCGCTCATCCGTCCTTTCTAAACGAGCGGGCGGGGCGTTCTTTGCATTGCGGAGGAAGACGACGACCGTCGGCGCCGTGCGCTTTGTGGTCGGCGTGCTCTCGCGCTGTAGAACGGAGGTCAGGCGCTCAAAGGCGAACGCGAGGCCGCGCGCGCGGGGGTCAGTCGTGAAACTGACAACGTTTGAATGGCGGGCTCCGCGACGAGGGCAAATAGAATGAGAGCGGCAGATTGCAGCGGGGACAACGGCAACTTTCTTTGGTCGAGGCGAATCGTGAAGAATGAAAAGGCGAGCGAGGCCATCGACCGGGCCCGGGACGATCTGAGCAACTCCTCCGTCACATCGACGGACCGACCGTACGCGCTGGTCACTGACGCTTTCTCCGTCGCGCACCGCCGCACGTGCGGCTCCGGCACGCCTCGACCGTTCCGACGCCGCCCGACGGCGTCGCTGGAAATCATCGGCCGTCCGACGCATTTGCGACTCGTCCGGTCGAGGTCAAACACTGATATGAACTCAGCGGGCGACGACTCGGTCGAGCAATGTCACAAATCAGCCTTTCCAAAGATCGCGAACGATCCCACGCGAGGCGTTCGTTCGACGCTCCGTTTTTAAAGCCCTCGCATCGTACGGCCGGACCGAACGGCGAGGTCGGCGAGCCCGCGCTCGAGCGTCTCCGATGCGCTTTACCTGTTCGGGTTCGAGTCCCGGCGGCACCCAGGCGTACTCCTCCAGGGCGCAGCCCGAGTCGTCGTCCGAAGTCGAGTTCCTCTGGAAGTCGTACGTCGGCTTGGCCGGCGCCTTCTCCGATTCCACAGGCATGGCGCTCAGCGCGCGCTCCCCCCGCCGACGCTTACGATGCGCACAGATCTTCCTATTGTTAGAGGGGGGGCAAGGGGGGGGGAGCAACCACCTTAGATTAACGCGGCAAATTCCAAAAGCACGCTGACATCTTCAATACGTTGGACATAAATCGCCATTTGGACGTTTTCATGACAAACAGACACCGTCTCGTTCATTTTTAGGCCGATGAAACAAGTCTGAAAGCGCCAAAGGAAAACAGCAGCCATCATTTCGCAGCCTTTTTATGGAAGAAATCCAAGTGTGTGTGTGTGTGTGTGTGTGTGTGTGTGTGTGTGTGTGTGTGTGTGTGTGTGCGCGTGTGTGTGCGCGTGTGTGTGTATGAGCCCCAAAAGATGACATACTAAGCTGGAACGTGTTGAAGCAGAAGCAGACAACATGCAGATGCAATTTGAATCCGTCTGTGTTCCGGTCTAGCCAGCAAGCATCTCTCGGCCAGATGGCATCGAGGCCGCACAACAAAAGACTTGGTGGCCGCTGGCAAGCGCACGCGAGCTTGACCGGTGCGCTCCAGGGGGGAGGGAAGGGGAGGGAAGGGAAGGGAAGGGAAGGGAAGGGAAGGGAAGGGTGGGACACTCCGGGACAGCCGAAGCGCCTCGATTAGTTGGAGATGAAAATCAATCGTCGATACCAGCAAAAATACACGCAAGGAGAAAAAGAAAAGAAACGAATTGTGATGGAATTCGGACACGACTTTTCCCAAGCGAACGCGCTCGTCAGCCCGCGGTCGAAACGCGTCAAATGCAAACACGGCGTGTGTGTGTGTCTCGCTCGCTCGCTCGCTCGCTCGCTCTCTCGCTTACCTCGTCACCGAGCGCTCGCGCGCGCAGCCGCAGTCCCGAGCCGGGCGCTAGCGAACGCTGCAAAAACACGTCTGCCACATCGCACCCGCTGGCTCGGCCGCAAACCGCCCTCCCTCCTCACCTCCATCCGCGATGGATGCAAAAAAATGTCGAGGAAGAATCGTCCAAAAGATCAAAAGACAAACAAAGTCCTCGGACCGACGGCCCTTCGCGAACACATTCGACGCTCCCGCCTACGACGACGGTCGGCGAGGATCGAACTTGGAGCGCGTGAAAAAGTGCCGCTTTGTCGCGAGCGCTCGATCCCCAAAAGCGCAGCTCGATTCCGACGGGCGCTTTCGATTTCGCGGCGTCGGCGGTCCGAGAGACGATTCGCGCGAAGCCCGACGCGACGCGAGCGAAAGCGCCGCGCGGCCACCCGACCGGAGTGCCCCCGCCGAACAGCGGGACCCCGGATCAAGCTCCCCCCAAAATGGCGCGGCCGCTTCCTGTTTGCGCCTTCGCAATAAAATCGCCGGAAGCCGCGAGCGTTCGGACAGTATGAACGTGTTTGTTTTTTGGGAACGACCGCGATACTTGATCCCATTTGAGTCGGAGCGATCGGGGTTCCGATCCCTCTTCTTGTGCGGAGCTGCAAATTCTCCTCGTCCGCGCGTTGGTTTTCTCCCGCGCTCCCAAAACGGGCTCGTGAGGCCAACCGACTCGCGGACTCTTGAAATTAGCCGTCCATGCGAAAGTGAGTGGCAACGCTTGCCATGTCGAGATGTGCCCCGCGAGTGATTGAGCGGTCCGGGGTGTGTGCGGCCCAAAATCAAAAATCAGACGGCGAAGGCGCCTCCAAGTCACCGATGACCCAAATGACGACAAGTGCAAGAGAAAAAAAAAAGGGCTTTATGGAAGCCGGGGGGTAGAGGAGGCGTATCTCGCTTTTTGCATTAGTCTGTACTTTCTGGAGTTAACTTAAGACACACACGCGTGCGCGCACACACTTGACTTTCCCTCCCAGCTAATATCCCGGTGTGATGTCAGCAAGTTCATGTCCCGACAGCGGCGTAAGCAGCGGTGCTCCGAAATCATTTGCATGTGAATTCCATCTTTTTCCCGAATCAAGTGGCCCGAGGCGAAAGGCGCGAGTTTGCGTCGTACGGATAAGCGCAGATAATCCGCGCGGGGGAACGAGGAGGCCGCTTGCTGTCAACAAAGCAGAGCTGCTTCACGGAAGAAGCAAGATGGAACAAGGACGAAAGGCCAACCGAGCGATGAAAAGGAAAGCAGAATGAACGCACGCCTTCAACCGATAGCGCCGTCGAAAGATGCCGTTGCGCGGGCGTCGTGCTGGACGCGCACGCGGGTCATATCGCGGAAGCGTCGCATTCGCGTGACGAGTCGCGTTTGTGTTTTCAAATTGGAACGGGGCAAACGCGACCGCGGTCGCAAAACGGGGAGGGGTGACAAGTGCGGCGCGCCGTCACGACGGAGAGCGTCGCCGGCCAAAAGCATCCAACCTCCGCCTTGCGATCGGCAAAGAAATGGATTTTCAGACGAGTCGAGGCACATTTCGGGCGCTTGACGGTAGCGGCCGCAACATCGCAGAGGAGCCGGATGAGGTGGCTCGGGCATCCCATGTGGACGCCTCCCCGGGCGAGGCGTTCCGGGCAGGAACACGCCGGGGTGGGCTCGGGACACGCTGTAGAGACCGTGCGGCCCGCCTGGCCTGGCCTGGGAAGGCCTCGGGACGCGCCGGGGGGAGGGAAGTCCGGCTTTCCCTCATAAAGCCGCCGCCCCCGCGACCCGACCCCGGAGAAGCGGCGCTCAACGGATGGACGGATGGAGTTTCGCCGTCGCCGCAGAAAAGCCACGCAGGCGGGCAGGAGAAGACGCAAACTCCAGGCAGGAAGGCCCGAGCCCAAATCCAAGCCTGCGCCTCTGCGCTGTGAGGCGGGCGTGCTAAGCCGTCCTCCGCCACGTCGCCCTTCAACGTAAAGAACAATCATTGAAATCGATGGAGATCGATGGATAGAAAAGGGAGCGATCGGTGGACACCTGAACGAGTACGACAGCAAGGTAAGTGCGGCTTTCCCGTGAGCAGCGTGCACTTTGCTGCTCTGCGCTAATTGAGTTGTTTGCTTTGGGGGGGGAGGGGTTCTCGAGCAGAGGGGTGAAATTCGGCACCCTCCCGCTCCACGGGTCGAGTCAACTTGGGAGATCCCGTGTCGACGCCGGCACGCTGCTCATCTCCCTCCAATGGCAACAGCTCGGAAGGAAGGACGGGGGGGGCGAGACGGCGGTCGGCGGGACAAAAGCAAACTTTCTCCAGGGCCGACGTCGACCGGGTGCAAACGGTGGAGCCGTTGCGACTCGCCCCCGCCGCTTTGACTTTTCCACTTTTTCAACGTCGGCCCGAACGCGAAGCGGACGTTGGATCGGAAGCCGACGACGGAGACCCGCCGAGGAACGCGACGCCCTCGGCCGTCCGTTTCGACAGACGGCTGAGAAATCCATTTTCGGGGGGAGGCCATCTTTTGCCGGCGAGTCCGCGACGGCGCGCTCGGCATACTCGGACGCGCCGGAGGAAGAGTCCTGGCGAGCGCGAGGTGGAACGGACGACGATCGATTGGATCCCGATCGAGATTCTCGAACGAGCTCCGAATCACTTGGGAGACGTTTCGAGGTGGTGAAAACCTCCGCGCGTTCGTTTCCTTCTTGAACTCTTCCACGCTCGCCCCAACTCAGCGCCGGTACTAATTAGCCGGTCCTGCCGCGCCCGTTTTTTGGGCTTTCTTTTTTTGTCGGAAGAAGCCTTTGATCATCCGACTCGTCGCAACGTCTGACGAGAACACATTTTAATTGGCTTCCTTTTTTGGTTTTTTCCTTTTTTAAGTCTTCCGCAAGAGCCCCAAATTGGAAAGGAAAACATCTCCCCGACTTGAATTGCTCATTTGCACCCGACCAAGGTCGCCTCATTCCAAAATCGACGGCGCTCTTGCATAAAAAGCTCATTAGCGGAAATCAAAGGGAGCTCTCCCTTCCGCGCAACAGCACCAAGATGCAAACGGACGCGCAAGCGACATTCAAAGCGAGATCCAGACGCCCCGAAAAGCGTTGACGCGGCGGGAAAGAGCCATCTTTCCTTCCGGCGGTCCGCTTTTTTGCCCCGATAGCTCGGCGGCCCCGCGGAAAGCCGCCGCGTCTTCGGGCGACGCGCCTTTGCCTGAGGCGGCTGTGCCGGTCTGAGCTCGCGCGCGCGTCAAACAACAAAAGCGTACGAGGTCCTTTCGGATTCTTTGTCTGTTTTGGGATTTTGATTTCGTTCCAAAAGGCGCCACCTCCGGTCAAACGTCGGCTTTCCAACGTCTCTGTTCTCCACCAAATCGCTTTTGGACCCAAAATTTCCACTTTTTGGATGACGACGGAATTTCGGTTCTCGAACAAAATGAGCGCACTCCAACGCGCCATCTGAGTGGTCTCGCCTTCCCTACACGAGGAAGCGACGCTTTCCATTGTGAGCAGACGTGTTCAAGAACCATTTTGATTTGAAAAAGAGCCCGCTTTCGGTTTTCCGACAGCCTTCCGGAAGGCATTGTGGACGAAAAGCGAGGTTTGACCGGATTTGATTTCATTGCCGAAAATGTTTTTCAATTGGAGTTTTGTTCACCGAAAGAAGCTTGGCGGGGACCGGCTTGCGGAGTTCCCGTCGCAACGTCGAGGCGAGGAAAGCCGCCGTGTCTTCTCGTGATGATGAGAGTTAGGGGGGACTTATTGGAGTTCTGCTGGCGATTATTCGAGTGACACGAGGGGGTCAGTATTATCCCCGGGCTTGCTCACGCAAGGTCGCCATTCGGAGGAGGAGGCGAAAGGCGTCTCGTTCAAGTCGACATACGGTAAGATGCCGCGGGCGGACGGACGGACGGACGGACGGACGGACGGACGGAGGAACCCTCGCGGGAGACGAGTGGCTCCCCTCCCCGGCGGCACGTCTCTCGTCGCGGTCCCGATCGGATGACGGAGCGCCAAAGAATTGAGGCGGGCCGGAACGGCTCGGGTGTCACTGGCGCGGCGGCTCCCTTTTGCGGGCCGCTCTTCCTCTGTCGCTTCGACAATGGATGTTTGCCATCCGACACCCGTCGGCGCGCGGGAGGCGGGACGTGCGCCACCTGCGCCGATCCTTCGAGACACGCCCGCCACGTCAACAACGACAACGCCGCCGTCGCGACTCATCCGCGCTCACCGGGGCAATCGCGGACAAGACCATCGACTCCATCGAGCGGCCCGTCGCGTCCCGCAAAAGGAGGCGGTCTCTTTCTTGGGGCGTGTCACTTCAACAGAGGTCCTCGGCCCCAGTGTCCGACTTTCCAAAGTAGAGCTTTGGCGCCACCTTGCGGCATTTCAGCAAGAGCGCCAAAATGCACGGAGGTGAGTTTTGACAGTCGATCGTTCGGGACAAAAAAAAAAAAAAAAAAGGGACTAGTTGGCGGATTACCGTCGTGCGAAAAGGAAGCCGAGACGTCCAGCGGACGACTGCGTCCAACTCGGCCGTTCCGAAATGAGTCGCATGCTGGCAAGCGGCCAATCTTTTTCCATTCACGTTTGTCACCTTTGACCGGACGACACGAGCGCTTCCTGTGCTCTCTCTGCCTCTCATTTGAGAAAATACCGTCTACTTCTGCGACCTGCGTCACACTTTCACACCACAATGAGGACGGTACCTTGCAAAAAAAAAAAAAAAGGCTCTATTAGCTTGATATTGAGCTCGTGCGTCGTCGGTGATGCAAGCGAGTTGTTTTGGGTTGTCTTTGACCAAAACTTGTTGGAGGGGGAAAAAAGAAGCGGCCTCCAAAAGTCGCCGTCCACGGCGGCATCGAGACCCGCTTGCCGGAGAGGGAAGGAGGCCATTTTTTGAACTGGCGACCCAAGGCGGCATTCCTGCTCGAGGGCGACCGGGCCCGCGGGTATTAAAGCCCGATGAACCAATGGACTTGATTTGCAGGCCCGAGACGGAAGCAAAGCCGAAATTTCACGCACGTTTCGCTATTTGGTATTCGTATGTGCACGCTTGCCGAGTGTCGACGCGCGTGCCCGAGTCTTCAGACTTGATTTCATTTTCGTCCTCAAATTCGTCAACGCTTTGCGATGCTCGGCGGCGGCGTTTTGCGTCGGGCGCAGGTGGACCTGGCGAGCGGCGAGAACTTCAGGCGCCGCCGGGTGGCGGACGAGCGGGCGCAGGAGGCGACAAACGGCAGTCGGTCTCCGGTGGCGCTGAGCCGCGTCATCGCGGCTCTGGCGCAGAGTTCAGGTCCGGTCCCGTACAGGTGCGGCGCCCGCCCGACCACCGGTGTCGATGGCGGAGCTGGAGCTGACCTGGTTGTTGGCCCGCTTCCTGTAGGGACTCCATCCTGACGCGTGTCCTGCAAGACTTGCTGGGGGCCGGGGGGGGGGGGCACCAAGACCACCATGGTCGCCACTGTGCCGCAGTTCTTCAATGACGTTGAGGTGCGTTTGTCCCACCGTGTTAAAAAAACAAAAAAAACCCAAACACTGAGATGGAGATGACATGGACTTCTTTTTATGGCCCTTCATCTGTACATGATGGCTCATCTGATTCCAAACGACATCAATGCACGGATGAGGATCTGGAGCACGTCTTTGCGTTGCGCACAGGAGACGCGGGTCACGCTGGAGAACGCCAGCAAGGCCAGGAACATCATCATCGAGCCCGAGGTGGACCAAACGGTCAGAGAGCGGGTGCCCACGGAGGTGAGGCCGGCACCGCGGCGCACGCCGGCTTCCCATCAACGACACGCTGCGCTGTTCGCCATCTGATGCACAACATGGGGCCAAAGTGACCCGGCCTTGTGTGATGAATTTGGCGTAGTTGCAGTACATATGTGACACCCGTGTCTCATCCGGATATTTTTTGAAGTTGATCCAAATGATTTTGATCGCGTGCAGCCGGCTCAACGCAGTCAAACGGAGGAAATTCGACACACCCTTTATATGTCAGTGTAGGCCGACTCCTCATTGCATTATCTTGTTTCAGGTTTCACAGCAGTCTCTCGCTCTCTCTCTCTCTCTCTCTCTCTTTCTAGTGCTGTCAGGCGATTAAAAAATCTTGCCATTAATTAGGGTCTGTGTAATTCATTTAATTTGAATCTCATCTGAAAAGGAGTGGGAAAACCCCAATTTTCATTTTAAATTGATTACATTATTGAAGCAGATCAAAAGTCAAAGAAAAAACGGCGTTAGAACGTATTTTCTTGTTTTTGGGCAACCATTATCTTTGTGCTGTATTTGAGACTCGTCAAAGTGCTACCTGCAACCTTTAGTTTCCACCGCGAGTTCCACCATCACTGTTTTTGTGAATCTCCAAAGAATTACAAAAGAAAAATCAATTTGAACATCGGGAGTGCCTCGGTTCACATATCAAGAACGGTAAGGATGTCTGGAAATGGCGTTCTTGGAACGTGAAGTCAGAACGCACTTTGCGTAACATTTTCATGAAACTTGTTGACTTGAGCGAGTGACCATGAAAGCATCCCGTGTAAGGAAGGAGCGGATATTGGAAAGAACAAAAGCCTTTCGTGCCTTTCGAATGGTTTGTTTTGTTTGTGCAGTTGCAACACCCTCTCCTCCGGTGGCGAGTTGCTTATTGCTACGTCACTTTGAGTTGGGTTTATATTTCGGCCAGGGCGGCCTGGTGGCGCAGTGGCGAGCGAGTTTTTTTTTTCGTATTTTCCTCCCGTGACGCGCCGTAGGAAAGGAGTGGCCAGTCGGCGTCGCGAAATATCTGCCGGACAGATTCTGGGTGGCTTCCCCGCCTATCGGATCGCCACAACCAATCAAAGGTCGCCACGTCACCGCGGGTTGAATATTCATGTGGTTTCGCGGGCTTTCTGTACCGCGTGACTTGGTTTGGCGGGAAAGCGAAGGTTTCCGAGAGAAGACGCGAAGAGGACACGCGCGATGGCGGTGAGGCGCTTTCCGTCTCGGTTTTTCTTTTTGTCTCACCGACGCGCCGTCGGTGTTCGACGTCGCGCGTCGCCGAGTGGACTTTGGGCGTGTGGGGGAAGAAAGTCGGTCCGACGAGATGCGGCGATTCGTTGAGGACCGAGCGGCTCCCGAGTGCTTTTTGAAGGGACGTTCATGACGCTAACTTGTTCGCTTTTCCGTCCAACGCGGCTCCGAAAACGAGCTCGGTCAGCTCACCGATTCGTCTTCGACAAAGACAATCGTCGTTATTCCACTGCTCCCTCTAAGGGGCTCCCAAAATGTAAAATCGTGTCCGCGTGTGTGTTGGGATTCCATTTTCTCTGTCTAAAAATGTGTCAAGTAGCAGCAAAAAGGCTGATTGTCGTTGATGCGCCGCGGGCAGGATTCATCCGAGTCTCAGCACGTGGGCGCCGGCAGCCCCGAGCCGCATTCCCGGAGGGGAGACCTGACCTCCAGCCCCGGCAGAGACCTGCCCCCCTTTGAGGACGAGTCCGAGGGCCTGCTGGGCGACGTCACTCTGCCCGGGGACGACGACGACGACGGCGAGGACGGCGATGGCGAGGAACTTATCGGGGACGGCATGGAACGGTGAGGAGCGCTGCTGCTGCCGCTCACACAAATGACGGGCAAGTTCATTGCGCCGTGCATTGCTGCAACTTGTCAAAAGCAGCTCGTTGACACCCTGATCAAAGTTGTACGCTCGCCTGTATTTTACCGCAAGATTGCGGCAAAGCACAACTTTTGTCTTCATGGAGCAACTCGACTTCCTTTCAGTAAGCCATGAACCCGTGGCCCAACATAAAATCAGAAGAAAGCTTAGCCCCCCACCCCCCAAAAAAAGAATTATACTTGCCTGAAAAGGGTGGCAAAGCACATCTTTTGACCAAACCAAGTTCCTCAACTCCCAAGTTCTTGGCACTATGCTGTCAAGACATGCGGAGAAGCGCTAATTCCGTCCAAACCTCAACGAGCACGGTTTCTTGGTTCTAAGATGGTGGAAAAGCGCTACCCTTGTGCAAATGAAGCTCATCTACTCACTTCTACATAGTTGTCGGGCACCATGATGTCGTAGGGTGGTGGCAAAGTACTCGGACCATCCAAACGTTTCGGGCACCGACATTGTAGCAAAGCGCAACCGTTGTCCAAATGAGGCCTCCCACGGGGGGCCGTTTACAGTCGCGTTTGAGGTGTCGCGACGAGCGAAAAAATCTCGCCGTCAAAGTCTGTTTTGAAAATGGCTGCCGGCCAACGTGCCAAGAACAAGCTTCGCGTTTTGTGACTCGAACGCTTGATTCATGTCTCCAACTCGGTGGCATTTTGCAAGCGCGCGTCGACGTGCCGGTGGTCATCGGTGCCTTTTTTTTTTTTTTTTTTTTTTGCGGCGGCGGCGCCGCCACAGTGACTATCGGCCCATCCCGGCGCTGGATCGCTACGAGGCCGAGGGGCTGGACTTGGATGAGGAGGACCCGGCCGAACTGTCCCCGGGAGCCCGGGCGGCCGCCGAGGAGGCCATGAGGAGGCGCGATCGCGAGCGGGGCTTCGGCGCGCGCCTCAGGAGAGGCCTGCTCTACGGTCAGACACGCCCGGCCGGCCGTCGCGCTGCGCCACGTTGCCTTTTCGCTCCTTTTGACTCTGTCGGACTCTTTGAATTCTTCTTTTGGGGGAAGCGCGGAACTGCGGACGGGGGGGGTCGTTGTTTTGACCGGGCTCCGTGGTTTGATGAACAATACGCGCGTGCGTGATTTGGGTGTTTGTTTGGCGTCCTCAGACAGCGTGCGCGGCCGAGGGCGCGGCCGAGGGAGACGAGGAGGAGATGATTGAGAGTATCGAGAACCTGGAGGACATGAAGGCGAGTCCCGCCGGCGCCCGCCGCCGCCGCCGCCGGCCTTCGGCGCGCTCACCTTCCTCCTCTTGCTCGTCAGGGCCACACGGTGAGGGAGTGGGTGTCCATGGCCGCCCCCCGCCTGGAGATCTACAACCGCTTCAAGAACTTTCTGCGCACGCACGTGGACGAGAGCGGCCGCAACGTCTTCAAGGAGAAGATCGGCGACATGTGCAAAGGTGGCTGACAATAGTTTGGGATTGTCACGACATTTTAGTTTTGACCTTATTTTCTTCACGCCGATTTCTTTTTTTCAAGAATGCTTTGTTCGTTTTATTTTCAGCACGTGGCGTTCCGAGTAAGATGAGCGGTCGCCGAGTATTGCGTAATAAAGCAAAGTGGGATTCTCAAAGGGCTTTTTAACCTTGGATAACAGGCGGGCGGCCAAATCAATTCATTTGGACTGAAGCCCGGAGGCTCGTGAGAAGGGCATGGTTTTTTTCTCCACTTGAATTACTTTGCGAAAACGGATGATGCACTTTTAGTTTCTTTTTTTTTCTGTGTGTGTTTATTTTGTTCTCTTCCTGCGGGGCTCTGCGTGCGCGTGTCATTTTAAACTCGAGTGCGTGTTTGTGTGCGCGAGCAGAGAACAAAGAGAGTTTGGGGGTGAACTATGAAGACCTCGCGGCCAGGGAGCACGTGCTGGCTTACTTCCTTCCCGAAGCCCCCATGGAGATGTTGAAGGTCAAAGCAGACGAAACGACACCCCTTGCGCTCGCCGCTCCAAAGCTAACCTGCGTGCGCTTTCCTTTGCTCCCTCTTGTTCTTCTTTCATTCCTCCCTTGGTTCCCCCCCCTCCCCCATCAGGTGTTTGACGAGGCGGCCAAAGAGGTGGTCCTGGCCATGTACCCCAAATACGAGCGCATCGCTCACGAGATCCACGTGCGCATCTGCAACCTGCCGCTGGTGGAGGAGATTCGCTCGCTCAGGTGAGGACAACGTGTGTGTGTGTGTGTGTGTGTGTGTGTGTGTGCGTGTGTGTGTCCGTTGATGGCGGGGGGTGGGCATGCCTCCAGTGAAAAATGAGAGCAAGACACACTTGGAAAGGGGGTCCAGGTTTTGGGGAATGATGGGTGGTCTGATGCATCGGAGGGGGGGGGCTGAAACGGCCAGCATGCTCCTTTTTTCGGGGCCGTGCGGCTACATTGGAAGGGCTTTGCGGAAGATCCAGAATCGATGGGTGGGGGTTGGGGGGGGGGGGCGTCACAAAAACAACCTTGGCCTTTGTTTCCATCTGCGTTGAAGCCTCCCTTTTAGTCCGGCTGTACTGCAGCGTCGCCGTTTGTGGTCCGGTCTTCTCTGCAGGCAGCTCCATCTGAACCAGCTCATCCGCACCAGCGGCGTCGTGAGCAGTTGCACCGGCGTGCTGCCGCAGCTGGGCATGGTCAAGTACAACTGCAACAAGTGCAACTTTGTACTGGGGCCCTTTTTCCAGTCCCAGAGCCAGGAGGTCAAACCGGGCTCGTGTCCCGAGTGCCAGTCGCAGGGACCCTTTGAGATCAACATGGAGGAGGTGAGCGACCGCGACGCCGCCGCCGCCGTCTTCTTTGAGCCTTGACGCCGCCGCCTCCTCGTCTCACCGCGGTGACTTTTCTTGAAATCCCTCCAGACCGTCTATCAGAACTATCAGAGGATCACCATCCAGGAAAGTCCCGGCAAGGTGGCCGCCGGACGTCTGCCGCGCTCCAAAGACGCCGTCCTGCTCGCCGACCTGGTGGATAGCTGCAAGCCGGGAGACGAGATCGTGAGCGCGCCGCCTGCGCAAAACCCGCCGTCCGGACGGACGACGGACGCTCCAAAATCCTCTGCGCTTTCAGGAGCTGACGGGCATCTACCACAACAACTACGACGGCTCTCTGAACGTGGCCAACGGCTTCCCGGTGTTCGCCACGGTCATCCTGGCCAACCACGTGGCGCGGCGGGACGAAGGCGTGGCCGCGGCCGAGCTGACGGACGAAGACGTCAAGGCCATCGTGGCTCTGTCCAAGGACGAGTGCGTCGGAGAAAGGGTGAGGGAGAGGAAACGGCAAATCCATCTTTTTCAAGAAATACCCGCGGATCCCAATATCGCGCTTTGACTTCAAATTGAATGAAACCGATGGCAAATTTCCTTCCCCCCCCCCCTTCCCCCCCATGTATTCATAAGAGACATATTTTGTATCCAACGCACAATAAAATGAATTGACATCCGTCACAATTGCGCCCCCGATCGGCAAAGAGAAGGATCCCAAATGAAAATAGTTGCCGATTAATTTTGACAGCTCTCGTGGACATTTTTCTTTCCTCGTCCGGTCTGCAAATCCTTCTCGTATGTCCAGATCTTCGCCAGCATTGCGCCGTCCATCTACGGCCACGAGGACATCAAAAGAGCTCTCGCCGTGGCCGTGTTTGGAGGCGAGGCCAAGAATCCCGGTAAAAGCCTCGTCGCTCGGCCGCCGTTTTCGGACCGCTCGGCCGTCTCGCCGTAGTTATCGCGTGCCTTTGTTCAGGTGGTAAACACAAGGTGCGAGGAGACATCAACGTCCTCCTGTGCGGAGACCCCGGGACGGCCAAGTCGCAGTTCCTCAAGTAGGACGGGATGGAAGATGTGCGCACGTGGGGAATATTTGTTGCCGTGATGTCACTTGTCTCGCACAGGTACGTGGAGAAGGTGGCGAGCAGGGCCGTGTTCACCACGGGCCAGGGCGCGTCGGCCGTGGGCCTGACCGCCTACGTGCAGAGGCACCCCGTCAGCCGCGAGTGGACGCTGGAGGCCGGCGCGCTCGTGCTGGCCGACCGCGGCGTCTGCCTCATTGACGAGTTTGACAAGGTAGGCGCCTTGAAGTGATGCCGCGCGGCGTCCCGCCGAAGCTAACGCGTGTGGCGTCGGCGCAGATGAACGACGCCGACCGCACGAGCATCCACGAGGCGATGGAGCAGCAAAGCATCTCCATCTCCAAGGCGGGCATCGTCACTTCGCTGCAGGCCCGGTGCACGGTCATCGCCGCTTCCAACCCCATCGGTGAAGTCACGCGCACACGCACGCACGCGCGCCCGCCCGGCGCTAACGGCCAGCGGGCGTGTCCTTCCAGGTGGCAGGTACGACCCCTCGCTGACCTTTGCCGAGAACGTGGACCTGACCGAGCCCATAGTGTCGCGTTTCGACGTCCTGTGCGTGGTCCGAGACACCGTGGACCCCGTCCAGGTACGCGAGTGACGCGCAAGCGCCGCTTCTTCACGCGTGGACCCAGGCAAACACCCGCACAATAAAAACGGCACAGTCACACACAAATTGGATTTTAAGCATCAAAAACACCACCCGCGTACACACAGACCACACATTTGATCACGTGTGCATGTGCGCATGCACACTGGCCACAGTCGCACTCACTCACCCACACACTTACTACTTATTGT
Source organism: Hippocampus comes (assembly GCF_001891065.2). Lineage (NCBI taxonomy): Eukaryota > Metazoa > Chordata > Actinopteri > Syngnathiformes > Syngnathidae > Hippocampus > Hippocampus comes. Next base: position 1,108,300 of record NW_017842055.1, on the reverse strand, counting down.
ACTTTTTTTAAACTTAATTGGTTTCAGATTTATTTGGGCTTTTTTTTTTAATATGGAGTATTTGTCAATTGCAATATTTAAAAAAAAAAAAAGTACACAACTCCAAGTCTTGTGTAATAAATCACAATTCATAAACATAATCTAAGATGTAGTTTCAGTTTTTGTTTTTTACACATTTTTATTTTGAACTTCTTCGTTTCAACAAAAGTGCTCTTTGACTTTTGGGTCCGGAGCTCTAATCCTGCTGCTTGCACAGGACGAGATGCTGGCTCGCTTCGTGGTCGGCTCCCACGTCAAGCACCACCCCGGCAACAAGGAAGGGGGCGTGGCCTTGGAGGAGGTGCTGTTGCCCAACTCGTCCAACGTGGCGCCCATCCCTCAGGAGCTCCTCAGGAAGTACATCATCTACGCCAAGGACAAGGTGGGTGGAGCCTCGGGCTGTCGGTCGAGCGCGGCCGTCCTCCAGCCGGCTGATTGACGGCCACGCCCACGCTTGTTTGCAGGTTCATCCCAAACTCAACCAGATGGACCAGGACAAGGTGGCGCGCATCTACAGCGACCTGCGCAAAGAGTCCATGGTGAGACACAAACACTCACGCTCGGTGCTGACACACGGGAAAACACAGTCACGGTTTACAAACTTGTATATGTCAGAAATGACACACACACACACACACACGCACACGTTCGTATGCTCCGGTGCTTATGCGCAATCACACCCGTGGCGTCTCACAGGCGACGGGCAGCATCCCCATCACGGTGCGCCACATCGAGTCGATGATCCGCATGGCGGAGGCGCACGCCAAGATGCACTTGCGCGACTACGTGATGGAGGACGACGTCAACATGGCGGTCCGCATCATGCTCGAAAGCTTCATCGACACGCAAAAGTTCAGCGTCATGCGCAGCATGCGCAAGGTATGCCGTGCCGCCGCAAGCTAGGAAATGGACGTGAAAAAATCCTCAAGAGGCCGATATTTCTGTATTGGACTCGTTCTTCTCCGCAGACGTTCTCTCGCTACCTGGCCTACCGCAAAGACAACAACGAGCTGCTGCTGTTCATCCTCAAGCAGCTGGCGGCTGAGCGCGTTTCCTACCAGAGGAGCCGGTACGGAGCGCGCGACGACACTATCGAGATACCCGAGAAGGATCTTCACGACAAGGTAACGGCGCTCGTAAGATAACCGCTGCCAAACGCTGGCGTCCGCAGCCAATTGCTGGTTTCGGCTTTTGGAATGGTGAGCCGAAACACTCGAGTCAGTCGTTAAATGTTCCCACCAAATGCTAATGTTTGTGGCTGAATGCTAAATGCTAACATCGACAGCTGGTTTGTGCTGAAACATGGTCATGTGACTCTTAACGTGTTTGGTACTGATCCGACATCAACTAAAGAAGCCCCGTGCTAATTGTTCAGTGGAGAAAAAAAAAACTGGCATGTTGCCTATTTTCCTTTGTTAGCAATGAGAGAGGAGGGAAAAAAAGCACCCTCAAAATTGAAAGGTTTAGTCCCCCGTGTTAAGTGCAAGTTGCTACCCGTTTAGCTAACGTTGGCCAACTTGTGTTATAGGCTCGTCAGATCAACATCCACAGCCTGTCTTCGTTCTACGACAGCGAGCCGTTCCGCACCAACAGGTTCACTTACGACGGCAAGAAGAAACTCATCGTGCAGCAGTTCTGAGAAAAATCAAAACGGTCAACCTGTAAATAAGTGTACATGTTCGTTCCTCTCCCTTGTTCTCGATTAAACGTGACTTTGTTGTACGTGTGTCGGGAGTTCTTTGATGGCAACGTTCAGATCGATGGCGAGCGCCAGAGTTGAGAGAAGTTATGTTTGTCTTTGGAATCGCGTGACGCTTGCGTTCCTACAAATATTTCCTGATTAACAGTTGACATATGCACGTTCGATAATCAGGTTTTTAACGGCCAAAACTGTGCGCGTATGTGGGTGCGTGGTCACATTTGATTGGCGGACTGTGACATGGAGCAAATGGAGGAAGCGCCCTGACTGACCAACAACAAAGGAGCGGTCAAACAAAGACCAGACAGCAGGAGTATTTTCCAAAGCAAGTGCTCGGTTTTTGAAGACTGTTTAGCTGTAACCCCCTCGCATGGGTAAAATGGGCGCCTATCTGCATGTGTCTGCTTTTCATGTCAAAATCATGTGAGACATCTGCCTTGGAGGACTTTGTTTCGAGATTGCGGTGTTACTGAATCTTTGCTTCTTGTGCTCTGTTGACAATACCGGAGCAGACCGTATGACCGAAATTAATTTCCACTAAAAAAAAAAAAAAAAAAAAAAGATCCGCGGTGGCCGAACTAACTCCTGAGAATAGCTTCAATGTAACTACAATGATACCCAGCAGAGGGCGTCATTTTTCTAGGGTACCCTGACCTGGAGTGCGAGACCGAGTGTAAAAAGAAAACACCAGTTAAATGGCGAATAAGCCAATCAATGTGACCATAAAATTCCAAACAAGACCGGAGGTACCGAGACTAGAGGAAGTGGCGGGCGTTTCTTCGAGTGCGGAAGAGCGTCGGCCTATGAATATGAAGATTACCGTTACGTGGGCGACATTAATTAAACAGCAGTCCTGATGTTTTCATTGAGATTATTATGACACGGTTAAGTAGCAAAAAGTTCAATTTGGTTTAAAACAAAAAAAAGCATGACATTTAATAGAAAAAAAATGATTTCAAATACAATAATGCTTTGAAGTATTTGATATCGGCGGTACTGGCTCGATTATTGGTATCACTATCGAGCCGCTGATGGTGTCGCGGTCCCCTCGCCGGACTTGTGTGCGGGTAGCCTGCGATCGGTTCCCACTAAGTGTTGGTGTGCTTCTGGATGCTTGTTCGTCTCTATGTGTGCCCTGTGACTGACTGTCGGCCAGTTCAGGCCAGGGTGTAGTCCGCCTTTCGCCCGTATTCAGCTGGAGTAGGCCGCAGCACCCCCCGACAGCCACCCTCGACACTCCGGGATGAGCTGTACTGGCTTGAAAATGGATGGACGGACGCACTATCGAATGATACCGATATCACGAGCATCGAGCGGACTGGCGTACCCAATGACGTTTCCGGTAGCTTTTGGGTGGGCGGGGCTAGCATTCCGAAACGAGACCCGCGCGTGAGTCGCTCCGCGGTCGCTACTGAGCGCGCGTAGGCGAGTCGGTCTCTCGGAACTCGTCGTCCACCTACCGCTGCGTTCTCCATCTGGCGTGCTGCGGGCCCCGCGTCAGGTTAGGATGAGCCTTTCGACCGAGGCGGGAATTGCGGCTTTGCTGGCCGCGGCCGCGTTGCTGTGCTCGGTGGCGGCGGCCGACTCGCTGCCCAACCAGCGGCCCGTCGTCGGTGAGTCCCGGCCGGGGGTCCGTTCGTGGCGCGCACGTGCGAGGAATGTTCTGGAAGGTCACCGCGACGGGCGAGATTCGGCGCGTTGCACGTTTCACCTTTGCTTGCCTTCGGTGCGCTCGTGGGCGGCTCTGCTCAATCTGAATTTGGTTTCAAAGGTGCAGTTGGAGCTTGCGGGTTTTTCGACATGTGGCGTTTTATTTTATTGAACAAAAGTGCGCATCGTGTCACCTTTGCGGAAACCTGCCAAATCAAATGGAACGCTTCGATGACCTTCTGAAAGGATTTTAGGACAATCCCTGCAGCCCGAATAGCAACATCGGAGAAATTGATCATTTGGCAGGGGTCTTCGTTATTTCTTGTACACACGCGCACACACAAACGTTGTAAGCATTTGTGAGGACATGAAATGCATCGCAAACTGCAATTTGAAGCTTTTGAAACAATGCGCTTGCTCGGTTTGAACATATTCAACAGTAAATGTCTTTTGAGTTCAATCTATTTGTTTTATTATTCCTTTCCAAAACGGCACTGCAATCCGAGTATGCTGAGGATTCACAACGACCTTGCTCCGAAATGTTCCGATGAAATCATCCATCCATCCATCCATCCGTCAACCAATCGGTTTTCAACACCGCTTATCCCGAACAGCGCCGCGGGAAGTTGCTGGAGCCTATCCCAGCTGACTTCGGGCAGAAGGCAGACCGCACCCTCAACTGGTCGCCAGTCAGTCGCAGGGCACGTCTAGAGACCAACACCCATTCGCACCCATTCACATCCGCACCGAGTGGGAACCGATCCCACGCTGCCCGCGCACGAGTCAAGCGAGTGTGCCGCTGCACCATCGGTGACCCCTTCGTGTCAAATAATGGACTCAAATCGAGCTATTTTGTCAGCTATATGTTGAATCAGAAGGAAGTTATGTCAAAAACAAAAAAATGCACGATTGCACGTTTGTGATCAGCAGCTGGCCGAAGCGCGTTGCTCTTTTGTGACTCCGCATATGACCCGCTTGGTGCTCGCAGGTGTGCTGGCGCAAGAAATCCTGCCGGAAGACCCCTTTGCCGCGGGATCCTCCTACATCGCCGCCTGCTACGTGAAATATTTGGAGAGCGCCGGCGCCCGCGTGGTTCCCATCAGGTACGGTGCGGAGAGGACGGCCGCAAAGCGTCGGCGCGGTGGTTAGCGCCGACGCTTTGCGGCTTGGAGGTGAGGGTTCTCGTCCTCGCCGAGGGCTTCCGAAAAGAAGAAAGCCGTTGATGAAGCTTTCACAGATCGAACGTTTTATAGGAGTGAAGAGAAAGACGCAAGTGTAATTTGGCACTTTTCAAATGGCAAATGGACGTCATTCTTGCCCTGATTTGGCGGGATGCGCTCGGACACGCCGAGTGTGCTGGTGCCTCATTTGCATAGGCCCGCCCACACATTGACACGCAAGCAGCATTTTGAGCGGGAGTCGCACCTTTCGCAACGGGCTCACGTTGCTTTGAGGCGCGGGGGCGGGAATCTTTTCTCTTTCGATGATTTCACAGTCGGAACCCGGTCATGAGATTTCCTCCCGACTGCCAAATTCAACAGTGAATATGGAAATGCGACAAGTGTTTTTCTTGTCTGGTGCTTGGCCCGACTTCTCCTCAAGGCGCAAGCGATTCACTTCGAAGCAGGTGTCAGAAATGCGAGCGGCCCGACTCGAGTCCGTCGGCGAGCTCGTTCATTTGACCCGAGTGCTCCGACTTGAGGTGCGGGCGCCGTGTGGCGGCAGTCATCTCGGCTCGCGAACGTCAAGCGGCGCTTTGTCAAGGTGGAGCGCCAAAGGGAGGCTTCGGGCTATTTCATTTCATGGCGCTCCCGCTTCAAGTTGACACTCGAAACATCCATCCTTGGTTTCAAACAAGCAGACGGTGGTTGTTTTTTTTTCTTCTTCTTAAGAATGCCACTGTTAGCTTCATGCTAAGATCCAAATGAACATCCCATTGAAGGGCTTGCGACGAGTCGTCCATCGTTGCGGTGTCGTAACGGAACGGACGGTCGTCACTTTCAACCCCCTCAAATGCTCTGCGAGTGAATGTCATTATGACACGCCTCTTCCTAATATGGCCTTTCTTCTTACGTTTATGGCCAGGATCAATCGCACCGAAGAGGAATATGTCCAGATATTCTCCACAATTAACGGGTGAGCCGAGCAAGCCGCTTCTTCTTCGTCGTCGTCTTCTTTGACAGCATTTTTTGTTGTCGGTTTCGTCCAGGTTGCTGTTACCGGGCGGAAACGTGGACACCGAGACGTCGCTGTCCACGCGAGCGGCCAAGATCTTCTACCGCCTGGCTCTCAAGGTAGCTTCCAAGCCACGCCGCCTACTTTGATCCCATTTCCTACGAGCTATGTCGTTCGAAGACATCGTGAGGCTTTCCGATGGCCGACGTGTCGCGCAAACGTCCTCGCGCCCTCTGCAGGCCAACAACGCCGGTGACTACTTCCCGATCTGGGGGACCTGTCAGGGTTTCCAGCAGCTGACGTTGTTGACGGCCGACAGGAACTTGCTGACCGTCACGGACACGAGGAGCGCCGCTCTGCCGCTCAACTTCACGGCGGGTGAGGCCTCGCGCGAGACTGCCGCGTCGGGCCCCTTCCATCATTTTGCGTGTCTTGCAAGTTCTTCAGGGGAAGATCTCAGACCGGCGGTAACTTGTTGATGGCAAAAAAAGGCTGCTAATATTGAATGTTGTTTTCTGCACCAGTCAATTGTTAGCATAAAACAAATCAAAGCTAATGGGGATATCGGTCAGTTTTTCCGAAGTTCCGCGTGTTCCTAGAATCATTTTTGGCATTAAGGGGAAAAAAATGATGAACGTTCGCATCGCATTTGTTTGGCATAACTTTGGGGAGTTGTTGTGGCCAAACCTTGCAAGGATGCAAGTCGAAGAACTTCAAATGTTTCCAACTGCGATTGAAGTACTGTAGCGAGATAAACCGTCTCGCATATTAATTGGTGATTCATTTGCCTTTTCCTGTACAACCGAATGATGAATGTTTCATCAGTCTGACGTTTGTTTCTTGTCATAGGAATGAAATGAACTGCTCGTGTTTGTCAGAAAATTCATCAAGCCTTCCCACCTGCCCGCCGGCCCACTCGGCTTGCTGCCTAGCTAGCTCAAACTTAGCGGCTTACTTGCCAAACCTGTCTCGTCTTTTCTTTTCCCTTCTGCGCAGACTCCTCGTCCAGCCGTTTGTTCCGTAACTTCCCCGCCGACTTGATGCGGTCTCTGTCCGAGGACAACATCACCGCCAACTTCCACAGCTGGAGTCTCTCGCTTCAGGTACTTTGGTCGGCGCGCGTTACTCCCGTCCGTCCGCGCGCGCCTCGGGTTCCCGCTTTCTAAATGCCGTGTCGTCGCTGGCTGCCCGCGCACTGACCCGTCAGAACTTCAGCCGGAACGGCAAGCTGAAGAGGTTCTACAAGGTTCTGTCCACCAACACGGACGGCACGACGGACTTCATCTCTACCATGGAAGGTTCTGCCCCTCCGCGCGCCCCCCCTTGTCGAATTCGCGCCAGATAAAAGGTTTTGATCCGTTTGTGTTTGCGTTCTCAGCCCGGCATTACCCGTTTTACGCCGTGCAGTGGCACCCCGAGAAATCCCCGTTTGAGTGGGTGGACAAGCCCGGAATGGTCCACTCCACCCAGGCCGTCCGAGCGTCCTTCTACACGGCCAGTTTCTTCGTTTCGGAAGGTGAATGCGGCGCCGAGCTATAGCGTCACACCCGCCTTCTGTTGTCGGCTACGAGCGAGGATGACCTTTTTCTCTCAGCAGAAGGGCCGAGCGCTGCCGACGCGGCTCTCGGTCAGATTTCCGCTTTGCCTTCCTTCAGTTTTGAACCACCCTAGCGATTCCCCCCAAAAAATCTGACTCAGGCTCGGCGAAAGTTCCAAAAATCGATTATCAGCCCATGCCAAGTTCAAACCCGAGTCCGCAGGGGATTCTGGTCCGATCGTCCACTCGCTTTGCATGACGTCGTGTCCTTTGCATGGACGGCAGATTCTTCGGTGACGTCATCGTAGCCGACTGCCCTTTGCCCTGGCAATCGAGCACATCTTTCTTTTCACGCCTGACGCAATGCAATGGGTCATGATCAATACAACCCGTTTTATAATTCAATCAATCAATCAGTCATTGTGTTCCTCATGCGTGCCTAATTCAATTACTCTCCTCCCTGGCCGCCTTCCGTTTTTCCTTGGTTTCCTCTGTGCCTCTTTTCCTTTCTGCCTTCCTTCACCATGGTCGTCTTCTCTCTTTCAGCGATGAAGAACCAGCACAAGTTTTCCAGCCCTGCAGAGGAGGAGCAAGCCCTCATCTACAATTTCTCTCCTGTCTTCAGAGGCATCAGCTCCATCTTTGTGCAGAAGTACTACTTCGATTGATACACTAAAATTCGTGTGTGTGTGTGTGTGTGTGTGTGCGCGCGCGCGCGCATACACGCGCTGCAAAGTAAAACTGCGTTGGCAATTGTCTTCCACTAGATGACGCCATTTCACGTCGCCCACTGGACGTAATAAATGTCGCTGGAGTTCGGCGTGTCTTCATTGAATACAATTTTGAAAAGTAAGAGTTAAAAATAACAATGACATAATATATTAAAAAGAAATCAATCATAAGTAATACACGCAAATGTTACTGACAAATACTGTGCATTAAATTGCTTTATTTTTAACCTACTTACGTAAAAAAGGAAAAATAACAAACTCAATTGTTTGTTTTGTATGTTTGTGTTTTTAGGGGTAAAAAAATGTTCATTCATAATTCATCATTTCCCTGTTATCTTTCGCCGGCAGCCACATCGACTCAGGCGCACGCGCGTGTGCTCACGCCACAGCGTGTGTATAGTGGGGATGAGATTTAGTGGCGAGGATTATCCAGTGTGAGGATTTCCCGCCTCTTTCTCACCTGCCAATCATCCTCAGGAGGCCCCTCGAGGAAGATGACAGCACCACCACCACCACCACCATCATCATCTGTGAATTATATGACCACCACCAACCACCTTCAAATGCTTTCAGTCCAAATATCAGAAACGACTGTTGGCATGGTGCAATCCTCAAGTGATTGACAGCACCAATCAAATATGACCGTTGATATTTTGTGAATGCTATGAGGTGGTGTGCCTAATCAAGTGTCCCTCCCATGTGGAGAAGGCCATCCACTTGCGGGCGGTCCAGCGTTCGCTGCCATAATCTCGTCTCAGAGCTAACGAGATTGCGGGGCCGCGCCAGGACACGGGTGCGCGTTTAATGGGGAGGGACGGACGTGGACGTGAACCCTCATCTTTGCTGGGCCCGCCAGACCGATCCGGGAGGGTGCCGATTCGCATCGTCATCGTCCCCGTCCGTGAAGCTACTCCTGTTAACAAAGTTCAGCGGTGACTCGGCTTACGGGTTTTGCGTGACGAGCCCCGCTCTGACTGGCAAGCAAAAATTGGAGATGTGATCGCTGTGTGGTGGCAATGAGCTCACTCCACAAGCAGCTGTTTTTGGGTTAAAAAGACGGCTCCCGGCTCCCGGTTGATGTTTACTCCGAACGCAAAACAAAGACAAATGTACCTCGTGTATTTCAAACAACCACAACCTTTGCCTTTGGGTAGTCAAATGCGAAACATGCAAAACGCCACAAAGAGGCTAATGAATAACACCGGTGTTGGCCGCTTTGAACCAAAATGGCTGACTTCCCGTGTCTTTGGGCATGGCTTCTTGAGACTTTTTTGCGAGTCTAATCATGATGGGAGTGTGGACCAAATGTCATGTTGTCAAGTCAAACTGGGGCTGAAGAAGACGAGTCTATGTCAAGAGGGCCTAAAATGGCCACTTTAAACCAAAATGGCTGCCTTCATGCATCCTTATGGATCGAAGGTCTTGAGACTTTTTTGTGGGTCTACTCATGATTGAGTTGTTGCTTTGAGTAATTGGCACCGGGGGCTAAAAACTGAGCTGAATTGGGCGCTTGGAGCCAAAATGACCGACGTCCCGCGTCTCCTGGCGTGGCTTCGTGAGCCGTCGATACCGATTTCATTCTGCAAAGTCAAACTGGCTTTGGGAGCTGAAACTTTTGATATGACATCATTATTTGGAAATCATTTCCAAATGAGCCTAAATTGGATTTTTCGAACCCAAATGTCTCCCTTCTCGCGTCTTTTGGGAACGTCTTCATGAGAATCGTTTTGCTGTGTCCGCACATGATCAACACGGTGAGCAAATGTCGTCTTGCAAAGTCCAATTCCGAGCTTCGGCGGCTGCACGTCCCCGCCAAAAAGAAGCCTGGCGTGGCGAGGGGGAGGCCACGCCCTCTCTGTCCACTCGGCGGCCCCCATTCGCCGAGAAGTGAAAGAAGAAGACGGCAAACGAGCGTGAGGAAGAAGCGATGAAAAGGACAAAATGGACGATCCGAATTGGAGTAAGTTTGAAACATTGTTAGAATTATTTACTCTTCTTGCTCGAAGAGTTACTGATGAATTTGCTCAGAAACGCTTCCCTTTCCAGTTCGGAATGTAACTTTGAATTGTCGCACAACCCCGCTTTCCTTTTCAAGTCTTTTGAAACTCGAACGTTACTGTACTGGCAAGCGAAAGGTAAACATTTGAGAAAGTGGGGGCGAAAAGAGTCTAAATTTCATGCAAAATGAATGAGGCAAATGTGGATTTTTATCACTCCGCGATGTTGGGAAAAGGCCGCGTGAATAATTCAACAGAAATTGAATCAAAAGCTACCGACAAAACAGCAATCCAAGGGGAACGCCGCCAATGTTTAGCTCGCTTGGAAAATGGCAGCTCACCATCCCAATAGCAATAATCATGACGATTTTAAGAACAACAACAACAACGGCGGTCACGACGGACTTGCCAAACCAAAGTGAAAGAATGTCCACTCACCTTCAGTGGCAACTTTTTGGGACATTTACCGTCAGTCATTGATCTGTGGTCAAATATTGAACGCACACCAGTAAAATGCATCGTTATATTGTGGTTCAGTTTTTGTCTCTGCATGTTTTTAATATTTTGGATCTATATATTTATGTATCCGTTTAGTTTTTAAACCAGATAAAAACACGGAGAAGACTTGCCATCTAGAATACCAACCTGTCTGCAGACAATGGAATAAAAAAGTACAAAATACAAGCACAAATGTGTACAACGACGCCATCGTTTTGACAAAAGCAGTGCTTCGCCGAAACCTTGTGCCAATCTCTGTGCCAAGGAAAGTGACCAAATTGAGCAGCTTCGTGTGGACAAAAGTCACGCTTTGCCGCGAGCATGTGGCAAAAATAAGGCAATCGTTCGCCTTTTTGAGTGAGCGTCACGAAACGGACTGATTTCTCTTAGCTGCGCTGCATCCACAAATTCACCATCAGAAGGACGCAAGACATTGGAGATGTTTTCTGGGCTTTTCTGATCCAGCAGATGGCGCTGAAGAGCACGATGGGTGAAAGAAAAAAAAAAAAGAGTGTCAGGTATGAAAGGCGTTCCTGTGGCAACCACGCGTCGCCGCCCTTTGAGGATGGCCGCGGAGATTAAGCCGCTAATGGGATTGACATCTTCGGCCGGGTCAACGAGACGCCGCCGCCAGCTGGACGTGCGGGAACGCTCGGTCGCCAGCAGCCTGCCTGCGATGTTTGCCTTTGATCCCGAGCGGACAGCGACTTAGGTTGATTGAGCCGCGTGGCCGCGGTGTCAGCGGCCTTAATTGCCGCCGCCCGACACCTCGACTTCTCATTGAGTTGCTGGCGCCGCGGTGAGGTAGCGTGCGACTCGTCATCGTTTGGATCTCCAAAAACAACACTTGGAAACGACGTCCCGTAACGAAAGCCCATCAGTGAACAAAGAGGCGCCGGCCCCGGAAGCGGCGACAGACACGGAGCGGCCAATCGTGGCAGAGTTGCCCCGGTCTGCGACCGTGCGGCAAAAGAGGCGAGAAGGCGGGACAAAAACATCACAATTGTCGACTTTCAAAGTGTCTCCAAAAAGGACCGGACCTTGGAAAGTCTTCAAACGAAAGCACGCGTGTCATCTCAAAAGGGGGGCACGGCCTGTCAAGTCCTTGGAAAAAGTCGCCTCGTAAAAGAGGAAGCGCGTCCGCGGTCCATTAGCCACGTTTCCAAAGTGGCGCGGATGAGGACCAAAGTGCATTTTGATCCGATTTGGTGTCCGACATCTTCCCGGCCGAAGCGCGACACTTCTTTCCCATAAAAGACACGCAAGAAGAAAAAGAACGGGTCGATGGACGGGTCGGTCGACACAAAACAGTCGGGGTGGAGAGATGGGTAGGTCGATGAAAAAAATAGATGCGGGGATAGATCAATATGTGCATAGATAGATAGATAGATGGACGCACAGATGAGGAGACAGACGGGCCAATAATTGGGTGGATGGACGGATGCGAACATTTGGGCCTCGTTGGAAAAGCCGTGGCTGGCGGATTTTCAAAATGAAAGCTCATCAAAAGATGTGCTTTCATTTTGAAAATTGTGCCATTCACATGTTGATGGTGCCATTAGAGAGGAGCTACATCGAGTGCTCGTTAAAGTGTGTGTGTGTGTGTGTGTTGCGCAAATCTAAAAAAAAATGCACAATAACGATAGCAGCAATAATTATTAGTACGCTGTTGCTCGTCCAACGTGTTGCATCGTAAACATGCTCTCATGACGTCATCCATCGAACCTGTTGTCTCGATGTACGCTTGTGTGTGTGTTTGCTTGTGTGTGTGTGTTTGCGGGCGCGCTTGTAAGGTGTCGACAGGACGTTTGTGTCATTAAGTATGTCCTCACTAATGGAAGTGACTTTGAAACGTGTGTGCGCGTGTAGTGTTGATATTTGTGTGTGTGTGTGTGTGTGTGTGTGTGGGGCTGCCGAGAATAAATCCAACATGAGTGTTTCATATCTCGATGAAGGATTCGGGTTTGCCCTTGGGCAGCCCCACGGACACGCACACGCAAACATCAACCTACAAGTTGAAAGAGACACCAAAGAGAAGCGTTTCTAGCCCCACGCGCGCCGAGGAGACATCCAGACACTGAAATGCATGAAGAGCAGAGTTGATGCGCGCGCACGCACGCGCGCACACCAAAACAACCGCGGCCTTCCTCGAAATACGCGTCCCGCGTTGTGACGTCACGGTATTTTGGAGCCGTCCCGGCGACCTCTTCGACGTTGTTCGCCCGACGCGCCCGATCGACGAAACGGCTGGCGAGTGTCCGTTTCGGGCGGCGAGCTCCTTTCGCCGCCGTCCGTCACGTGACGTCGGCACGCGAGCGGCGGCGGCGGCGGCGCCGGGCCGTCCGGACGAAAGCAAAGTGGACTCTCGCGCCCGCCGAGTCCTGACGCGTCCCTCGAGCGCGCGGACGGGACGCCGCCGGAAGACGCGCGAGCGAGCGAGCGACGACGTCAAGGACGAGGGCGTCGTTTGCCGGGACAAAACGGGTTGCTACGGAGAAGCCCAAACGGTCGCGGTGACGTCACAGACAGGCAGCTTTTCTTTTCGTTCGGCGGTCACTTTGAGCGCCGGCAGACCGACGACGCGGCGGAGGGGGGGTGGGGGGGGGGGGCTCAGGCTGGATCGTCACGGCTCCCAATTTCGCATTTCACTTAAGGGCTTCAAATCGTGCGCTCAACATGTCAAATTAGGCTTGAACCCAGCGGGGAGGTTTGAACAGTTTGGAATCGAATTTCCAAATGAGGCTTTCAAGCGCTTCGACAAGGACGGATTGAATTCCGCGTTCGGGCTCCAAGCTTTCAAATGAGACGACCGATGCCCGTTTGTCCTCCATTTCTTCTTCATTCTTCACTCCTTTCCTTTTCCTCCTCCCGTCCTTCCATTTGTCCTTCCGTTGACTTTCTTCCTCTCTTCCTTCCTTCCTTCTTTCTGGCCTTGTTGACTTTCTCACTTCCTTTCCTTTCCTTCCTTCCTTCCTTCCTTTTTTGTTCCTTCCTGCCTTCCTCTCATGTGCATAATTGATGAGTAATCAATCAATAGCGAAGTCGCCGAAAATCCAAAGTGACGCTTTGGCGGTGACAAAGGCGAGCCATCGATCGGTCGGCACTTAATGGAGCGAAATATTCATCGGCTGTCAGGCGAGCGCAGAGCGACCGACCAAGAGGAAAGGTCGCTCACATGTGCAAAACTTTGTCGTGGGACCCCCCCGCCAATTTGCCTTTCAGTGAGGCCCGCCAGGGCGCAGCTGCCGACACTTGAGGTTTCGGGTTAGGCTGAGAAATGAGGCTTTCGAGGCCACACACACACACACACACACACACACAAGTCGACTTGAGTCTGTCGTACTTCATCTTGCTGACAAATCAGCAGCAGCAGCAAGATGGCGCGTGCGTACTCACTGCAACCAAACGACCGCGATGAACGTTTTCGTCTTAGGATGAACATGTTTTTTCTTCAAGGCGAATTGACGTCGGCGCGGCCGCTTGCGGAGGGCGCCGGCGTTAGGACCCGGGGCACAGCTCGTAAGGCTGGCGGGCAGAAGCGCGTGCGCGAACTCAAAAGCGGACGTGAGCCCTTTCCAAAACAAAAGCGAGGCTCGACGCGCCTCCTTTGCAAAAGCGGCAAACAAAACATGAAAAAGAAACGTTGGCTGTTTCAAATGCGACAATTGTCTTCTAGTTGAACGAGAGAGAAGAAATCCGTTGCAATTTGCGTGCTGCCAGTCAGCAGCGAAAGGCAACTTGCTTGCGAAAATGGGACAGTGTTCACTTGCACAAATGAGCTTGACATTCAATTTGGGATGAAAAACTCTTTTTGTTTCCTTGCTTCCTTAAAAAGCTTTCCTTCTGTCTTCCCTTCCATACTTCCTTGTTTACTTCCTGCCTTCCTTCCTTCTTTTGTTCCTTCTTTCCTTCCTTTCTCCCCCAATTCCTTCCATTCTTCCTTGTTTACTTGGCCCCTCACTACCTCCTTCCCTTCCTCCCTTCTCTCCTTTCTTTCTTTCTTTCTTTCTTTCTTTCCGTCCTTCTTTCCTTGTTCCCTCTCTTCCTTCCTTCTATCATTCCTCACCCCAACCTGTTTTAAATCACGCTCTTATTTTGAAACCGAGCGAGCGCGACCCTCCCCGCCGATCTCCTGCGCGCGACATGCCGACGCGGGCGCGAGCGCGCCCGTCGGCGGAGGTACGCCAGCCGCCTCCTCCTCCGGCGGCAGTCAGTCAGTCAGACGGTCGAACGGCGAGTCGGTTCGCGCGACATCCGCAAAACTTTCTCGCTTCACTTGGCGCAAATGTGACACTAAAGTCCATCATTTGGATTTTCTCCTGACTTTTTTTTCTTTGTTTTTGTTTTTTTTGGGGGGGGGGGGGGGGGGGGGGGGGCAGAAACGCG
>NW_017842055.1:1084456-1092788 GCF_001891065.2 Hippocampus comes | reverse complement strand
GGGGGGGGGGGGGTGTGTGGGGAGTGCAATAGCGAGGAGGCGCGAGCACGTGAAACAAGTTCTTCGAACGAAAGGATAACACACCAAAAAAAATTGAAGAAGAAGAAGAAGAGGAAGAGATGGACGCGGGGAATCGCGTGCTGATTTGGCGCGTACTTTTCTTCTACTTGGCGCCCGCGGGACTTGCCGGCGCGCAGTTTTTCCCAGGTGAAGTAGTGACACCATCCCCATCATTTTGATGATTGGCGCGTATGACGAGGATGAGATTTGCCGCTTGGTACGCGTCGTTCATGCTTCAAATTTCTGTCATTGATTCTCCATCGTTCGATTGTCTTCGAGTCGCCACGTTTTGGTTGTTGAGTGCGCGGGTCGGGAGCACCTCCTGTCTGTGCAAACTTTAAGTGTTTCTTTTTCTCGCCCTTTCCGCTTGGTATTCAGCCCACGATTGCGCTCGGCACAGGCAGCCGCCCCCCACCTCCCCCACATCCCCTTTGGTTTCCTTCAGTGAATATGATGGGACACTTGTTTCCATTTTATACATTTAATTCGCCTTTCACTTCTGTCGGTGTGAACCGAGAGCAATGTGACGAGACTTGAATTGCCGCTGACTGTCGTCAACGCTTCGTGCGCGCTTGGCTGCGCGTTTTGGGAGCTTTGAACAAGTCGTTGCAACCTGCAGTGCACTTTGATGTCGTCGGGGGGCGGTAGCGGCCCATCGGACCACACGCGCGGTTGTTTGTGTAGATCCTGTTTTGCGAGATGTTTCTTGGCTTGGAAATCATAAAAAGTGATTGTTGCATGAGAAAAGAATCGTTTTAGTTTGATTTCAGATGCTGTCATTTTAGTAAAGTTGGAGCCACTTTACTTGATGTTTTTTTTCTGTATAATGACATCAATGGCCTCGAAGCGTGTTACGACAATATTTGAATTCGAGGCGGTTTTGTTGTTGTTGCCGTAATCATTTTTAACGTTCGAACATTTATGAATTGACTGAATTTGAACTTTTATTTTTTCGAAACAAAATGTATCGCCGTCTTTCCGAGACAAAGGTGACTGCTCGCGTTTTTCATGTAAATGACTTCCAGTGGTAAATCATAAAAGATAACAATGAGAATAATAATATGCAGAGATGCTATAATAGGACGGACAACAAGCCCAAAAAATCAGGATATATCAATACGGGGGCTGAAAATGTTTGCATGTATTTTAATCATAGTTTCTTGCACATAGGAGAGGATTAGCTCTGCAGAAGAGAACACTTTGTGATATTTTCGTGTGCATCTTCAAATTCGGATTTGAAATGAAGGCTTGAAAGCAAAATGGGGTCTCACTGATTGTCTCGTGTTGTCAGTTATCAGTTTTGATATGTGTGTGTGCGTGTTTTTAGATATATATCTATATATCTATATATATCTATATATAGATATATATAGATATATAGATATCTATATAGATATATAGATATCTATATAGATATATAGATATCTATATAGATATATAGATATCTATATAGATATATAGATATATATGGTACAAATCCACATCTAATGTTTTGCAAATCCTTTTCAAGCTATATTCAATCAAATACATGACAAAAACAATGCAAATATTCTTCTTTTGAAATTGATACCTGCAACACATTCCAAATAGCTGGGACAGGGCAACAAAATCATTTTCTACGAATCGTCAAAAATTCAGAAAATCTGGAGAAATCTCGAAACATAAGCGGCAAGACCAATTATGCCAAAAAGGCCACTTTTTGGCATAATTGTCGAATGAAAACAGTTTGTCGCTACATGGACAGCTGTGAGTTCAGATGCTGCCCTGCATAGCCATAGCTCGATATCAACAACATCCTGGCTTCCCTGGGCCTGAGCTCATCTGGGATGGACCGACGCAAAGTAGAAAAGAGAGCTGTGGTCTGACGAGCCCAGATTTCGAATTGTTCGGGGACCTCCTGGTCAAAGCGGAAAAGTCCCATTTGGATTGTTATCAGCACGCAGTTCAAAAGCCGCTATCTGGGACAGCATGAAGTTTTGTTAGTTCCCGTGGCAAGGACAAAACGAGGTTTTGGAACAAATTCTGCTGCCGACCGAGCAGCTTCTTTTTCGGGGATGTCTTTGCTTATTTCAGAAGGACAACGCCAAGCCTCATTCTGCATGTGTTCCAACATCATGGCTTCGCCGTAAAAGAGTGTGAGCGCTCGACCGGCATGCCAGCCGTCCAGACCCGTCTCCCATTCAACACGCGCGATACATTATGAAGCCCAAAAAAACAACAGGACGCCCCTGACTTGTGAGCAACTCAAACTGTACATCGAGCATGAATGGGAAAGAATTCCACCTGCAAAGTCTCAACAATTAGTGTTCTCGAAAAGCTGATTGAGTGATGTTGAAAGGAAGTGGAAACATGCACGTGTTGCAGACACAAAACTCAAAGGAAATGATTATTTGCTAAAAAACAATCAACGTCATCAGTTTGAACATTAAATATCTTTGTCATACGTGTGTGTGTGTGTGTGTGTGTGCGCGCGCGCTGTCAGGAGACCCAATTCGAAAGTATATTAATCTGCCTTTCATTCGTATTATTTTGTGCGTGGTGCCAGGAGTCTCGGTAGAAGAGCATATCGTGGCATTTTGAATGACCCCGCGACGATGCGTCCGGTCAAAGTTGATCTCGGAGAAGCACTCGGCGTTGACCTTGGAGGAAGTCGCGTCTTTGGAGTCGAAATTGCACTTAAGGAAATTTGTTTGCCACCGCGTGTTCGTGTCGTCTCCTTGACGGCCAGCAAAGGAGGGAGGAGGGAAGGAAAGAGGAGGACGAAGAGAGAGAGAAGGACGGGCAAACCAAAAGGAAGCCTCGCATATTGGGAGGCATTCACCAAATCTGTTTGTTCGCTGAGAAATGTGCGCCGTTTCTCAGCAATAAAAGACAGAGCGATAAAAGTAGGACTTTGGCACCGTCTTGATGCCACATGTCGTTTGGGAACTTCATTTACACATAAGTAATGCTTTGGTGCCAAGGAACTCAGTTGAAGCGAGTTGAGGCCTTTCGCGTTGGGCAAAAATAGTGCTTTGCCACCATCCTGTGGCACCACGGTACCAAAGAACTATGTTGTCGTGAGTTTAGGAGCATCATATAGATGAAAGCAGTGCTTTGCCGCCGTCTTGTGACGGCATGAGCGCCCTGAACAACTTTCGTGGGTTTATTTCGATTGACTGATGATTGACCGAACTAAAATCATGACAAATCAAATGAGAATGTCGTCACCCTTTTTTTCCACGTTGCCTGCAAAGAATCTCTTTCTGCACTTTTTCCTGCAATTAATGAATCAAAAATCAAGTTGATCTAAACTACACGTTGATAGTAATTCCAGACAAAAAAGAACTTGAATGCGTTCATTTCGATGAAGTCGTGACAGAAACAAACAATGACCGCATGTTTCTATTTCTGCAGATATTTTTTGATGCAATGACTGACTCGGTGTTATGCAACCAGGTCCCCCTCAACTCTTTGACAGTTTTTACATTCTTGCACTAACCTTTTCCCGTAATTAATTCCATGAAATGAATGCAATTAAAGCCTCTTTTTCAAATGTTTTTCAACATTGCCTCATTTTGACATCTGCGGGGCTTTCGCCCCGCTCCTCCACCGAAGGCGAACCATTTTTAGGCCATCGTTGCCAATTCGCCGCGAGCGAGCGCTGAAGTACGTACGTTCATCCGCATTAAAGCCGCGGAACGGCGGCAAATTGCGGGGCGCACTTAGCGCTCTCTGCGCCGTGGCGTCGGCGGAGATAATGGAGACATAAAACACTCGCAAGCGTCGCGCGCGAACCCTGAGTGCGCGACCCATTTGGCAGCGGCGACGACTGCGCGAAGCGGCGAAGTCAAGTCCCGATTATTGAGGGAACGGCGTCGAGTGGGCGCCTTGGATGGGGACGTTCAAAACACCGATGACAAAACGGGGAGCCGCTGCATGTACTTTTTTTTTTTTTTAAACGAAAATGTTTTACAATGCATGTCATGAGCAATAGCGTAGATCTTGACGTGCACGTAGCTTTCGCTGTAAAATTGAACCGAAACAAAACAATCGGTTCGCTAGCAGCGTAAAACGCTCCCATCTCAAGTTTGAGCTCGCGTGTCAAAGCAAAAATCGTGCGAATAACGGCTGTTGTGCGCACGGACCTGCGCAAAGTGCGTTGTGGTCGTTGGAGCTGAACTGATTTAGAAAGAGAGAAAGGAAACAAGGATGGCTGCAAGAAAGAAAAGAAGGGAGAACGGCTGACCACAATGGTGACTGTGTTCTGCAGCCTTTGCGCCGGCGTTAGCCTTGGATGCTAATGAAGTGGCCTGCTGCGCCGCCCGTCGCATGCTCCAGTGTGTGTGTGTGTGTGTGTGTGTGTGTGTGTGTGTGTGTGTGTGTGTGTGTGTGTGTGTGTGTGTGTGTGTGTGTGTGTGTGGGTGTGTGTGTGTGGAAACACGAGTGGAAAGGTAACAAGGCCCTTGTCTTATTGTCTCACCCTCTTGAGGTCCTATTAACCTTTGCTCAACACACACACACACACACACACACACACACTCACACGAGTGAGTTAATTGGCTCAGGCAAATATTGTGCCGTAAGTTAATGCCACTGTTGCACATGGCTCCCTGTGGAGTCATTTTGTGTGTGCGCATGTGCGTGCACGCGCACACATGCGCACATTTGTTCACCGATAGACACAAAATTTGTCATGCCGGCTCGTCATGACAGGACACACCAAAACGTCTGAAGGAGCCATGCATGGAATTGAAGAAGAAATCGGCCATTTTGACGCTGCCCTTTTGCCCGGCGACATGCTCCCTGCAAAGTTGGGAAAAAGAATTCCCTGACTTTAGGTCATACGTTTGACACGTCGCTCCATGCGCAGCGCTTTGTATGCAGCGATGGCTGTTTGAAAGTGCTCGAGAAATACGCTTGAGTTGAGTCGAGGTGAGACGCGAAATTTGGGAGATCAGACAGAGTGAGCAGACGCGCTCATGACGTGGATTCGGTTTTCCCTGAGACTCGAAAGCTGTTTTGGTATGAAATGAAGCGTAAACAGACGGACGGAGATAGCGGGCCCACTTCTTAGCCTTTTAGCGCGCGCTAACATCGATTTGAATTTTCATGAGACTCTAAAGTCGTTTTGGTCCGAAACAAATCGTCAACAGACACATCTAGCACAGGCGGGCGCGCTCGTTAGCAAGTTAGCACGCATGGCTGCTAAGTAGCTAATGAGGGTGAAAACAGCTGCAAAGAAGACGCAAGCCCACTTTTCCATGAAAGCCAGTCGGAGCGCACGAGCGGAACGTTTAGTCCCGAGTCATTGAGCTCGCAATCTGGACGAGGAGGAGGAGCGGGGCTTCAAAAAAAAAAAACATCTCAGGAAGGATCCGGGTTTCAAATGGGGGGTTAAGGCTATATAGAAAGCGTACGTTTCAAAGTTAAGCTTCCAAATTCGGGCGTCAAGCCTTGGCCGTGGTACCCAATTAGAGTCTGAGTTCGGCTTTTAAACAAAGGCGCGCTTTCAAATTGAGCTTTCAAGACAGGATGACGGTTTGGAAGGCTGCTTAACATTTGGAACGAAAAAGTGTGGTTTTCAAGGCGGGTTTTGCCCGACACTTTGTGTCGCTTGTGTGAGTGCGTGCGTGCGCGCGCTCGCGCGAGGCCGTTAAGACAAACGGAAGCGAGCGAACGTGTCCTCGGGCTTTTACAAGTGGAGGTTCTGACCCGAGCCCGAGGCAAGCTGTCCGAGTCTGTCAAGGAGATGACAGGCATGCCACTGCGCGCGCGTGCGTGCGTGCGTGCTTGGGTGTTAGTGAAGGCTGTCATCGCCAAAGTGGAGGTGAAGAGAAGTCCCGGAGGTGTTTTTTTTTTTTCGCGTGTGTGTGTGTGTGTGTCTTTGTATGCGGAAACACACGCTTTGCGTGCGTGTTCCGCTCGAGCACCTCGGCCTAGACCGCCTGTCAATCAATTAGCCCCCCTGCCGCCTCCCGGGCTCCCTCTTCCTCGGCCCACCGCGCAGCTGCTGAGACCGCCCCCCCCCCCCCCAAAAAAAAAAACAAAAGACATTTCTTGCGTCAAGTGTGGAAGGAAAGAAAGATGAACAATAGAAATAATCCGCAACGTCAAGCTCGCCCGAAATCCACCTCGCGCTTTGCGCGCGTCATCCGATGATCGGTCCTGTTGGGAATGCCCGCGCTGTCAAACATTTAGCTGCTTTTAGATGCGTGATGCTCACTCAATTCCATTTGATACGTTCATGAGGTTTGCTGCGACTGGCTCATCGTTCTTCTTTTGGCATTTTGCCATTGACAAAACGAAAATGGTGGAAATCTTTGGAGAAATGAGCTGCTGACTTCATTTCATTTCATTTCTTCACCGGGAACGTCGCCCTGACCAACGTGGCTGCCACGCAGGCACGTCGGCGGCGTATCTCTTCTTTCTGTCTGCGGCGGCCGGCGCGTCTCTTCATGGTTTTGGCGAGCCGCGGCCGCCATTCTGCCGACAGCGGGCGCGGCTCGGCGTCCCTCTCGAGGAAAGATATTTCCATCCGATGACTTTGCGGCCGCCCACAATCCTCACCGAGGCGTGCTGACCTTTGTGTCCGAACGTGCGGCCGCGTCACTTTGCACGAGACGCGGCAGGTGTGTTTTCACTTGAGCTGAGTGGCCATTTAGCGATCACAAAGTTCAAAACAAACAAAGAATAAGCCTCGTGGGTGTTGGCTTGTACATTTGAACAGCGCAAGTTGGCCTCTGTTCTTCTTCTTCTAATTTTCACATTCGTTTAGCCTTTCGACTTTAGTCGTAAGCATCTCCGTCTTCTCGTGTCGTTGCTCCTGGCCCTCCCGGAGAAACGACGGCGCTCGTCGTGAGTGTAGCTCGCCTCGAGAGGAGCCAAGGTGTTTAGCCGCCATAGCTGGCCGGCCCCAACTAAATACCGCGCGTTCGCTTCGCGCCTGGCATTCCTCCGGCTGAGAAAGCAGAAGATGCGCGTGACTGGTGGCCTCGGGCGCACCTTTTTCACGAGGAGCCAGTTACCATGACATGTCAAACAATGGCGGGAGTCCTCGGTCGTCCAAATTTCGACGGTCCGTATGTGCCGTGCGGCCTTACCTTGTGCATTCAAAATAAAAACACAACCACCGGGCATTTTGTAAAAGTGGATGTGAGAGGGCGCCCCTGGGTGGCTGTGCGGGTCCAAGGTCACTGAAGGGTTAGCCGGGGAGGGTGAAAAAAGGAAGTAGGCCAACACACACACACACACACAAATAAAACATGTCCAACTATGAAAGGTGCGCACACCTATCTAAAAGTATAAATGTAAAAAGACACACAAACAGATGCCCTCAGCTATGACTGTCCTTGCTCTCCCTCTCATTCACGTGTGAGCACACACACACACTCTCTCTCTCTCTCTCTCTCTCTGTTTAACCTCAGGTGGTGAAAACACACACACACACACACGCACACGCACGCACAAACTCTGACCCGATTGAGCAGCATGTAACCTCAGGTAGAGAAACCGAACACATGCGCGCGCACGCACACACGCACCCAAACACACAAATCCAAAAGCATTTTAGTGTCTTTGGAGTTGTTGAAAATGGGACTGAAGTGTGTCTCTTTCAGCATTTACACACCATCAAACCATGGCGACATATAAATAATAGTGGGTGCGTGTCTTTACCGCCATTGATCAAATTATTTGAAAATCATTCATAGACATGAATGACGATTTAGATGGCGCACTGCAAGTATATCGAAATGATATGACGTCAACATGCTTCATTAGAAGTGTACAAACATGTCAATAGTGAAGTTGAATGCAAATTGGCTCAGCTTTTTATTTCCTTTCTTTTAGTTTTTAGTTTTGTGGTCTTTTTCTTCTCCTGATGAGCTCGGTTAAAAAAAAAAAAAAAAAAAAGGAATCAGCCTGCAGTAAAATGAGACTTTTCCTATTCAAGGCTGCTTGGAAATGATGAATAGATCCATATAATAAAGCCCCAAACTCATAAAATGTGTCACCTCAGGATGATTAGCAACACACGCGCGCGCACACGCACACACACACACACACACACACACACACGCCGTAAAGCAGCTCGGGGACATGGAGGCGTTTAAATGAAGCGCACCCTCACCCAGTCCAACGAGGATTTGTATATGCACATCAACACACATAAACATTGGGATATGCTTGATGAAATGTAGGTCTACGTAATGTGAACGTGAGGAAAACTTTGGCATGTAGGCCAAGCCGCCGCGAGCGACGATCGTGGTGGGCCTCTTGGGCTGGGGGGGGG
>NW_017842055.1:1048344-1084428 GCF_001891065.2 Hippocampus comes | reverse complement strand
GGGGGGGTCTTGGGTTGCGCCGACGTCGCGCTATGTGTAGTTAGGCATCATTTCAAGCCTCAAGTCATTTCGAATGGAATTCCCACAAGCTCCACCAGGTCCATCGAGCCCACCGCTAAGAACTCGCTCCGTCTCCAGGGGGCGACTGAGCGGCTTTCGAGGCTCGTTCTGAATATTCACGCAAATTTACGGACCTCGGGCTCCGTTTGGAAGGCGCGCGAGCAAACAACAACAAGAACAACGAGAAGAAGGCACGCACGCCCTGCAATGTTGAAGATGAACGGCGCTCACGCTAGCCGCAGCGGCTAACCCGAGGCGGCGGCGGCGGCGGCGGCGGCGCGGCTATCGGCGGCCTTCACGTGAATTTGCGCTAACGCGCGGCGACGCGAGGCGGCGAGTCGCAAAAGCCGAGCCGACGAGACGAGCGCGGAGGGGCCCGGACGAGACGGGGACGAGAAGACGCCCCCGGCCAGGCGCTCTAAACACTCCCTTTACCGCTCACTTAGATCACGTCGCCGCGCGCGCGCGCACGCGCACGCAGGCATCTGCTTTTAAGCGGCTTAATGGGAAGATTTAAAGACGTCGGCCTGCTCGCTGACAGCTGATTTAATGACTGCTAAAGAGCCCACGCCGGGGGAAGGCGCGCGGAGAAGGAAGGACGCGCGCACGACGAGCGGCTCGGCACGTGCGCAAACGCGCGCCGTCAACAACTTGACGGCGCGCGTTCGCCGCCGGCTCGGGAAACGGAATAGTCGGAGCGCTTCAGGCGCGCGCACGCGCCGTTTCAGTCAAAGGACGCCGCAGTGCTTGAAAAAGTCTGAAAGAGCTTCTTCTGCTCATATTCCTTGACGTTATTTTCGAATATGACGCCATTGCACATTTAAAATTGATGGATGCATTGATGGATGCATTGACCAATTCGGGTATGAAAGTTCCATTTCCCGCTTCGCGCACGCACGCACGCACGCACACACACACACGCACACACACGCACACACTGGGATTGATGCTGATGCGGCTTTTATGCAAAAGTCACAAGAACAGCAAGAGGTTTTTTTTTTCGGCTATTTGACCCAATAACGGCGATGTCATGATGATGCCAAGAATGTGGTTGATTTCGCCCCCCCCCTCCCATCCTGCTGGTAGTTTATCTTGTTTCCAAATATATTTGTGAAAAAAAATTTGTTGTCTTGTAATTTGTATTTAGGCGTGTGCATGTGCAAGCCTGTGTGTGCGCGCGCGCGTGCAAGTCTTGTCAAAGAGTGGAAGCACGCCGAGGGTGCGCCCCCTCCCCACCCCCATGGAATATTGATGTTGCCGCTGTTTACGTCTCCCGACTTTGATTTCTTTGCTTCCTAACGAGATGAGTGAGGGGGCGCATTGATGAATTCATTGCGACCACTTTGAGGAAGGCGTCAAGCTGCAGCTTGTTTTCGTATGGCTGACGATGGATTCATTTCAAGTGGACGCATACGCGCGCGCACACGCACACACACGCACACGCTAACTAACACGCGGACGCGCACGCCTCCAATATCCAAACACCGAACGGAACGCACGCCCATCTGGCCGTGCACGTTGATGCAAGCCTTGCGCTCGAAGACATCAGCGATGACATCATCTTTGGTTTTTTTTTTTTGTTTTTTTTTCGCTTTTTGCCGGTCAGAAGCGGGAAAGTTTGACAAATGGATTCTAACGAGCAAGCGAGCGACTTGTCCCTCCGAGGAAAATCAAACGTTCATGTCCAACTCGTTTGACTTTTTGGAGACACGAGCCGCCACTCGGCTGACCGTTTTTATTTTGGAGTTGAAAGCAAAAACATGATGTTTCGAGTTCAGCCAAAACACAGCGTGTGTCGCTTCCAGAAGTCCAAATCTTAATGCTAACGCACACTGAAAAACACCTCCGATGGGTTAAGGAAGCTAGCATTAGCATTGCTCTTGCTCTCCACAGGTTATGGTTGATAATTCCCCCCCCCCCCTTCTTTATCTTATCTGACATCCAGGTTTCAAACTTTTCAAGACTTGGAAAAAAAACAAAACAATTTCGATTTGAAACTTTTGTTGTAAAACCGCGAATGGAAAACCGAACCCTTGTTTGAAACCCTAATCCAGATTTGAAATTGTCCTTTGAAATCCAAATTGAAAGCACTAACCCTGTCACGAAAGCCTCATCATAAATTGCAACCCTAACCCTCTCTTGGAACCCGCAAAATATTTTGAAACCTTGACCCTTGTTGAGACCCGAAATTGGAATCCTGACTTGAATTTAAAGCCCCGATTTAAACCCGCATCCTTTTCTTTGTTGAAAACGCTAAAACAGCCTTGAAATTGTACTTTGAATAAAGATACGTCTTTTGAAACCTGAATCCCAATTTGAAACCCAGACCCTTCTTAGAAAGCTGAATTTGAAACCCTAATTTAGATGGGAAATCCTAATCAGAACCCATACAACCGTCCCTTGGAAAAAATAATCAAAAAACCCTCATCCAATCTTGAAACCGTAATCATAACTCAAAGCGCTCTTTGAAATAACGATTTAACACCCTACCCCGTGTTTGTAAACCAAATTTGAAAGAAATACCTCGGATGCCTAACCTTCCTTTAATGAAGGCTTTAAACCACAACTCGAAACATTTTCCCTGCCTTGAAACTGTCACTCTAATTTCAAACCCGAGCCTTTGATTTGAAATCCTATTTCAGGGTTCTTATTTCAAACAACCTTCACCGTGATTTGAAATCCCATTGCCAGGCTTGAAACCTTGACACCTTAACCCATGTTTGAAAGCGCACTTTGAAACCCGAATCAAGTTGCAAACCTGAATTTGAAAACCTAATCCTGGTTTGAAACCCTCAGGCTCATTTGAAACCCTGATCCTTGCGTGCAAACCTAATTCGAAACCCTAATTTGACACCCTATTTGAGATGAATTGAATTCGGCGATGGAATTGTAATTTAAAACGAGTACTCCGAATGATAACTGACTGGCAAAGGCGTAAGTTGAAACCCTAACCTTTAAAGTACGAGGCCATTAACTACTGGACCCCCGCCAATCGTCTCTCCAGCGTACGCACGATAAACGCCGCCGGCGATAAAGCGTAAAGAAGAAGCGCGTGCTAATCGATTCCGCAAATAAATCCATGCAAATTAAACGCCGCGTGTCAGAGCGTGCGGCTAATTAGCGGAGCGCGCGTGGGAGTGGGGGCGGGGGGTTAAGGCAGCGAGGGAGGGGGCGCGTTTAGCGCCCCGGGCTAGCGGCGAAGGCTAATGTGGCGCAAAAGTAGCGGAACGGAGCCGCGTGATGGCGTTGACGCTTTGGTGGCGCGGCGCCGCCGCGCGGAGCGACGTGCACTGCGCACGTGACCCCTGCAGACGTTTCCTTCGCGTCTCACGATGGGCAGATCTGATTTGAAACCCTAACCCTGTCTTACAACCATCATCTGAAGCCCGACCTTGGATTCAATCCCTAAAATGAAGCCCTCGCTCATGTTTGAAACGCCCATCTCAGTTTGAAAGCTTAACCCGGGCTTGAAAGCCTGACTGTCAAGCTTCATTTCAAATGCTCACGCTGTCTTGAAAGCCAGCCAGCCATTCTTTCAAACCGTAACCTTGGCTTCAAACCCTGAACCAGACTTGACAGCGTCACTTGAAACTTTAAACCCGGCCTGCAATCATCGTTTGAAACCCTAATCCTTCTTTGGATCCCTAACCCTGTCTTGAAAACCTCATTTTAAAACGTAACCCCTATTCATGCTGCCAAATCCAAATCCAAATTAAAAGGCCTAATTGAAGCAAGTCTTGAAAGCCTGACCGAAATCCCTCCCCTTTCCTAAAAGCCCAAATAGGAAGCGTTCGTTGCTACCCCAACCTTGTCTCGAAACCTTCATTTGAAGTTTGTAAGCTGAAGCCTTTTTTGAAAACCCCGACGATAGTTTGACACCTTATTTTGAAACCCGAACCACGTTTGCGGGCAGCAATAACTTTCAGTGGCGACTCGGTTTGAAAACCTACCCCCGGCTTGAAGCCTTCATTTGAAAGGCCGACTTTTGTTTGCGAGCCGAACCCTGACCCTGACTCTGGTATTTTCTGCGTTGCAGGCGGCTGCACCTTCGAGGACCCGTACAGCAGCTGCGGCTACGGCGTGTCGCTGGGAACCAGCGGCTTTACGTGGGAGCAGGACCGAAGCACGCGCACGGGTACGCCCGCTCCGGCCGGCCGGGTGAAGCGGCGCGCGCTTGTGCGCAAATCCCGCCAGCAACCAAAACGCCGATACGGAATTTGAAAGTCTGGCTTCCAACCTTCATTTCATACACTTGTCCTTTTATTCATTCAGGCTCCAAACTGTCATTTCAAACCCTGACATAGGCTTGAAACCCTCATTTGAAACCCCAGCCAGCCCTTCCTTGAAAACCCGCTTTCATCTGGAAAGTCTGCTTTGCACGAATCCCAATCCGTGGTGATAAAATGTCTTGAAAACCCTCATCCAATCTTGAAACCCGGCTACTAACCCTTGTGCCTTTGCGACCGAGCCAATTTGTGCTGGTGAACATCATAGCGGGTCCGCTGACATCATAACACATCCGCCGACATCAAAATGACCGCACGCACGCGGAGCGTTGGGAATGGACCGGTGCGACGGCGGTGTTTTTGTGGGCGCGCCGTGGGCGGAGGCTGAAGGCCCGCCGGGCTGTGGGCCGCTGATTGGAGAGCTCTCGTCTCGCGAGGCGACGACTTGATTGCAAGGCTGATTGGTGGGCGTGGGCGCTTGGCAAAGCCTTGCTTTTTTTTCTTTCTTTTCCATGAGATTTTTTTTTTTCAAGCTACACGTGACGGGTTGCGTGTGTTGCCTTTTTTCTCACTTGCGTCAACAGATCATCATAGAACATTTTGCAAGGTTTTTTTTTTTTTTTCACGTAGCAAAGTTTTGAAGCGCAAACACAAATTTAGCAGTGGAAAAAAATGTCAAATTTCAAG
The DNA here is from genome assembly GCF_001891065.2 of Hippocampus comes. NCBI lineage: Eukaryota > Metazoa > Chordata > Actinopteri > Syngnathiformes > Syngnathidae > Hippocampus > Hippocampus comes. The sequence goes on along the minus strand of NW_017842055.1, from coordinate 1,079,455 downwards.
GTCACGTGAAGGTCACATTTGTCAGGAACACAACATCCACAAGTTTCTCCACAATTTTTAGCCGATTGTCTCTGAAATTGGTGGCCGCAATTGAGGCAGAAATCTTATTTCATTGCAATTTTTGGGAGCAATTGACTTCAATATTAAGGCGCTCGCCAAGGGTTAAAGTTCACCGTGTCAAAAATGTCATTGCAGGAAACGCCATGGTGTCAAACCTGAAATGACGGCGACTTTCTCAAACTGCAACCGTTTTGGAGCTAACCACTGGGCCACCGGGCTGCCCGTTTGTTGGCTTATTGAATAGAAATATCGGGTTTTTTTGGACGGCGGGGTTTGCTTGACGTACAATGTACAAATTCGCATTCTGACAAACCAGATCAAGTCTTACCTCAAATGAAGTCACGGGCTCAGGGCACAGTCTGGAGATTTGTACTTATTTTGTCCTCATGCACTCACGCGTCGCCATGTCGAACATAAATGGGCTTTTTTTGGGGCTCGGAAATGTCACCGTTGGCCTTGGATGTCGGGACGGCTCTCTCGCGGTTTCTTCGTCAGCTTTCAGCAAACGCTTAACACAACAGCGCCTCGCCTTTGACGGGGAATGAAATGCACGCGAAGAGACTCGCTGGAAGACTTGTTCTTTCTTTGGGGAGGAGCGGCGGCGGATTTGGAAAAGACTCGCTCGCGGGCGGAGAGGCGGCGGGCGCGCAGCTGTCAGGCGAACGCTTTGAGCTCTCGGTCGGAGTGGCGCTCGCGCAGATAGAGCCGTCAGCCGAGAGCGCCGAGAGCGCGCCGCCGCCGCCGCCGAGTCCCAGCGCCGCTCTTGACGACCTTCGCCTGCCCTCAGCTAACTTTTTGAAAATCAGAAAAACAAGCAAGCGCAACAGAGAATGTGTCGCGAAATGTTTCAGAGGGACGCGCCACGGCTTTTATCGGCTCTGCAAGACGATTTGGGTTGGAAATGAACGGGATGCCGTCATAAACAACAGATTTTCGACGGGCCCTTTTCTCATCAATATTCAAAAACATTGTCAATAAGCTCCGATTGTGTCTCTGTTGTCCTTAATTGGACGTAGGAAACAGATTTGCTTGTTTCCCAATTTGTGGGTGTCTCTTCATGGGTTTGCCCGGTTGAAATTTAGCGGGGCGTCTGCTGATTTTGCGGCCGGCCGCGGCGCACCTCGAGGCGGCCCCGGCAGGGCGATGGCGCGAGGAAAAGTTTTCCATCCCCAAACGGTGGAAGAAAATTGGATGATGAGGGTGATAAAAAACATTCTCAAAGAAATTTGGAGCCATCGTCAAACCTAACATGCATGTTGTTTCATGAACATCAAAACCAGCATTCTCACCGTGGCTATATAGTTGGGAGTGTGTGTGAGAAATGCTCTCAGACGGAATCGGTAAAAAAAAAAAAAAAAGAAAAAAAAAAGAAAAGCAAAGCAGACAGTGGCAGAGCATCCATCAGGGGGAGCAATAAAGGAGCATTTTTAAGAGGCAGGCAGCGTATAAAAGCCGGCGCGCTGGAGTAATGGCTCCCGCGGGCCCTGGATAACTCGCGCTTTTTATTTGGCCATCTCAGAGCCGCGCCAATAATGGCGCAAAATGACGCGGCGGCCACTGCCGCCACCACGACCTGCCGACGCGACAACAAAGAGGCGACTTTGCTTTTTCCTTCTCCTTCATTTGCAGTTAGTGGACCTGATGATGATGATGATGATGATGATGATGCGGTGCGGGTTTTCATTACGCCATCCGACTGGACTGGACCCCCCCAAGCCTACCCGTGTTGAGCCTTTGCGTGTGTGCCTCTTGATGGCAGCGGGATAGTCCCAAAAGTCATTTCCACCTTCAGGGAAATAGAAACCAAAGAGCGTCTTGGACTGGAAAACCGGACCGTTAGAGCCAACGTTGCCAGTTTTCACAAACATCAAAGACAATTTGGAGTTGACACAGCGATTTTCAACAGCACAAACAATGAAGTCATCAATGAACCTGATAATCATTGGCAAATATCAAAGAAACTCCTTCGCAACTTAAGAAGCCATCGAAGACAATTTTGTGTTGTTAGCAAAACTAACCAGACTTGTTTTTAACATTAAAGTCATCAAGGAACACTACATACACCTTTTGGCAATCGTCAAAGACCACTTTGAGGTGTCAACTAAAATAACAGATGCCTTTTTTGAGCGCAGTGGACAAAGACAATGAATGAATGGAGTCCAAAATTGGAGACGGTTCTTGTTTTGAAAACTATCGGTGCTAGTTAGCAGCTAGAGTTAGCATTCTTTCAGTACAAGCTAATGATGTCATCTTTGATGGACATCTTTCCCTTTTTTGGGGGTTTTCCCCCTGAAATAATTTTTTCTTCTTCATAGTTTTGACAGTCTCTGCTCTTTTGCTTATCAACTCGGACACAAACTGTTGGATTTTGTTGCGTCAGGCTGCTGAAGATTTTTTTCTTCCCCCTTTGTCTTTTTTCTCTCGTCTGCTGACAGCCGGCATTGAGACGCATAAATTATCCATGTGCCGTGTTGCCATCACAAGCGCCAGCACAAAGTCAAAATCTTGTGTCGCCGCTGAGTCCTGCGGGTGCTAAAGAGACGCCTTTTACATCTCTCAAGAAGAACAAGAACCACGGGAAGATGAAAAACAAGAAGAAGGTGGCACTCGCCTTGCTCATTTTTGATGCTCAAGTTAGAAAAAAAACACGTTGCTAAAGTTTGCGGAGTTTGACCCGGTTCCTTCAAAGAGTCGCAACGTTTGGAAAATCTCTCTTAAAAAAAATCATCTTTGACGTGATCCTTGCTCTGTTTTGTCATCTGCGGGCCTGTGCCTTTTCAAGGGACATTGAAAGTAACACAAAATGGCTGCTTCAAACCAAAATGGCCGACTTGCTGTCCGTTTTTTCAAGTGTGGTTCCTTGAAACTTTTCTGTGTCTGCTTAGGATTGACATGCCCACCCAATTTCACGTTGATGGGTGAAACCGCTGTTGAGGTTTGTTGTTGTTGTTTTTTTTTTTTTTTTGTCTTCAACTTGGCAGGAGGCGCAATCGAGCTTTTTTCAAATCCAAGTGGCCGACTTCTTGTTGAATTCCCGGCATGATTCCTTGTGACGTTTTTGTGAGGCCTCCTTTGATTTCATATTGATTGATAAAATTGGTGTCAGGTTATTGGTGGTTGAAGACGATTCGGTTTTCAATCAAAACTTTCGAGTTTTTTTGATGCCTCGGATGACGAACAAATTTCGGTTCTCGAACAAACTGAGCGCACTTGAATGCACCATTTGACTCCTCTCGGCTTCCTTACACGAGGAAGTGACGCTTCCTCGTGTTGCTTTCCATTGTGAGCAGACGTGTTCAGGAAACATTTTTATTTTAAAAAGAGCGCGGTTTCGGTTTTCGAACAATTTAGGTTTTCGAACTATATATACACACACACACACACACACACACACTATCCATCCATCCATCCATCGAGCATTCACAGTTCCATTTTTTGCATTCACCTTTTCATTTGCCATATTGTTTTTGCCTTTATTTGTTTTTATAGTCCCTGGCCCTTTCATTCCAATTGATTAAATCTTTAATCAGTTTTTATCTCCACACGCACGCGCACACACACACACACACACACACACACCAGCACGCGCACGTGCGTAATGATTGAGGATGTGGTGAAGATGGAGTAGCGTGTAAATCTGGCGCTAGCCTGTGGCGGCGTTCCCGAGAGCAGACCGGTGTCGTAAAACACCTTCAAACACACTCGACGGGCAGAAGGTTTTTTTATGTGGCGGCTGCCGGTCCTCGGGGAGGGCAAGTGCGAGCACGCGCGCACACACACACACACACACGCACACGTGCGCACACTCGCACACAACGGAATGACCGTGACAATCTTGAATGTGTTCTAATCCGAGACAAAGAAAACATTTGTGCCTCATGACTCCTACTGCACAGCTTCACGTTGACTTTGTAATGCAAAGAATCACATTTGGCCCATAATATCATAAAACTGTATTTATTATAGCGCACGGCCAACGTATACCTGCAATCGGTAGAAGTGCAGAAGAGCAGCGGCAAAGAACAATAATAGGCAGGAAAACAACACATCGGGGCGCAGCGGTGCAGTCCACCAATGGCTGCTTTGGAAATGGAATGGGAGCTGGCGTTACCAGTGAACGTGTTCATGGAGTCAATGAATTGAAATGACACATGTTGCCATCGGCGAAGGAATCCAAGTTTCAACAGAACATATTTTCTGCGTCGTAAATTATTAGACGATCACGATAAATGGCTTGGGTGCACGAAGGGAAAAACAATCGGCCCCCAAAACATTTTTGGAACCGATGTTTGAATGGCTGCCATCGTCTGATTTAATTGGCCAGCTGATTGATTGGATGGGCCCCAGTAAGGATGTCGAATCAGTAAATGAGTAACGCATGTCTTCAAGAAGTAAAAAGAAGCAGCGTATCTTGAAAGGAAACATACGTACGACTCTACAATTGAAGCGTCTTTTTGTCTGCCGTGTTCTCATGCGGGCCACCAGGCGGCATGATGGCGGTGAACGCGTCGGGGCGGGCGTCGGGTCAGCGCGCGCACCTCTACATGCCCAAGCTGAAGGAAAACGACACCCACTGCATCGACTTCCTCTACTCCATCTCGGGCCGCGACGGCGCCAGCCCCGGCACCCTCAACGTCTACATCAAGGTCAGTCCACGTGCGCGCGAGCGCGAGTCGCCCGCGAGTGCGTCGGCGTGAGCGACGTGAGCTAAGGTGGCCGTCCGAAGCGGAGTGCTGTGAAAGAAAACGCGTCGAGTTGTGAAGTACGTCAAATGTGTTCAGGTGAACGGCGGCGCTCAGAGCAACCCCGTGTGGAACGTCAGTGACTCCGTGACCGACGGATGGCTCAAGGCCGAGCTCGCCGTTTCCACCTTCTGGCCCAACTCCTATCAGGTGACTCGCGCGCATGCGAAACACGCAGGCACACACCCGGACTTTAACGCGCGGACACACGCTTCTTTGCCGTCCAAGTTGTTGGTATTCAAGCCGAGCGGTCGCTGTGCTGACAAGTCCTGGCCTGTGTGTGTGTGTGTGTGTGTGTGTGTGTGTGTGTGTGTGTGCGCGTGCGTGCGTGCGCGTGAGCGTGCATATGTGTACGTGCGGGTCAGCAGTGCACGGCGGGGCTGGCAGCCTGTCACTCTGCTGAATGTTAAAAAGGACGTCAAACGTGAGGAAAGCTTTGACTTGGTGCGACTGGATGTTAGGTTGGAAGAGGCAAATAAATCCAACACAGTGCTTCAAGTAACATTCAAGTATGACGACCATTGATCAAAGTGATTAAAAAAAAAAAAAATTTGAATGTATGTATATATACATTCGAATTTTTTTGTATTATATATATATATATATATATATATATATATATATATGTGTGTGTGTGTGTGTGTAATTTTTTTTTCCGGGATGTCCCAATGCCAATTACGTCATTATCAACGAATCTTAATCTGGGGAAAAGATCAGGTTTTTAAAAATGTGTACTTTATTTTTTATTTTTTTTCAGGGTTACAAAGCAACAAAATAATCCGGAGGCGTAAGCCTATAGTATGTGACCAAAAGTCAAATATTTGAACATGGAAAGCAGAGATTGCGCAACAGCGACTTGCAATGTGTGTGCAAATTGAGCAAGCAGGATGGAGCGACGTCAACTTCAAATGTCACTTGAAAAACTGATGTTAAAAAAACAAAACAAAACATTGGATGTGCACTTTTTTTCTCCTTCATACATTGCCGAGGTGTCGGATTCGGGACTCCTTCAGCTTCATCAGCTCGAAGCCTCTTTCAACTCAGTTTTACGCGAATCTCAAAGCAAAAAGTGTCGAGATGACGGCGCGTATCTTGAAATGCTCCCAAGTCGGCTCGCTGGCCTCTCAAGGCGCCGCTGTCATGACCAATGCGAACCAGGAGAAATGATGAGACACAACCAGCTTCAGACACACACACACACACACACACACACACACACACACACACACACACACACTTGCTCTCATCAAAAATGTGTGTGTGTGTGTGTGTGTGTGTGTGTGTGTTTACATGTGCATGCGTGCCTTGCACTCATCTGTTTCAGTTTTCTCGCTCGTCATCTTCCTCTCCCTCCTCTTCCTCTCCAGGTAATATTTGAAGCCGTTTCCGTCCAGGGCCACCCGGGAGTCATCGCCGTTGACGACATTCGAGTTCTGGCTCATCCCTGCCGTAAGTGACCGCCTGTGCATGCGCGTGCGTGCGTGCGTGCGTGCGTGTGTGTGTGTGTGTGTGTGTGTGTGTGTGTGTGTGTGTGTGTGTGTGTGTGTGTGTGTGTGTGCAAGCAGATGATACTCAGTGGGGCCACACAGTTGTGCAGGGTCAGCTATTACAACACGCACACACGCATGGATGCACACACACACACACACACACACACACAGATTGCAAGGCTTGTAGACAGATTGCATCGAGGCAGGAAGAAGGTCCTAACTCAGGGTCTTCATCGCTCACATTTGACAAGAAACTCGCCGGCAACAAAGTGGAAGCAGCGGACCTCTAATGTACCATAATTACGCCATATTGAATACATACGTGCCTCTATTGTACCATATTGTACATCATCTATACACCGCTGCCGTGGCGTATTTTCATCGTATTTAATATTTTCATTTCAATTCAAGTCACATATTGATCACATTTCGGGTCTAATGGAACATGTTCACCTCTAATGTCGCCGATGTGCATCCTCATGAGTGCGTACTTCTCTCATTTAGCATCGTGACATCATATTTCATGTGTACACATGTTTATCGAAGGCCATTGACATCACATTTGGTGTGCCATATTTCCATGACATTTCATGTTTTGTACAGTGATATCCAATTTAAAGTCTGTCCACCTCAGATTGAATGATGCGCTTCATAGTTCACGTGTACAGCGCTAAATGAGCATATTGAGTTCAGATCGAACATCGCACATCTTACTCAATGTTGTACGCACCTCTCATGTTGGTCATACTTTGTGTCTACTTGTGTCATGCATCTTACTTGCAGTCCGCCATCTGGAATGTTCCGCGCGCCGCTCATGACCGTCGCTGCAATCCGACGCGCGGACGGATGACGGTGGCCAATTTCCCTCCGCTTTGATGTCATTGAGCACGTTTGTTTTTTTGCGCTTTCAGGAAAGGCGCCTCACTTCCTGCGTCTTCAGAACGTGGAGGTCAACGTGGGTCAAAATGCCTCCTTCCAGTGTACGGCGGGGGGCAAGTGGTCTCAACACGATCAACTCTGGCTGCAGGTCCGCACGTCTGGCTTGTCACCAACTTGTTCTTTTTATTGAGTTATTTCTTTTCAAGGAGATACAGTGACATATTTCCTAATAACGTAACAAAAGCCTGAAAAATAAGCACGGCGTTCCAAACATGTCAAATCCGGGACAAAATTAAATCAACGAAAAGCAAAGAATAAAATAACAATTTACAAAAAAAAAAAATATATATAAAAGTTTTGAGAAAAAATGTTTTCACGTTTATTAATGATTCTGAAAAGATTGATGTAGAATATTTCAAAGAAGCAGAACAATAAAAGAACAAGAATACAAAAACCTCTTGGCCCTGATGATTGTTATTGTAGGAAATTTAATAACTGATGAGAGTATAAAAATCATGAATGAATTTTCCTATAAAATGCTATCTAAGGAGAATCCACACAATGATTATTACATTGGATGTACAGGGTGACCCAAAAAGATGCGTACCCATGAACATTTCAATTGTGACTTTGATTAAAAAGCTATTTATTTCAAATTACAACCACACATTATTCAGTTTATGGAAGACCATTCACCAGAGTTTCAGCTATTTCTGTCAATTTTTAGTCAATTTATGGCTTTTCCAAGATGTGTTCCAAATGTCCACCATTCCGTTGCAAGCAAACTTGTACTCGTCTGACAAAGTTGTCAATCACTTTTACACACTCCTCTTTCGGGATGGCTCTTATTTTAGCTGAAAACGATCATCCATAGGTTCACCTTTCACGTCCTGCAACAGAAAAGACATTCGTTCAAAAATGGATTTTTTATCGAATAAAATATGGGTACGCATCTTTTTGGGTCACCCTGTACATGTGTCAGATGGTGACGGCAGCGTGCTTGCTGTCCAAAAGCGTCCCGGTGTGCGTGACTTTTGGCATTTGCTACGTTAGCTTTGCTCGCTAAGGCGGCTAACCCGCGCGCGCTTGTGCCGTGCGCAGCAGTGGAACGGCAAAGACACGGCCCTGATGGTGACGCGGGTGGTCAACCACCGCCGCTTCTCGTCCACCGTCAGCGTGGGCGACACGTCGCAGCGCGGCACCGCTCGCTACCGATGCGTCATCCGCACCGACGGGGGCTCCGGGGTCTCCAACTACGCCGACCTCATCGTCAAAGGTAAGACCGCTTCCTTTTCTTACGCCCTTTTGGAACATTTCAAACACGTCTTCCTCACGTAGCCACCGTCAAAAAAAGGACCCTCCGTCTCCTCCACAGTCTCTACTTGGCTGCCGTGCTCCATTTTTTTTGGGCTTGCCCTAAGTCTCACCTCACCTGCTTTTTTTTTCTTGCCCTTTGTCCAATCTCAGGATCAAATTTGTCGTTGTACCGCGGTGGTCCAAAGACAAATTGCTCTTAGCGCTCTCAGTGTCCACTTGACTGCGGCAATCCATTTTCTGGTTGGTCCTCAGTCTCCTCTCTGGATAAAACATACCTGCGCCCTTTTTTTTTTTTTTTGTGGACCTGAGTGTCATCTCAGGATAAAATTTGGTTCCATTATCCATTCCTCCATTTTCCAATCCGCTTATCCTCACAAGGGCCGCGGGGGGCGCCGGAGCTTATCCCAGCTGTCTTCGGCAGTAGGCGGGGACACCCTGAACCGGTTGCCAGCCAGTCGCAGGGCACACAGAGACCAACAACCATCTGCGCTCACACTCACACCGCGGGACAATTTGGAGCGTTCAATCCGCCTGCCATGCGTGTTTTTGGAATGTGGGAGGAAACCCGAGTACCCGGAGAAAACCCACGCTGGCACGGGGAGAACACGCAAACTCCACACAGGGAGGCCGGAGCTGGAATTGAACCCGGTACCTCTGCACTGTGAGGTCGACGCGCGAACCGCCAGACCACCGGGCCGCCCTGCTTCCGTTCTATAAAATGTTTTCTTTTTTGTGGGGGAGTCTGCGACGGATGAATGGCATTTGGCGTCATTTTGTTGGGGAAGGACGATTGGAGCTTTGGCTTTTTTGGAGTTGATGAATGATTCATCGATTCTTCTAAAAGTTGCGGATAGTTGTTACTGTTGCACCGCGAAGACATTTTCCAGCCCTCTGCAACCCGAGCTTGAAGTTCAGCGTCTTTCGCTCAGGGACATTTCCAAAATAGATAACAAAAGGTCTGTTTGGTTGTTTAATTTCCCCCCTGCCGTGTTCGCAGGCACTCCAACGCACAACCTTTTGTGTACAACCCATCAAATAGTCCATTTGACGTAATATATTCCCTCGAACGCATGCGGAGAGGCTGTCGTCAAATAAAAAGGCCTGAAATGTCATCTCCTGGCTGCTCAATAAAGCAGGAAGCGAATCTTGCCAACAGGAAGCATCCTGCCGAGCGACTTATTGATGCGGCGAGGAGGTCGCGGGCTCATAATGTGGTTGCGCGGCCGCTGATGGAATTACGGCGGCGCGACCATCGCTCGCAGTCGGCCGTAATGACGTCCCGTGTCCCGCCCCCTCCCGCCTCGCTCCTCTCTCATGCCGAGCCTCCGTCTTGACACTTTGCCTCCGAGCAGGAAAATCAGCCTCCGGCCAGGCGGCGGCGCCTCAACCAAACAAGCCAATCATCGTTGTCAACCTTTTCCTTCCAATTTGTTCTTTTGCGCCCAGAGTCGAAACGTGACGTTCCGTCTCAGGCGGCGGCCGTTTTGTCTTGCGCTCGCCACTCGCCGCCGACTGAAAAATGACATCCCCGTGTGGGGCCGGCTCAGCTTACCGACGTCACATGACCAAAGCCGGGAAAGAGGCGAGCCGTCACCTGAGCCCACCTGGCGCCGGGATGTCATTTTAAGTCGACGAGAAGTGGCCGTACAAAATGGCCGCCTCCCGAGCTGGATCGAAACGGCCCCATTCTTGTGCTTCGTTCATGGACCAAAAAGTCAATATTCATCATCGTACCGCCTTTGGACGCATTGGGGCGCATATCATTGTCGAGAAAGTGTTTGACTTGACTTTCCCTTTTTCATGGTGAATGCCAAAATGGCTCCTTGGGACTTGGCAGCATGTCATTGGTCTATCAGGAGTAACCCCCCCCCCCCCAAAAAAAAATGTCTCGGCTGCCATTTTCGGCTCCTTTTGTCTATTTCCAGGTGCCCCTCAAAGACGAGATTTTTTTTCGGATCGCTACCAAATTTGAAACGCGGACGCGAGACAGATGGACGACGCTCAACTGTCGAGCATTTGAGCTTCGGCTTTTGCGTGTGGGCGGAGCGTGGCCTCACTGATGTCATGAAAAAGGAAATGCATTACTGTTCAACCGTGTTCTGTTCTAGCTGCAGATTTGCTTTGAATGACGTCTTTAACCATGTCATAGTCACAAAAGATGTTGGAATTCGGAGGCAAGTTGGAGTGTGTGAGCATGTGGGTGCGTGCGTGCGTGTGTGTGTGTGTATGCGTGTGTCTGCTTTCGTGTGTCTACACGCATGTGTACCCGCGAGCGTGTCACGTTCTGATGAGTTCAGGGACCCAAACTGTCATTACCATCTGTTAGCACGACACACACTCATGCACTGTGTGTGTATGTTTTAGTGTGTGTGTGTGTGTGTGTGTGTGTGTGTGTGTGTGTGTGTGTGTGTGTAGGTGTGTGTGTGTGTGTGTGTGCGCGCGCGTGTGTGTGCCCGGCGAAGCTCAGGTGTTGTTAGCCATGCGTTGTGCCAGGGGAAATAGTCCATGATGCCATCAGTGAACAATATCGCACAAATGCACCCACCCTCTTCAAGCCTCTCGCATATTTGTGTGTGTGTGTGTGTGTGTGTGTGTGTGTGTGCGTGTGTGCGTGTGTGCGTGCGCGCGTGCATGTCTGCATGCATGTGGACGCGCTGCTAAATCTGGCTCTTCTGTTATCATCCCTCTGGCAACATTTGTGTGTGTTTTTTTTTTTTCAGATTCCGATGCTAACTTTAGTTTTTTGAGATGTATGCACCTGTGTGTGTCCTTAAGCATTAAAATCATTGTGTGTGTGTGTGTGTGTGTGTGTGTGTGTGTGTGTGTGTGTGTGTGTGTGTGTGTGTGTTTCCATTTGTCCTCCTGTGTGAAATCAGGGTTAATTAGTCTTTAGAGCACTCAGGTGTGACCAAGAGGCTAGCTACATGTGTGCGCGCGCGCGCGCGTGTGTGCAAGTGGGAGTTCCACGTTCCGGCCTTGCAAATATATGGAGCATGATCACATTCTGTTTTTGTTCTCGAATGAATTTGAACTTTGGAAACTGCATCGTTGTCGGGGTTGCCAAAGACTCCCAATCAACTCACGGAGCAGAAAATGACCTCGATGTGGACACTTTAAAGTCCGGTCGAAGTTTTCCCGTTTCTTTTGAGGCATCGGCTCCTGACGCAAGACTTAGGACGTCTCAAGATAGACACGTCAACCGAATTTGACATTGCCGAGTCCAAGCGGCTTCAAGCGCGGAGTTTTTCAAAACATTCAATTAGGATCCAACAGCTGTCGTCAAATTTGCAGCGATGCTTTGAGGGCTGAATCTTCAAAACAAAATCCAGGTGATTGTAACAAGAAATGGCATGCTGTAGAAGCGTGTCTTGAGACCTTTTTGTTGTTGTTGTTGTTGTTGTCTATCTACTCACGATAGGCATGTCTATACTGAACATTATGTTTCCAAGTTAAACTGGCATTCGGGACTACATTTTTTCAAAATCCAGTTGCGCACAACTGAGTCGGCCGAAGCTAAAACGTGCTTCAAACCAAGAAGGCGGACTTGTGCTTTTTTTGGCCCTGGCTTATTGAGAGTTTTTTTGTGGGTTCGCACAGCAAAGACATGCCAATCAAATTTCATATTGCTAAGTGAGACTGACGTTGGAGGCTCAATTCGAAAAAAAAACGATTTTACCCTAAAATGGCAACCATCAGAAGCTAAATTACACACCGTCTGGCCTTGAGACTTTTTTGTGGGTCTTGTCATGATAAACATATCGACCAAATATTACTCAGATTGGTATCACCAACATTTTTTGTTCAATCAGTTGGGCGCAACTAAGCACATTTTGCCTAAAATGTCTGGTTTGCACCAACATGTCTTCCTGTTTCTTTTGGGGCATGGTCTGTTTTTGGTGGGTCCACTCATGAGAAACATGTCTACTGAATTTCATGCTTTTGCAGTCAGTTTTTTTTTTGAACTCTAGTTTTGCAGAAATGAACAATTGAACCTTTTAGACCAAAATTGGCTGACTTCCTTTGTCTTTTGGAAATTGGCTTTTGGAGTCTACCAGTTATCTTATTCCCATCTCAAACTGGCTTTGGGAGCTGTATTTTTTGGTGAAATCCAGCTGGGTGCAACTCGGCCAATTTAGCCGAAAATGTCCAGTTTATACCAAAATGGTGGACTTCCCGTGTCTTTTGGGACATGGTTTTTGAGGCTTTTTTGTTGTTGTTCTACTCATAATAAACAGGTCGACCAAGTTTCATATTGCAAGGTGAAATTGGTTTTTGGGGCTGCAAAATTGTTTTTCTCTTTTCAAACCAGCTTGGCACAACTGAGCAATTGAACCTTAAATGTCCGGTTAGGACCAAAATGGCTGACTTCCTGTTTCTTTTGGGTCATGGCTTCCTGAGACTTTTTTTTTTTTTTTTTGGTCTGTCCTGACGTGATCGTGTGCTTTTCCATTTCGTGTGGCTCAGTCAAACTGGCTGCAGGGGCTGAATTTTCAAATATTTGGCAGTGTTGTGTCGATGCATCACCGTGTGTGGTTTGTGTCGTCCTGCTTTTGTTGTGTCGATGTGTGTGTGTGTGTGTGTGTGTGTGTGTGTGTGTGTGTGTGTGTGTGTGTGTGTGTGGTCTGTCCGTCAGAGATAAGACTCGGTAGGGTGGAGCTTAGATACACAACTGCCAATCAAAACCAGTGGAAGTGCGTGTGTGTGTGTGTGTGTGTGTGTGTGTGTGTGTGTGTGTGTGTGCATGTGCTTGTGTGTGTCACTCTCCAGACACTCCTGGTGGTCTTGAAACTGATTGTGGTCCCAAAATAAAATCCCGTGTGTGTGTGTGTGTGTGTGTGTGTGTGTGTGTGTGTGTGTGTGTGTGTGTGTGTTGCTTTGCCCACATACGTCTTCTATATATTTGTCCACATGATAAAAATCAATCGACGCGTGGACAGTACTGGTTCTGTGGAGGCCCGATGGGCTCTGCAGTCCGCCCACAGTCCTCCTTTAGAAGCCCGCACAGCAGCGCCACCACGTGTCCACTCTTAACAACAACAACAGCGGCTAGAGAGCAACTAGTGTGGAAATTGTGAGTGGAAGGAGGAAATAAATATGTCGGACGTCCGCATTGATGTTGCAATCCTGTCTTGCGGAATCATAAGAAATGGGGCGGAATGGTTTGAATTGGTCAAGAGATGTGGAAGGAAGACGTCAATATATCAAATGTGTCTTTGGGATTTTTGGGAACGTGAGAAATAATTGACTCTCCGACCCGAATGAGCTAAATAATCCGTTGTAATGCTTTGAATCGGTTGAGAAATGTGGAAGGCAATGTGCAACCTAACCACATCCATTCGTGATTTTTGTTTGGTGTAAAATGGGCAATGGTGAAAAATGGGGGAATTTGACGGCTGCAGAAAAAGAATTCCCCAAAATGCAGAGTTGGAGGTTGAACTGCTTTGAATGTGTTCCGAAATGTGGAAGGAGGGGGCCTCGAGATACGAGTTGAATTTCTTCCGTAAGCACACTCGTACCTCCGAATGCCTTTTCACATCGGAATGAATGGAAATGCCATGAATCCGTTCCCTCCCGCTCCAAAGAATTGTCACAATGTGTATTTTAAAGTGTCCTGCTTGAAAACATGTCGCGAGGACATGACCAAACACAACACATGTTGCTGAAAGGCTCGAATAACATCAACGCTGATTAGCGTTGGCTTTTAGCTCGTCGATTGAAAGGCTTTGTGTTTCTTTTAAATATACAAGGTGTCATTTTTTGGGGTTTTTAATGTTCGTTTTAGAGTAAACATCAGGTGGGATGGTCAAATACAGTTAGCGTTACATGATGTTTTTTAAAAGGGTGTTTTAAGACCTTGGAAAAAAAAGTGCTTTTAAATGCTCGAAAAACATTCTTCGACTTCTCGTGGGGGTGGTGCGGAACGTCGTCCCAGCCCATGACGGAGCTGTAGTGGATCCGCATTTCCCGATTCATTTTCATATTAATTCTGTCTTGAAAAATGCAGTAGAATAAAAAAGTTTGGGAAGCGTGAGAAAGGTTGCTTTATACGTCCAGACCGAGCTGAACAGTTTCACATGTTGACGTGCGAAATATGCCAAAGTTTGCTCTTCGATGTTTCACACGCAAATGTGAAAAAAAGAGGCTGTCTTCTTGTTCCCTGCCCAGGAAGTTGTAAAGTCCGTGGCATCGTTGATATTCCGTGACCATCCTTCCTTTTCTTTCATGTGCATCGCCCTCTGTGTGTGTGTGGGTGTGTTTTGTGTGTGATAGCAAGATAGGACACTTCTTAGAGAATTTCTGAGGAGAAATATAAGTAATGCATGACCAGGTATGAGCTCGAGAGGATGACTGAGGAAGAGGAGCAGAGGGGTGAAAAGTTGAAACAAATCAAGCGGAGAAAGAACACGGAAACATGAGCGCAAGTGACTCGGGAGGGTTTCAAGCATCGGTTCGGCAGTCCGAAGTTGGCTTCACGTACGGTTTGGTTGACAGAGTTGCCGTTTCGAGGTCGGAAACGAGGCTTCGGCTTTCGAGCCTTAGTTTGGCTTTTCAAATTAGGCTTTCGAGTCAAAGTTAGGGTTTCAAGGAACGGTTTCAGACTCGTATTAGGGTTTCAAGTTGAGGTTTCACACCTGGCTTTCAAATGACACTTTCCAGACCGGATTAGAGTAACGTGCGCACACACGCGCGCAATGTGCACACTGAAGCGACGGTATGAGTTCGACTTGAGCGCATGAGAATAAACGACTCCTCCAGACACTTGCCAGCAGCTGTCAATCAAACACACACACACACACAAGAGCTCACTGAAGCTTGCAGGCTGCCGGCAGATGGTTAAAAGAGCTCGATTTGTGCCGGTTGTGTTCATTTCTGTTCTGCACAAGGGCGGGTGCTTTGAGATGCGAGCACAATTTGTTCCGTGACTATGCTTGTCACTCAAAGTGCTCACATCTCCAAAAAAATCTTTCCTCATTGAAATGAATGGAAACGCAATTTCTAAAAACAAACAAAATCATGTTTTGTTTTCATGAGGAGAAAAGCACTCGATCATATTTGACTTGATAAAAAGCTGAAGTTCATGAGAATGGTTTTGAACGGGGCTAATTGCTTGCCGCTTCCACTGCGCATGACTCGGCCACCAGAGGGCGGTCTCACAGTTATGCAGACAAATGAAGAAGAGTTGCACCAAGGAAATGACCTGAATGGAAGGTGAGTGGAGCCCCGCCCACTGGCACTTTGATAGCCACCTGTGCGCTCCTCCATTTGGGCATTTTTTTATTTTTCAATATTTGCATTTTTGTTTTTCCCACTCATTTCGCCCCGCCTATTTTTCTGGAAGCTATTTTTTTAGGTTTAATTCCCCCCGCCTCCCCCCACCAATGGATTTGAAGGAACAATCACCATATATGTTGATTTTGGCAATTTGCCGGCGAGCACTGTCCCCATCCCTCGCAAATATCGACGGATGTGATTAATTGTTCAGCCCTACTTTCCCCTGTCAAGTAACCAATCTGAATTCATGTTCAGTTTGCTCTTGCCGTTGGGTGGTGGGGCTCTGGAATGCATTCCTGTCTTGAATTTTCGATTTAGTCGAAGATTAAAAACAAAAGCCCAGGCGCTTGTATCTCAAGGCACCATTGTGTTGCTAGCGGTTGCGCAAAGGTGTGAGCGAGTGTGCGTTTGTGTGTCTGTACTTGAGTGAGTGATTGACAGCCGGCCGGCCGGGCCCGCAGACTTCATCCATAAATTGTATTCATAAATATTCCGAAGCGGCCTTGAGGGAAGCCAAATATACGGGTCAGTGCACCTTCTCCCACATGTTAATAAAGCCAGTCAGTGTATAAATCTAAATCCAAATATAAATATGAGTAGAAATATAGAAGTGTGTGTGTGTGCGTGCTTGAAATTGAAGTCGTAAAGCAGCCAAAAGCTTTTAGATGTGACAGCCTGCTTCTCGACTTGCTGTCAACAAACGTGACAAATGAATTTTACAGCTAAACACTTTCGCTTCTTACTTTTGATCAAACCTTTCTTCTTTTTTGTTGTTTTATTTTTCATTTTTGCTGCTTTCACTTCACATTAGCGTCACCTAACGTTGAGCCTGTGGCAGCCTGGCCTCGGACGGACAACTCGGCCAGTGGGAAAGATCACCATTGGTTTTTTTTTTTATCGGCGTGAGGAGAACTTGCGATGAATACGGCCCAAGATTAACGACGACAAATGAATGAAGCGTTCCGAAGAGCGCCCGTAGCTCCTCATCATTTTGTTGTTGTTGATGATGTTTTTGTTCCGTTTCACAGCGCCGCCCACCCCCATCGCTCCACCTGAGCTCCTGGCCGTGGGCGCCACCTACCTGTGGATCAAGCCCAACGCCAACAGCATCATCGGCGACGGGCCCATCATCTTGAAGGAGGTGGAGTACCGCACCACCTCGGGAAATTGGGCCGAGACCCACGTGGTGGACGCGCCCACCTACAAACTGTGGCACTTGGACCCCGATGTGGAGTATGAGATCAAGGTGCTGCTGTCCAGACCCGGAGAAGGGGGCACGGGACCCCCGGGACCGCCGCTGGTCACCAGAACCAAATGCGCCGGTATGTTATTCACTTCTCATCGAAATTGCGGATTTCCTGTCCGTCGTGAGACTTTTTTGCGGCTTGAATTATCATCGAAACGTCCGCCAAATTTCAGTCGGAGTCAAACCGGCTCCCGGGCTGCGTTTTCTTTTCGATCCAGTTGGTTGCAACTGAGCCTTTTGAGCCAAAAATGTCTGCTTCAAACCAAAATGGCCGCCTTCCTGGGTGTTGTGGGGCCTTAAGTCTATTTTGGGAGTGTACTTACGATAACCACGGATCAAATTTCATGTTGCTGAGTCAAACTGGTTTCAGGGGCTGCGTTAAAAAAAAAAATCTATTTTGGCTGTAAATATTGCAGATTGTCGGTGGGCTCGGAACAGTAAACAAGATTTGACTGCTGTCATTTTTCCCGTGGTCTCTGCACGGAGTGGTTCCGATTTCCTTGAGTGTCTTTTAGGAGCGCGTGAACGCAAACGCGATGAATGAGGAGCGTTGAATCCAAACGGCGTCCGCCGGGGAAACGCGGCAGCGGCGGTGGAAATCAATCTTGCTCCCTCCCCGCCCCCCGCCATCCTCCTTGTCCTCTTTTGCCGCTCCTTTCGCCTCCCTGGTTACTTGAAATTGTTGTTCAACTCGAGTCGCCATTAAGCAACTCAATACTTAATTGACCCAATTTATGCTGAACCTTGTAAATGTGTCTGTCTTCTCAAAAAAAAAAAAGCATAGTCGGGATTTTTGGGAGGGGGGAATTCAGAAGCGATGAGAAGCCAAATTAAGTGCGAGAAGAGAAAGGCGGCCAATGAGGAGGCAACTGAGGGTTGAGGTTGGCGAGGTTAAGCACTTGAAGGCGCCGTCTAATTGGCTGACAAAGGAAGAGTGACGGGCCCCCCCGGCTCACCCCCCACCCGGAGGGAGGTGACGGCAAATGTCAGGGAAAACGTCGCAATCGGCCTCGTTAGGCTAATGTCCTTCGGCCAATTAGAGCCTCCCGGGTCCCATCGCAAGGAGAGAGAAACAGAATTATTTTTTTTTTCTGAACTCCCGCTGGCTCGTCTAAAACGTTTCAAAAAAAAAAAAAAAAAGCCGTAAAAAGCAAATGGATTGATGAAAGCCGTAGGACGGATGCGTCGTAAAGTCACATCAAAATGTCTTTTTACAAGCGCACTCTCGTCAATCTTTACTGCCGCGGCCCGTCCGACTTTTCATCTTGTTTTTAGGACGATGGTTGGTTTAGATTAGCGAAGGTATCCGCAGAGCGGTTGCCAATCAATGTCAGGACGCGCACAGACCACGGTTGTTTTTGCGAAGCAAAACTACCCAAAAATTAAATATTGAAAAAAATATTTCACTCGTGACATAAAAAATGAAAATGCTTTAAAAAATGAAAACTAAGTGGATAATAAAACAAACTACATTTATTGCAACCCCCCCCCCCCCAAACTAAACTAAAACTCATCCCAAAACTAATAAAAAGTAAATAAGAATGAAGCGCTTTTGGACCAAATAAAAATGAATGAAAACAAACAAACCTTCGCTAAAAATGAACCGATTTCAAGAAACAAGTCAAAACAAAGTCAAAACTAAAGATAATGAAAAAATGCCAAACTCTTCCAACCACAGATAAAGGCAAACAACAAAACACGACATGTAACACTCAAAAGGTATGACTGATCCTGGTGCCAAGTACCCGTGATGCAGTGATGAAGAAAACGTTTGAGAGGCGGCGGCGTCACGAAGCCACTCTGCGCAAGCTCCCAAATAATCTCAATAATAATCCCGTCAGCAGCTTTTGGAAAGCCGACCTTGCAAATCTGGCAGCAGGCTCAAAAGGCTGCCGTTTTTTTTTTTTTTTTTTCCGCCGCGGAGGTTTGACGACTGTTGACGCAAAGCCACTCAAGCTGGCGTCGACACGACGGTGCTATTTTAACGAGACTCCTGAAAAAAAAAAACCAAGAGTATGCCGAGAGTTATGTTATGGCGGCACATTTCATATTTGGCGTCTTCGTACCGTATTAATGAAGCCGTTAAGAAAACAGGACTTCTTTTTGCACGTTTAAAATGTTTTTTGTTTTTTTTTTAATGTGAGGAAGGCAGCTTTTCATGACTAAAGTACATGTCAGATAAAATAGCAGAATACTTAACCATGGACCTTTTCTATCTCATTCAAGTCATTCCTGATTGAAAATTTTGCAGAGATGCGGAGGGAAAAAAAAAATCTTGGCAGAGTGGTCAAAAGATGAAAGATGTTTGATCATTTGAGCCCCCGGGGAGAACTCCAAATATTGATGATGTAATATTCCAACAGCAAGAAGCTGTTGTTTTTTTGTCCTGGGCCAGCGGGCCGCTTTGAATGTCGAACCCTGTCAAAAGACAAGAGCCGAACAGATTTCATGACGTCTGGAAGCTGCCAAAGTTTGAAGGTCAACGCATGGGGGGGGGACAAACATTCCTACTCTGAAATTTGCGCGTCACGCTGCTCACATTACAGGTTGAGGAGAAGCGGCACGATCTTTTTTTGTCCTCAGCGACTGTTTCTTGTGTTACGTCTTGTGTCGTGTGTTGTGTGCGTGGCCTTCCCCCGCCCCCCCGCGCACTGGCGCGCGTGCGCACTTTCCACTGCGTCTCTTTCCCCTGCAGCTCTTGGTGCTCGTTAGACAAAGAACAGAGGGGTCACTCAAGTCTCCTAATGAGCTCGCCGCGCGCACACGCAACGCGGTCCGCCCCTTAGAACACGCGCGCGCCGCAGACGCACTCGAGGGTGCGTTCGGTGAGCTCCGTTCACCTCGCTTGCATCCCTAAGTGTGTCTGTGTTCAGTATAGAAAACGTTTCTGGGTTTTTTTTTTTTGTTTGTTTCCCCCCAACGTTGTTGGTTATTCTACCAAGATCTCGAACGTTCTGCTGCGTTTTCCAAAGTTGTCCGACATCATCCAAAATCCTCATCCAAATCTCCCGTTTGCCGACCTTCTCTCAAGAGTCTCTAAAATTCTACAAGCTTGGCCAACGTCCCACAATGTGGAGAACACGATCCATTCGAAGCATTCAATATCTTTGCAGTGGAGCCAATTCAACGTCGGATTTGCAAATCATTGGATTCTGTTTTCAACTCGATTGGAATTGGCTTTGTAAATGAGTTCCGATTTACAAGATGGAGAGGTCGAGAAAAGAAGACTTGAGCGCGAGCGGCAAACAAGGTCAATAACCCGACGGAGGGAGGCGTGGCAATAAGGCGCTCCTTAAACGCACGGCTAACTGATGAAACGTTGGCAGCAGGCGCGCACGCTGGAGGGAAGGCCCTCCTCTGCCACCTGCTGGAGACACACAAGAAGCGACTCGTGAGACCGGCTGCTTTCGTGGAGGACTTGGACAATATCAAGTTGAACAAGGTCTCCAAACCATTAAGCACAAATAATGATCGATGACTATGATTCGATTCATCGTTGCACCTGGAATGGCATCCAAATTGTTCATACGTCCCCCATGATCCCCCATCATTTCCAATGTCACGCAACGGTCCGAATGGGAAAGATTTCCCAACAACTTTCTGCGACGTGGAAAATTTCCAACATCGGTCAACATTTGCCCCAAACTTGTGCGACGTTCAGCAACGGCGAACTATCCCGACCTCTTCCCCCGTTCTCCAACGTTGCTTCACGTCATTTGATGACGTTCGCGTCGAGATGTTTTGTTGTCTTCTCGAGAAAAACGGACAAAGCCGCAACCCCGAGGAAGCCGACGGATCTTTTGGAGGCTCCTTTGAATGTGTGTTTTTTTTGTCCGCGGGCGCCGGCTGACGTTCCCTTCGCGCCTCATTGCTCGTCTCTTGACTCCTCTTCTCCATGCGAACATCCCGCCATCATCGGCCCTCCCCACCCCTCCGGTCGCCCTCCCCCTTTGCTCCCCCGTGGATACTAACTTCAGCGAAACTAGCTCGTTGCCCGGGTAACAAATCTGCCCCAACAGGCCAATTATGAAAGCAGACCAATTAAAGCCCAACCTGTGTGCTCTTTAATGCCTTTCATGCTGTCAGCCCGTTGGCTACCGCGCGCGCACACACACACACACACACACACACACACACACACACACACACACACACAAACACCACACACACACACACACGAGCCCTCTATATGAGCCATCAAAGACTGAAGATGATTTTTCATATTTTATCCTCAAATAAGTTGCTCAGAGACACACACACACACACACACACACACACACACACACACACACACGCCTTTGGGCACATACAAACATGCTCACCCGCACGTGTATGTATCTGCACACTTTGTCCTCAAATAAATTGCTCAGATACACACACACACACACACACACATAAATGCAAAAGCACACACACGCACACATTCATGAAGGTATGGACACTACATAGGAAGCATATGAAATTCGAATGTTTTCTGATTATTATTTTTTTTACATTTTGTCCTCAAATAAATGAATCCAACACGTTCAAACATTGCCATGCACACACACACGCACACAACCGTGCGCGCGCACACGCAGGCCGCGTCTGTTATCGCAAGGCCATCAGGCGATCCGATTTCTCCCTCATGAATGGTGCGCGCAAGGGCCGCCCGTCGGCGGCCCCGTCCGGCGCTAACACACGCGCATACGCGCGCGTCCCGCGCTCGTACGCGCGCCCACACTCGCGGGTCCAAATAACCCCTTATCTCGCCGCAGACGGCAGACATCAATGGTGTGTAACTACAAAGGCGCGGCACGAATAGAAAGACGCACTCCAACGAGACGCCGATAAAGGAAAACCGAGAGAAATAACAGGACCTTGGTCAACTCTGAGTGTCGGCGCGTATGTGTGTGCGCCTGTGTGCGTATGAGGTGGAGCTGTTGGTGTTCGCTTGCAAGAAGACAAACGCAAGAGCACAAAAAGACTTGGAAGCTGCGATTGGATTTTGACCACTGCAGTTAGTTGGCGAGTTGACACGACTTTCCAAGGTTGACCTCAACGCCCTTCGGCAGACGACACCTTACTCGGGTTCGGTTTTGGAAGGCAAAATCGTCTTAGTCCGTCCAATTGTCTGCTCACCCAGCCCTCCGGCCGTGCATCTGTCATCCAACCACCCGAATGTTCATCCATCCATCCAGTCAAAGGTTTCAAAGGTGCCCAATGCAGGCTTCGTTGAGCACCTGGGGATGGTTATCCTGCAACCAACCGAAGGGCTCATTTCAAGAAGTTAATCTGGGTTTGCGCGGCAATCTCCCGTTGGGCTGCGAGCAGTCAGATTATCCGTCCAGATTAGCCGCTCTCCGTCCATTGCCGGATGGATTATAAAATGGCGGCCGTTCATCTGAGCGGCCGAGCGACTTGGGGCGCATCGCAGGTTTTTTAGGGGCCTAATCTTGCTCAAATCTGATTATTTGTCTGCGTCTCCCGCGGGATTGAGCGATGGCGGCACAACAAGCTGCTGTGTGTGAGCGAGTCCTTTTGTTCTTAGACTTCATGAAGCAGCGTGAGGCTCATTAGCCCCTATGATTTCAAATGCCCTCTTCCAAATGGACATTTGTGTGTTTGCGATCAAGAGGGTGCTCTGTTCTTTGCACGAGGGCGGCAGTTCCAAAATCATCTCGCCGAGGAACCCGAAGGACACCTCTTGGTGGGTTTCCAACTGTTGCTGTTTGTATATTTGTGATTAGACTGGGATTGGTGTTTGGTCTGACACCCGCGTTTTCCCGCATTGAGTGAGTTTGCTCAGTTTTGTTTTTTTTTTTTTTTTTTAGCTTACAGGCAAAGACAACTCTGGATGTTTGGCAGCCAACAATTGTTTGTTTGTGTTCAAAATGTTTCGTCACGAGACCTTGTGTGCTGCTCAGAGTTGAATCATTAAGACTTTTCTTGATCAATTGTTCCTTTTCACTTTGTTTTGACTGTTTTTTATAATTCACTTAGGCTTACTTATTTTATTATATATTTTTTCATTGCTTTTTTTTTTTAGTTCAGTTATCGTTTTTTTTTTTAAATTAGTTTTAATGAATGGGTATTTGTCTCAGTCCAAAAAAACCCAAACCACCTGGAAAAAAAAAAACTATGAATGAGTTGAACAACCATCCACAAATCAAATACAAATATTGTATCACCACAAAAGTTGAAGGACAGAATACCGCTTCGAAAGGTTTTGATTCGATGCATCACAGCGGTCAGTCAAAAATATTCGTGAGACGCAGGCTGTGGTGCGGCCATTTTTTCTCTTATAAAAAATGTTTTGATGTTTAACTTCATAATGACATAAATACAATACATCTTTCGCCAAATGACCAAGAGTAGATGAGTTGGATCCAGTCAGTAGATTACTTGACGGGATTGTTTCCTTTAAATCAAAACGTCGATTCCTTCAAGCCCGACAGGCTTTGTGGAGGGAGGGGGTGGGGGGCATGGTCCTCAAACAGGCCACGCGATGCCTCCAAAATTGCCGACCACCACCGCCTAAGGGAAACAACCATTCAAACATCCTGACACACACACACACACACACACATACCCACACACACACACACACACACACACACACACACACACACACACCCTCCCACACACACACACACACACACACACACACACACACACACACACACACACATTTTTCTAAGTCACTGTAATTGTAAAAGATTGCACTGAAATGCGGCTCTGTCTATTTCCTGTGTGGAATGGAATTAGAACCTCATTGCAGGTTAGCTCGAAAGACTTTTCAGTTGTGGACCAAAACATTTGCTTTGACTCGTTCATTAATTTGTTCATTCATTAACTTGGCCAATTGTGTGCGTGTGTGCCTCTGAGCTGTCCAATTTCTATCCCCTTGTCCTGTTTTTGTAAAGTATTGACCGTCTCTTCCAGATCCCGTCCACGGTCCGCAGAATGTCAAGGTGGTGGACGTCCGCGCGCGACTCTTGACGATCCAGTGGGAAACGTTCGGTTACGCCGTCACGCGATGCCACAGCTACAATCTCACGGTACCACGCCGGCCGCAGCCATTTTCCTCTCCCTTTTCCCCTTTGGCATGCGTCCCAATACTTTTGTCCAAAGTTCAGGAGGCGTTTTTTTTTTTTTTTTTTTAACACGCGCTCCGTCTCCCCCTGCAGGTGCAGTACCAGTACGCGTTCAATCAGCAGGAGTTTGCGTCCGAGGAGCTGATCCAGACGTCTTCTCGCTACACCCTGAGGGACCTGCGGCCGTCCGTCACCGTGAGACTGCGACTGGTCCTGGCCAACGCCGAGGGCAGCAAGGAGAGCGAGGAGATCGTCAAGCAGACGGAGGAAGACGGTGAGACGGCGCTAAAACGCCACCGCGGACAACGTGAACACCATCTTGCTTCCGATATCGTTGATTTATTGTTCAGATTTATTTGGATTTTCTTCAACTTTCACATCCCCTTTGTGTCCATGTACGTTTTGTCTTCCCGCTGGAGGCTCAATACTTTTGTCCGTGCTCCAAGCTCCGACGAGCGGCTTGATAAAAATAATCAAAACAAACAACCGCCAAAGAAAATCAATCATGTAACAAATGGCGGGCACATGTTTTTCATGATCCGCGGCAGATGTAATCTGGGCCGCTGCTAGCGTAGTTTAGCATCATTCCCCGCAAGAATCATTGCCGACATGACCAAAGATTGCGCTGGACCATGCCGATTACTGCCTCATGTCATCGCTAATGAGATACACCGTGTGGAATGATTGGGGGGAAAAACAATTATATGTATTTTTTCAGAATTATTATTTGGTCACAAAAACACAAAGAAATGATTCAATATAGGAGCAGGAAATATGAGGAAATGTCTATTCTTGAAAAAAAAAATCAAATAAAAAATACAGTTGTTAAATGCCCATCAAAACTCAGACGCGATGAAAACAAATGAACAGCAAACATTTTGTGTTGATCACTAAATACAATCAAATTCCTCATTAAAATCCATCCATCCATCCATCCATTGCCTGATCCGCTTTATGCTCACGAGGGTCGCGGCGGGTGCCGAAGCCCATCTCAGCCGTCTTCGGGCAGGAGGCGGGGGACACCCTGAACCGGTTGCCAGCCAGTCGCAGGGCGCACAGAGACCAACAACCATCCGCGCTCACACTCACACTCACACCCTCGGGACAATTTGGAGTGTTCAATCCGCCTGCCATGCGTGTTTTTGGAATGTGGGAGGAAACCGGAATACCCGGAGAAAACCCACGCAGGCCCGGGGAGAACACGCAAACTCCACACAGGGAGGCCGGAGCTGGAATCGAATTGAAAAATACCTCTGCACTGTGAGGTCGACGCCCTAACCACTGGACCACCGGGCCGCACAAGTTAAAAATAAATAAATAAACAATTCTTCAAATGAATAATATCAAATGTCAAAGCGAAAAATAATTAAACTACAGTGTGAAAGAATAAATTCAAAAGTAATTCACTTTAAATACTATCAAAGAAATGCATGATGTTTCATTTTATGAAACTACCAAATGAAATTGTAAAAGACATACTCAGTACATTCAGAAATATTAACTTCCATGACTAAAACTAGATTGGAATCACACGATGCTCGTTAAAAAAAAAAAATCTATATATCACATGAATGCAGCATTTGGAACGGGGAGAGGAGAAGTGGCAGTCAGTCAGGCCAAATTACAGATTGGTCATAATAAATCACAATGAAATAAATCATCAAAATGTTGCTCGTTAATATCGGTAACGTGAAATAAAAATGAACCCAACGGAATAAAGGGTTGTATAAAATGACCAAATAAACGCAACTGAATGAATAATAAATGCATTCATTTAAAAAAAAAATGTTTTTTTGATCATTTCGATGCAACTCACACAAACGTTAACGATCCACCTCTGATGCTCCAGAAATGCATTTTGGGGTTGTGAAGGCACAACAGCGTTCGGATTCACGCTAAGCGCCAAAGACGCCGGAAAAGTAGGTTGAGCCGAGGATCAAACGCAAAATGTTGGAAGAAGACGAGAGGAAGATGCTCGCAAAAGGACGAATCGACTCGATTTTCATCGAGCTCCGATTTTACAAGCCGTCATCGCCCATCTGCACATGAAGGAGACGTGACGCGCGCTCGTCTCCCGTCGGCTGCTGGTGTTTTGCGGCCGCGAGAGAAACCAAAGCGCACGCCCGCTAAAAAGACAATTTCAATCAACCAAAAAGTAGGACTTGATAAGAATTTCTAAAAAAAAAAAAGAAAAGCAGGTGCTTGATTGCCAGCTGGAAGTTAATCAAATTTGGGTCTGCATGTTACATGCGCACACGCATGCACACGCACACACACACACACACACACACACACACACACACACACACACACACACACACACACACACACGGTGAATGATAAGGTGGCGAACGTAAAGGACAGAATGTAATTGGGTTTCTTTGTGCGACTGATTTGATTTGCGGGGCGGCCTCATCAACACATTTTAATTACCAAATGAAAATGGTGTTTGTAGCGCTTTGCCGGCTATTTGTTAACGCGTCCGTCTCTGGGAAAAACATTCTTCATTACATGGCGAAGGTGTCGCCGCAGCGCCGCTTGATGGATCGCACTCATTACGGCCTTTAAAACGCTTTGAATCGCCTACAAATTTGATTTTGCTTTGCCCCCCCCCCCCCCAAAAAAAAACAAAAAACAACAAATCGAAACGTGTTCCAACCAAATGATGTTCTTGGACTTGATTGTCGAACTCGGCATCCTGTGTCCTTGCTCGGTAGGAGACTAGTTAGGTCGGAAATAGGAAGGAGGCTACGCAGGTGGGAAATCAGAGCAGATATGTCAGCACCTTGGTGGGTAGGAAATCGGTACCAAGGATGTAGCGCAACATAGTGGAAGGAGTCACGCAGCCTTGATGATTGTGTGCTTGTGTGCTTGCTCTTGCCAGGACTCCCCCCCACCAAAACACTCTTGTTGCTAGGCAGATTTCGTTCCGGTGCCCTGACGGTTTTGTGCGTGTGTGCGCAGTGCCCGGCTCCGTGCCCAAGGAGTCCCTGCAGGACACGCCCTACGAGGACAAGATCTTCCTGCAGTGGAAAGCGCCCAACGAGACCAACGGAGTCATCACCCAATACGAGGTGAGTCCAAAGTCCAAACCCAAACCAGCTAGCTCGTCCCTTTGATTTTTTTCGCCGTGATGACATGAGAGGTCGTGACGGAGGAATCGACGTGGCCTCCGTTGACGTGTGCAGCGGAGCCGCGTCCGTCGTGGGTTTCAGGTTCGCAGTCCCGCTATTTCGCAGATTTTTTGGGGGGCGCACTTAATTCCACTGTCAATCACTCGATTTATTTAATTTGGGACGGTGTAAATTTGAAACATTTCAGCACAGCCTCGTTTCTTGGAAGGCCTCTGCTGTGATCCTGCTTTTTACGCCTCCAGAAAACAACAGCAAAGGGTTCATTTTGTCACGCTTTGGCACACAGTTGGGCGCCAAGAAATGTTGGACAGTTCTCAGGTATTTTGAGGTCGCTGAATCTGAAGGTGACGTTGTTTGTTTGGTTTTTTTTTTTTGCCTGAATTGGCTTTAGCTTTGGAGATATTTGCAAAGGTATTTATGGCACCGGTATTCTCTGTGCGCGCCAACTTTGACCAGTCCGTATTTGTCTTTTCGAGCACATCCGTCCGTCCAGCATTCCTTCATTTTTGATACAATAGGCCGGTCGCACTGTTGCCCAGCACAGAGCCTCCACAAACAAAGAACCGCATGCTGCTTCAGCGAGGCTTTACGGGCCCATTGCGCTCCTTTTCCAACGTGGTCCGTCTTTGCCTCTTTTGCACACGCTCGGCTTGTTTCTCCAGCAACTCCGTCCTTCTCGCGCCGCCTCCTCCGGCCGCTTCACCTCCGCTGGCGTCTCAAACAGCGGCCTTTCTTTGGTTTTTACCTGGCTTTCATTAATGCGCGGCCACGCGCGATCTATTAAGCCCGCCGTCATCTACTAAACATATCACAGGCCCGGCACAATGCTCCCCATTAGAGATAATGACGATAATTGCGCCTATTGTGGGATTAAAGGCATCATCTGCTACATCTGAAGGCCTCTGTTGTCTCTTGTGTCTTCTCTTTTTAACCCGCCTTTGCTTTGGAGGACCACAACCCCCTCGTCCTCGGACAATGGGCGGGGGGGAATCGCGGGGGTGGGAGAAAGGGTGCAGGTGGAGAGCCAACGGCGAGGAGAGATAAGCCGGCGTTAGAAGTAGAAGCGCTCGCCATGATACGCCAATGCAAATCCGTCGCCTCTCTCCAATGCGTTGAGATAATTGCGGCTAATTGCGGGATTAAAGTGAGCGCGTCAGGCGGCGAGACGGAGGGGGCGGGGCCTTCTCCCGGGCTGTCTAGTTCACCGCCAAAGTGCCTGCCGTATTTCTGCCCGGAAATGTGATCGTTGACGGCAAAAAGGATTTGTTTTGGTGCAAAAATGCTGCACTTGCTCACCAAAGCGCTCTTTCGGCACCTCATCCGTGTGACCTTTGTCGGACACCCGCGGCTAATAATCCGGAGCGGCCGCTATACGCGCACGTTTGCTTTTTATGAGTTACGTTGTGTGGTCGCATCTTTTAACGAGGCGTGCGTTGTCGTCCGGAAATGACGCTAATTTCAAACCCAAAACACCGTCTGCCTTCTCGTTTAAATGCAATCCACAAAAATGCTCAACTGACCGCAAAAAGGTTCATTTCATCGCAGCAACGGCATTCCCCAAAGCGCGGAATATTGTCACAAAAGTCATCCCGGTGGTCACGTAAACGCACTATTTTGCCATCAGGAGACCCTCTTTGCTCACAAAAGGCTCCGGTTGAGGCTCGAAGGGAGAAGTGTGATGAGCCATAAGGCTGCATGACAAGAAGCAGAAGACAGGAAAGCTACCTGAATGCAAATCCGTCTTGAGATCATGATGGCTAATTATGGGATAAAAGCGAGCCAGCCAGCGCCACAATGAAAAGGGCACAGATGAGAGCAAAAAGCAACAAAGACAGAACGGAGACGAGAGTTTCGAGGGCAAACGGTCGAATACTGCACCGGACCCTCGCGTCGTGTCGTTCACCGCAAAAGTCGCACTTTGGTCAACAAAAACTTCACAGTTGACCACAAGTTGCATTTTGTTTCAACGAGGTCGTTTGGCTCACCAAACAGCTGCGGGAGGCTTGCGTTGCGCCTTCACAACGCTTTGTTGGGGACGTGGTTGCTCGTCGTGAGCTTTGCCGTTCCAATCATGCCTTCTCGTTCCCTTTTGTGTGCAATATTTGCTCACAAAAAGGCTTCGCGAGGCGACGGAAAGGTTTCATGCTTTACCATTGCAATGAACATTAGACACCATTCGCTCATTTAAAAAAGAAAGCAATGCTCCGTGACAAAATGTTTTGCCATGACCAACAACAACGTAAAAATGGAAGTTGCACATCATATCAAGTTTCACTTGTAAAGTGTGGAGGAAGACGCTATAATGCCCCCAAAATCCGAAATACTTTGACAATTTTCTTGGTGCTAGCGACGTTTATTAATGAGCCTCATTTCTCCGGCTACATTACACACGTTACTTTTTTAAAGTACACGCAAATGACACCGGCACGCCGATCTCCTGGGCAGCGCAGTTGGTGAAGCATTTGGCCATCTCTGCGCGCTTTGTGAATTTGACGCCGTTTGCTCCCCTTTTGCCGATGGGCGCCGCCGCGCAGTCCTTTAGTGAATCGCTATCAACGTGCACCGATCACATCATGACCTCGTCAATCTCTTTTGTCATACCCCACGACCAACGCACCTGAACCCCCACCCCCCTCGATATTATTCTTGGATCCCCGCCACGCATCAGCCAATGGTGAAGCTGCGCCGGCCCACCCGCGAGCTCACCAAGAGTCTGGTGGCTTCACTTTGCTTGATGTGAAACGTCCCGCATCGATCTCCCCTTTGTGCTGTTGATTTGTTGTGGACGCGGCTCCCCCAAATAAGAGCGGGAGAGGAGAGGAGGCCGAAAGGGGGCCCCGCTGTGAGTCGCAGCGAGCGGTCAACACGCAACGACGGCAAACGTCAATGAAAGTCGGTGACAAAGAGCAAGCAAATCATGCGAGAGCCTCTAATTGGCGGCTGGCAAAATGTCACGTGAAGCGCAAGAAAGGCTGTCCAACCATCAATAAAAAAAGGAGTTTTAAAACGCAGTTGATAGTGAACGGCGCCGAGAGGAGCAACAGAACGCGACTGAACAAACCGATGTCGTCCATACGCTTTTCTGCGCTCGCATCCATCGGCGCATGTCACCAATTGAGACGATGCGTAGAAATGTCGGCTTGAGCGGCGGCGAGAATTGTCAACATCGTACGTAGCGGCAACGAGGAAAAGATTGGCAACGTTTTCTGGTCATTTGTTGCCTTTGAAATGATTCAGTATTTGGGGATTTCAATGGATGTGATTTTCACCACGGCGAATCAGTGTGTTCTTGACCTCCTGCCTATTGAACGGTCCTTCTGGCTCTTTGTCGTAAAAATGACCAATGACTGTATTGAGTCCTTGCAGTTTTTTTCCACACTCTAAGGTGCATCTTCAACGAATGGCCTATTTTAAAACGGTTTTCATATATAGGGCGCACCGCATTCGAAGGCACGTAGAATAGAAGCTGCACTTGTGGCTGCAGTGCGGTATGCGTCCACCAGATGGAGATACGCTCAAGGGAATACAATAAAATACAGCTTGATTCAGATCGAGGTTCCATAACCGCTGCAGCTGTAACAAAGCGCTTTACAGAACAATTTCAAATATTACAAGCAAGAAATCGGAATATTGATCCATATATAAGGCGCCTCGGATTAGAAGGCGTAATGTCAGCGTTTGAGAAAATCGAACGCTTTTAGGTGCGGAAAATACAGTACATCACCCGGCATCGAGAACGATCAACACTTAAATGCAGCAGACAAAATAGATACATTTCAAATTAAATCTGAATTAGACATGTATCAATAAATAGTCTTCATAAAGGTGGCGCATGAATACATCTGGACTCTGAAAAGGAATTGGGAAGCTAGCAAGAATAGTCAGTAGCATATAT
>NW_017842055.1:1030080-1048101 GCF_001891065.2 Hippocampus comes | reverse complement strand
TATATATATATATATAAAATGAGGTTCTAAATGAATTCTATACAGTGTTGATATCATGTCTCCACATGGTCCAAAGCGTGCATTTATTCAGTTGGGCGCCAAAGCCTTCATAGCAATTGCCGTTATCCGCAATGTCGGGACAAGTACGTATACGCGCACGTATGTACACTAAAGCCTTGTTGGTGCAGGCGACTCGGGGGAGGCGTGTTGGTCTACCGCCTCACGGCCGTGATTTGACTTTCGTGTCCTTGAGCTTCAAAAGTCTCCGCTGCACTTTTTGGCCGATAAGCCGCTCGCTCGCTCCTTAATCCAACACCAACTTAGTGGGAATAACTCGCAACTCACGCGGGACTTTAATCAATCACAACAATGCGTACGGGCAACGCCGCATTTAGTGCAGTGGCTGCGTCGCTCAACTTGTCCCGCTCTCTAGCATCACTCGTTTGTTACAACAGTAAAGTCTTTTTTTCTTTTCACTCCCCGCCCAAAACAACAAAAAGGAGTGTTTTTCTTTTCACGTCTTGCAGAATTGAAGAGGTCATGTGAACCAGAGTCAAGTTTTGAAATCCACTTGTTAAGTGATCACTTTCTTCCCACATAAACGCAGTCAAATACTCGGCTCAAGTTATTCCTTTTTTTGTTTCCATTCTCATCCTGACAAAATTCAACGTAACAATTTCACTTTTCTGTTGCCGGAAAAGTGAATGATGTCGATATCGAGGTGGATTTTTCAGCGAAACTAATTGATGAATAGCAATCAAGCGCCACGTGAAATGAATGAAGCTTTCCTTTAATCCAAACGCCAATTCAACAGAAGTGGCAAACGAATTGAAGTTAGCCGTTTGGCGTCCGTTTGTTGTTGTTGTTGTTGCTTTTTTCTTTTCAACTAATGCAATGTTCATTCTAAATAATCCATTTAGCAATGATTCAATGCGATGACTGAATTCAAAAAAGAAGGTACCAACATTTCAATTCATTGATTGACGGGGGAAAGAACGTTGAAATGGATGCAACAAATTCCACATGACTCGTTTGTGTTCGGGAAATGCATACGTCGAAAAATGTGCGTGCACACCCGTAATCCAAAAACCTCTTTTTCGTGTTATTATTGACAATGAATCGAGTCACCGGTGATTAGATGGAGATTATTTTGTTCATTTAAACGGCTAAGTCAGAGTGAACTGGTGTCCCGGACGAACGCTGATTTCCTTTTGTTGGTAACAGCGCCGCGACGGAAAATGCTCCTTCCTCATCGCGCGCGCTCGGCCGCATTGTTCCGCCGTCAGCGATACGAGTCGATTTGGTCGGGCTTTCAAGCCCTTGAGCCGCTGACCTCATTGAGTCCGTCCCGCCGCCTCTTTTGGCCTCCAGGGGCGACGGCGCGCTATCACTTACGCCTGCGTCGACTCTTCGCGGCGCCGCCATCGGCGCCCGTCTCGCGCGTTCATCGCGGAAGCCGAGCCGGCTCGGCCCCGGTCCCCGCGGAACATCCCGGGCGGTAAAAGGCTTCGAGTTTCTGCACGACTGCGGCGCTCAGCACGGCGAAGCAGCCAGAAGAAAAAAAAAAAATGAACGCGCTGAGCAGCCAGGAATGAATTCCGCCACTCCTGCCTCTGGAGTGGCTTGATTGCTTTTTTGCCTTTCTGGCCACAGGGGGCGGCGCTGAATCTCAGAACGCCGTGTTTGTGGCACGCAAGGCGTTTGGTCAAGCAAAGGAAAAGAGCAAAATGGCCCGATATTGGACACTTTGAAGCAACGTGACAGACTTCCTGTATCTTTTGGTGCATGGCTCGTTGACACGTTTTGGAGGTCAACTCATGATAAGACAATGCGACCAAATTTCATATATTCCATCCGCAGGGCGTCCCAGATGCCGTCAAACACCGCTGCCAAAGCTGCTTCTGACCACAACGGCTGACTTTGTGCGTCTTCTCAGACACTGCTTTGAAATCTTTTTTTTTTGTGGGTGTAGTCACGATTGGAAATTTTTGGTTGCCCAGACAAACAAGGACAGAATTTTGAACTTGAAATGTCCGCTTTCAAAACAAAACGGCTTTCTGCGCATCGTGGCGCACGACTCTTTGCAACTACTCATCATGAAAGTACCAAATTTCACGTGGACGGGTCCATGTATTTTCCAATGACTCCCGACGGGTGTTACAGGGCCCGTTTTTGCCCCCGAGCAAATCTGGAGACCCAGACGGAGACAATTCCCGGTGGACATGTAGCAACTTGCTCTGCTAAATGAGAAGTTTCCAGAAGCATCGTGATACAGAGTTTTACCCCTGCACTCATTTCAACAGGCAAACAAAAGATTCTGACCGTGTTCTTTTGCGTGTAAATGTCACGGACCAGTAAAAAAAAAAAAAAAAAAGAAGAAGAAAAATGCGTATTGCGCTTGAGTGGGCTGCGAGAGAAGAGCGATGTGCACTGGAGCGCTTCATGAACACGCTTGAAGGGGATCTTCAATGGCCCTCTGATACCTTCGGTCCCTTGGAGACCGGCTCCAAGTGTCCTTGAGCAAGACACTTTTATGGCCCCGATGAAGTCTTTCACGCCGGCGTGGGAGAGAGAGGGAGCGTGTGCGTGGAAGCGCGAACGAGGCCAAGGCATCTGCTCTCCCGAGTGCCATTAAGGGAGCGCCGGTGCCGTACGAATGCATCCATCTCCATTTTGCCACACGCAATTATCCACTATGCGCTCAGTCGTCAGGAGCACGACAACTTGCCCGCCCGCCCGCCCGCCCGGATGAGCCCAAACCCTCCCAGCCGATCACACGTCACAAAGACAAAGGCGGCTAAGTAGCTGCCGGTAGCTAAATGGCACTCGGGTAAATGCCGGTTGCATGTTAGGCGCGCGTCGGTTCAGCGTCGGATAAATGGCAGTTACGCGCCAGTTCAACGCCAAATGTCGGCTGCGTGTTGGTCGGGGTCAGGTAAATGTCAGTCGCAACGCAGGTATGTACCAGACAAAGAGGTTACAGGTTGGTTACTTGGCAGCGGCCACGTGTTGGGTAAATGCCGGGTACAGGTTAGATTGGCGTCACTTACAATTCCATCGGAGAAAGGTCGGCGGCACGTCGGCTTCCGCGGCAGGAACACATCCGGTCGGTGTCGGGCGCCAGGTGGGTTTGGCGGCAGATCGATGGCAATCATACGTCAGGCAAATGTCACCTACATGTCGATGAAACGTCGGACGAATGTCATTCGCTTCTCAGATGCGCGTCGGCCGGGTGGCAGTTGCACGTTGGGGCGAAAGGTCAATCGCACGTTGGCTCAGCATCAGAGAAATGGCAGTCAGTCATTAGATGGCGGTTGGTTACGCGGACAAACATCACGCGGACTCTTGTTAACAATCCAATTCAGTTTCTGACGAGTTCACTTCCTGCAGCAAAAAAAAAAAAAAAAAGAAAGAAAACCCCAAAACAATAAATAGCACTGTGATCAAGTTTCCCAGAAACACTGGCGGGACGCCTCCGCTGATCCGAGCGTCGGATGAAGCGATTGCGGCGGCTGTCGCCGAGAGATTAGCATCGCAGCCGCTCCTGGCGTTTGATGAGCGTCGCGCCGCCACTTGTTGTCTTTGCGTCGCTCTCTTGTGTTGACTTAGCGGCGCCAGAGCAACTGTTTCCACTTCAGATTACGTTCCAGGCTTGGCACAGTAAGGGCTTGGGCGCGTGTCAAATAACGTGACCGATGCACGGCGATAGCTAAGTTACGCTCTCTTTTCTTTTGAGAAAATTAGCATCGAGGCGAGCGCAGGTAGCGCAATGAGAGAGTGTGTTGAGCGCTAAATGTCATTCGTCTGGTTTGGTCGCGTTGGAGTTTTTCATGTGGCGTGAGGTGTGGAAACAAACTGTTTGGTTTTTTTGTTTCTTTTCCCATGGTGTTACACAACCGCAGGAGCGAGGAGGTGTTTCACCGCCAATTTAGCTGCGAAGCGTGGGCGTCGAAGCCGGAGGGACGCTGCCCAGCGAGCCCGCCGAGGCTTCCTTCCCGCCGGCTCGGCCGCACGCCTTTCATTTGCTAACGAGGCTTTTTATTTCATTCCTTACTTTTTTTTTGTACACATAATAGCTTGTGACGTCTGGCTGCTAGCTTTCAGCGCAACCCCGTCAAAGCCTGAGCCAGTAAGTAATTGACACCAAAATGCAAACTATTTCAACCTGATGCCTTTGTTGTTCCTGGAAAATCGATTTTCACGTCTTTTCAAATTGTGTCTGCTTTGCCTTATATTTGAAGCAAAGTTCGTCAAAAACACGTCTCATTCCTTCGCCGTGGCCGTCTTGCAGATCTGTGGAAAATAAGGGCAGCGACGTGGCAGAGACATCCGTGTGACACGGCAGATTCATGTCGATGACATAACCGCTATCTGAGGGCTTCGTGTCAGTTCCCCGGCAGATATACGGCAGTCCGACGGCAGTTACGTGGCAGCTCGATGCGAGATGCCCGCCCGCCGCGCGATCGACGCACGATCGAGGCGAGGCGGCGGTGACGCGCGTGAAAGATGCAGGAAAGTTTCGCGTCGGGCACCCAACAGACACGCGGCGGCCGGACGCCCGTCACACGGCAGACGCGCGGCCGACATTTGACACTTCCAGCTCCTTGGACTAATAACGTGGCAGACGCGTGACAAATTGCTGCCGGGACTTACAGCTTCTCAAGAAGAACAATAACGACGTGGTGGAGGCTTTACAAAGTCACAAAGTAAAACGAGTGTCACCTACGCTACGTTTGGCAGCATGGGTGAGCATGAAAATGGGATTTTTCTGGCCGAGTTGTGCTGGTTTGCATTCTCAATGGTCATCAATAGGCGGCCGGCCGGATCGAGGAGAGCATGGATTTTGTTTTTTTTATATATATATATGTGTGTATTTTACATTTAAAAAAAAAGAGCAATTGCATTCGAGGAAACAACAGGAAGTTTAAAGCACAAGGTGTGAGTTAGTGTGTTTTTCCAATAAAAACAAACACGAGCAATCATAAAAGATGGAAAATGAAAAAAAAAGTCAAGTGAAATAAGGTTGCTGCTGCTGCTGCTGCTGCTGTTGTAGTATACACATCCCACGGCACAGCCTCGTAAACATTGTTTATTACACGCGCACGCACGCACGCACGGACGCACGCAGGGGAACTGAGCAATAGCTTCTTCTATTTGCAGGGGTCCAAGCACAGTCCGCCGCCTTTGTCGTCATTAGGCTCAATAATGACGGACAGTAGATCATCGGAAACAACGCTGCCTATGACAGCTTATTAAAAATAAGACGTCTAGCGCGTTTTAATAAATGTCAATACTTGATGATTTCCCCTTGATGAACTCACCAGGGGCAGGGCAGGACTTCTAGCGGGGACGGGCGAGCCGCCGGCCGCCGCGCGACTCGCCTCGTAAAACGACGGGCCGAAAGACGCACGAGCGCGTCGCTTCCTTCATCAGATTCATTTCAACATCAGGGCAAAAGCGCAGCCGCGTGTTGACACGACTTTTTTTTTTTTTTGCTGAGAATGATTGAAACATCAAAAAAGAGAAACAAGCACGTCTCACACATTCATTTAAACGTCAAGGAAAAAGGCTTTTTGGGCTGTTTTCTGCTTTGCGGTTGCACAAAAGGCGCAGAAGTGCCGCGCTGCCGCAGTTAGGCGCCGGCGTCTTCTCTGCTTGTCGTCGTTAAGTCGAAAGCCAAAGAAAAAGCAATCCAAAGTGGCAACGGACCCGGCAGACGATGTTTAATGGCGACGAGGCTTTCAGCGGCGCAAACGCGTATCGACCGCTCGGGCCGAGGCGCGCGGTTCTCCGCTTGCTGACTTTTTATCAGCTAAAGGTTTTGTCCCGAGAGGCGTTGACTTGTTTAGCGGCGCCGGAGTTAAATGCCAAGAAAAGAAGGTGAAAGCGTATTGTATTTACACACACGCGCACGCACACACATCATGTAAAGCGTATCCATTCAGAGCCAGGATGACCTCCGTCAAGGCTTGCCAAATGACTTTTGAAAATGTCATCCTGACCGAGACTGTTTTACACTCAAATGAGCGACGGCAACCGCCGCTCGCAGGTGGATGTCGCCGCCAAAACGTTAGCTGCACCAGAGTCAAGATGCACCGCTCTCTCTCGCTCTCTCTCGCTCCTCAACCCGTTTTCAAAAGGCCGTTGAGTGTTTAAAAGCACATGAAGTGAATCCAGAGATTTAGAGATAATTGCTGAAAACGCGTGCTGAGGATGAGAATGCAGTACTCCATTTTATAGCTTAAGATTGCTTTTTCCTGACTTTTGGCCATCTGACTTGACAGTCAGCGTGCGGACAAGGACTTTGCCATTTTCAGACTTCTTCCGAGCGCCTCACCGTCAGCCGTGGGGAGAAGGCGGAAGAGGGAGGTGAAAATCAATCGAAAAGTCAGACTTGACAGCCAGCTTTTGGACAAGGGCTTCACACCGGCGCGGTCGCTTTAGAGTGCCTCGTCGTCTTCCATTTGGTTGCGCGCATGTATTGTTGTTGGCTGCGAGTGCGTTCACGTCACGGAGAGAAAACGGAAGACCGAGGAAAAAAAAAAAAAGTTCCAGCCAGCTGTCCGACATGGCCTTTGTGCTGTTATGGCCACATTAGAGTGCCTTGTTGTTGGCCATGTGAGTGGTCACTCATCAAAGAGAGAAGGCGGAAGAGCAAGGCAACCTTTTTTTTTTTTTTTTTTTTTTTTTAAATCAGACGCGACAGCCAGCGCGTGGACCGGGGCTTTGCACGGCCACGTCAGAGCGAGCGCCTTGTTGCGGTGCTGCTATGCCCCGGTCTCTTTCTTTGATGCCTTTGCGCCGTCCGCTAATGAAAGATATGCATGCGTTGACTTCTGCCACATGCTGCTTGACCGGGACATGATTTATGTGATTACAGCCTGCCACGTACTGGTGGTGCACGAAAATGTTTGGGATGAGTCACCGCTCTGTCTTGTTGTTGCGCTTGTTGTTCCCACCTTGCCTCCGCATTCGCTTTGAAGACGACTCCACGTACCGGTTGGTCGGGGCGGCTGCGCTCCGCCACTCGACGCTTTATCCAAGCGCATTGTGGCTGAGAAACACTTTGAGACTTTGGTTGAAACAAAACTACATTGTGCAATGCAAAGTTAGCGCGCGAATTCGGCTTTGACGACAGGGTGCCGCGCCCTGCTGAGTGCGCTGTGAAGGGGGCTTTTGGGCGATGCTGCCGGCCTGCTTCTGACCCCACACCGAACTTCAAACCCACCATCATCATCTGCGCCTCTCTCGCAAAACGGCGGCGTGAAAAAGAACGGCGGCTTTATTGATTTGATGCAAGAGTTGATCAGCTGTCGGTTTGAAGAATGTGTGACTTGAGATTCGGTTCTTGTCGACCTCCAGATTGCCTATAAAGGTCTGAGCTCTCTTGACCCCAGCGCCGACCTGACCACCCAGTGGGGGAAGGTGACCAAGCCCACCAATGAGACTCACCACCTGTTCGTTGCCCTCCACCCGGGCACCACCTATTTCTTCACCCTCAAAGCCTCCACCAGCAAGGGGGCCGGCCCACCCGTCAACACCCACATCACCACCAAGATAGCAGGTAAGCGTCGGGACGCCGTCATGGAGTCATTCTGGATTCTTTTGGAAGATTGCGCCCCAAAGCCAGTTTGACCCTGAAACAGGATATTTGGTAGAATGGAAGGAAACCTGCAAAAAAAAAAAAAAAAAAAAGTCTGCAGGAATCCTAGCTGAAAAGACACGGGAAGTCAGCCGTTTTGGGTTGAAGCTGCATTTTCAGGAAATGTATTGTTGGGTTTCGCTTAGCAACTTGAAATTGGCTCGACGTGTCCATGATGAGTCGACGCGCAAAAAAGTTCCAAGAAGCCACGCTTGATAAGGCCCCGGAAATCCGCCGTTTGCATTTAAAGCAGCCATTTTAGACTCGGTTTGGCGAGTTGGCTCGTTTTTTTTTCTCTTTAAATTCAGTCTCCGAAGCCAGTTTGACGAAGTAACGTGGAATTTGGTCGACATGTTTACCATAAATTGACCAGCAAAAAGATGATAAGAAACCATGCCTGAAAAAAACATTGATTTTGGTTTGAAGCTGCCATTTTATGGGCCGTTTCGGAGGCATTTGGATGGCAAGAATCCTGCCATTTTGGTTCTTCCCCTTTCAGGCTCAGTGTGGCCATTTCTTCAAAGACAAAATTTGGTCGAACGATTAAGTCCCATTTGAAGCAGAAAATGAGGCGATGCTGAATTGCCAAGAATTGGAATTTTTGTCATGGCGTATGGGTGGAGCCTGTTGGCAATGTCTGTGCAACAGGAACAAGCAACAATCAATCAATCAAACAATGTATACAGATCGATTGTGACTGTGACTTCACCTCCAAAGTCAGGGCCGACCTCGTATCGTGATTCTGTGTCGCTCGGTGCTTCTTCCTTGCCTTTTTTTTTTTTCCCACCTTCCTCTCTCCCATTCCATTTTTATCTTGACTTTTACCGCGTGATTGTCAGCCGCCTCACAAATGTCACCGCAATAAAAGCAACGCGGCAGACTCTGCGGGCCAGACGAGTGGAGGGGGAATAAAAGCACCGGCGTGGCTCTCAAAGCTCAACACAATGGCCAAGGTCTGCTCCGCTTCGCACGGAGTCGCGGCCACATTCTGGTCTTGTGCGTGATCGAGCTTGCAAAATTCAAAGAGATTTCCGCATCAGAAACTTTGCGCGGGAATTGCAATGGGAGGCGCTGTGCGAGATTTTCAGTTCAACGAAAGTGCCGATAAAGCGGCACCACAAATGGATCCGATTTTTGTCGAAAATGTTCCCGCCCAACTTTTTGGAAGCGCACGCTTTCCTCGACGAGTGACAGTTAACCCTTCTCGCGGGTCGACGCTTATCCCTCCGACCGACCCCGGCGACGGCTCACCGCCGCTGTTGCCACGCGTGGTCGATACTGACGTACCTTGAGCGAGACCCGCAGTCGTCCGTCGTCCTCTGCGCCACGTTGCCAAGAGACGGCGAGTAACAAAAGAAGAACAAACCGCGGCTTCGGGGTTTTTTCTTCCCCCCCGATGACGGCGACGTCTCACTTGAAATGTCACGCCGTCAGCCATCTTGTTGATCTCCCCGCGGAGCGTGAAGATAATGGCCTTTCAATTAAAAGTCGAGCACGG
Source organism: Hippocampus comes (assembly GCF_001891065.2). Lineage (NCBI taxonomy): Eukaryota > Metazoa > Chordata > Actinopteri > Syngnathiformes > Syngnathidae > Hippocampus > Hippocampus comes. Next base: position 1,038,961 of record NW_017842055.1, on the reverse strand, counting down.
AGCCAGGTTGGGGGTAGGGTGTTAATGGCTGAAACGCCACAGCAAACGTTGATGTTTTTGGGGCGCGTTCGCACGTCGGCGACCTTCAAAACCGCAAAGTGTCACGAGCGATCGGTCGTCCGTCCGCGTCCGATGATGAGGGTTTGGCTTTGACTGACTCGCGTTGGTTGTCGTCTTCCCCCTCAGCCCCCACGATGCCCGAGTATGACTCCGAGGCGCCTCTCAACGAGACCGAGTCCACCATCACCGTCCTCCTTAAGCCTGCCAAGTCGCGGGGGGCGCCCATCAGGTACATTACAATGTTATTTTTTTTTTTTTCAAAGTTTGGGATTTGGGATTTCGGATGAGGTTATTGAGGCTGGTGTTGCTCCGGGTTAAATTGAGGGGATGAGGCTTAGGCAAGTGCAGTGGTGGTTTTTTTTTTTTTTTACCTCCACATGTCAAATAAGTGAACCCATTTGCGGCAGTGTGCTGCTTTATTTGAATTCGGAGTGAAGCTTCACATTGAAGCCGGTAAGTGGCGACCGGGACTCATTATCTTGATGAGGCGTCACCAGGGAGCGCCATCTTCATCCGCTTTGAAAGGCAACGGCGCAAGTTCATTTGCAAGTTTTCCTTGCGGCGATCTCGTCGTTTTTATTGCTTATTTGTGTCAATCCCTCCTGCGAAGCCTCCCAGATTTACCTGAAATACAATTTCAAGTCTTGGTGCCGTGGAGGAGGCCTGCTCTCTAATTGCTCAGCCGAATCCTATCAAAGACAGAAGGTGAGCGGGCGCAGCGCCGCTCATTTGATTTGATTTGATTTTCCCAGCTTTTATTCAGTCTGGGAGACAAACGCGCTCCCCGGTGGAGGTCGCAAAGGGCCTTTGAAAACGGATGTTTCGTCAACAAAAGCCCAAATAGAGAAGACGGCCAATCCGGCTCATCTTGCGGTCATCAGCGATTTACGTCTTAATGAAAGCCGGCCGGCCGGACGGGATTGAGCCGTGATTGGTCTCCTCGAACGCACATTTGCTTAATTGCGCGTAATCGCTTGTAATTGCGTGACGGCGTGAGGAAGATAATTGCGGAGGGACGCCGCTGAAGAGCCCTTAGCCAATCAGGAAACGGAAAAGCGGAGGGTTTGTGCATCAAAAAACAGCAGCCACTGATATGCCAACATACGTAGAAAGCTATGATTCACTCCAACACGATGAGCGAAAACACGCTCGCTCGCCTTCTCGTGTGGTGTGATACAATTGACTTGGTGTAAAAAAAAAAAAAAAAAAAAAAAACCCCACACGCATAAATTGCGACGAGATACGATTCACTCCAATTCAATTGGAATCACTGCAACTGTGTCAGAGCCGCTGGGACACCCTAACTTGTGTTTACTTTTCACTGAAGGAAATACCTAGCTTTCTTCAGGGGCAGCAAATACACCGAAAACAGAAGGGGGTGAAAAATGGAACCCTGTGGAACACCATATGCCATTATTGTATTGATTTATTTCTTTTGTGGAGAAAGTGTTGAAAACCAAAATGAAGTCATCACCTTCCGCGCGGTGTCATTAGTTCCTACCAGCTGGTGGTCAAGGAGGAGCGCAAGTCCAGGTCACGTCGAGCCGGCTCGGAGAACCCCGAGTGCTTTGCCGCGCCCTTCAGCTTCCGCAACGCCTCCTCCTCCAACTCGCCGTACTACGTGGCGGCGGAGCTAGCGCCTTCCAATCTGCAAGCAGCCAAGCCGTTCACGGTGGGCGACAACAAGAGCTACGGAGGCTTCACCAACCCGCCCTTGTCCCCCGCCAAAAGCTACAGCATCTACTTCCAGGCCCTCAGCAGAGCCAACGGGGTAAGTTCTGACTGGAACGTACTCGGCGGCCACTGTGTTCGGGACGCATTTGAAGGCCAACGTGAATCCGTCATGGAAACATCAAGCCAGAATGTCAGACTTTCCGCATCTTTTTGGCCATGGCTTCCTGAGACTTTTTTTGCGGGTCTACTTATCATCAACCTGTCTACCAAATTTCATGTCGCCAAGTCAAACAGGCTTCGGGGGCTGTAGGATTATCATTCATGAATTCAATCTTATTTGGGCGCAGATGAGCCAATTTGGCATTTAAATGGATGCTTCGTGGTAAAATAGTTCAACGGGCTTCAGGGGTTGCGCAAAAAGCGCAGCAAAATCGTCACCGAATGCCTGCTCGAAAGCAAAATGACCGACTTCTCGTGTCTTTTGGGGCATGCTTTCATGGCGACTTGTTTTTTTTTTTGCCTTGCCATATCCACCGAATGTCATGTTGCAAAATCAAACCGGTTTCGGAGGCTGAATTTTCAAAGGCAGTTCCGGGAGGCGCGGGCGAAGGATAGTTGGCGGCTCAAACTCATAAGGAAGTTAGAATAACACCAGACAACTGAATCGCTGCTCTGTATTAAATATAAAACAGCCCTCACAGGACTTAGTGAAAGTCGAAGCAGGTGCCCCAAGTTTGGAGCTGCTATCAATCACCCTGAGGTGCTCCTCTGTCGCCATTTCGCAGTGTTCACATCTTTTCTTTGACTTTTTTTTTTTGGCATCAAAAAGTGAGCAGCTGTTGCGAATAGAAGACAAGTCTTCTTTTCAACACCTCCGCTATGTAAATTTGTCGCCGGCTTAAATCTTTGGCCACTTCTGCAGCTTTTTTTCCTCATCAAAGAAACACATTTTGTATCATTATTATTCTTTTTTTAATTGCAACGAGTGAGCCAGCAGGTGAGTGACGAGCCAGGTGGAAACGTCAGGAAGGAAGGAGACAATTATGACATTGTATTAAAAAAAAATGATAGGAAATATGCTACCTTAAAGTTACATTAGCTACGATGCGTGTTATATAAAAATAAAAAAAAAAAAATAGGAGTAATACACATGAAACGTATAATGTTATGTTGTAGATACATGAATACATTATTTGGTCTTGATGTCACATTAGAAGTGTATGGACATGACATACGTTTGAGAGAAATACATTCAAAGTCATTCAGTACCAGCCGTTTTCAGACCATTTTCTTAACCCTAAATCTTGAAAAAAATAAATATATATATGTGTGTGTGTGTGTCTTTATTTTGCTATAAATAAGTACCTGGGATTGAATGTCTGGACGGAGCACGAGGACAGAATTTTGAAAAATGATCAAATTGAACAAATTGTGACTGAGGAGGTTTCGGCCCAACATCAGGACCTCATCTTGGCTGGTTTTAGAGCCATTTCGAGCTGGCTAAGCAGTATGATCTGCAAGAACGAATCTGCCCGCGAACTCGCCTTTGCGTCTGACCAGCTCCTTGGGCACCGACGCATTGGAGCGATCTCGTTTTCAGATTCATTTGATCCATTTGTTATTGTCTCAACAACATCCAGACTTTGAATCCCGAGGCGCCGCAATGCCGCTCGACGACCACGGGGTGAGAAAAGAGGAGGAGGTTTGCAAAAGAAAGTGGACCAATCCAGAGGCTTCATCGATTTGTTCTCAAGCTATTTGAACCTCTGCCGCGATTGCACGGTGGAAACCTTCTCGGCTAAATGTTATGTACTGTGGATTTGATGTCAATATTAAAGGCATGCCATTTCAAACTTGGGAACGAAATGTGACTCCAATGCTGTGTGTGGTCTCTTGTGCTTGCAGGAAACCAAAATCAACTGCGTGCGTCTGGCTAACAAAGGTACGAGACGTCCTTCCACGTGTTGCTGCTGTTGTCGGCTTTTTTTTTTTTTTTCTTTTTTTTTTTCAAAAAGGATGCGTTGCTAATCCGAGTCATGCCAGCCCGGCGCCTGCAGTTATGTCCAAAAGTATTGGACGCTAACCATCATCAAATTGATACCTTTGCAACCGAAACAATTGACTTTAAAATGTTCGTTTTGAGTTCGTTCATCAGGAAAATATTCTTATGATTACATTTATTGGATTTTAAATTGATGACATTGATAACATTTTCAACTATACTGGATAATTCATTTTATTATTATGTGATCAAAATGGTAAATGTCAGAATTGGGTGAATTTCAGTATTATTTGAAATCCAAAACAAAAAGCAAGTCTTTTCACTCTTGTCACTGTCCAAATACTTTTGGCCACAAGTGTACCTTGTGCTGCTCATGTGCTAAATCCACACACACACACACACACACACACGCTCTCTATCACCCCCGCACCCCCACACCGCCCACCCACCTCAATCAACGACATGTTATCCGACACGATTTTTTTTGACTCAGCGTTATTTTGCCCTCTTCGCACCACCCGCTCGGAGTTGTCAATCACACCTAGTCTTGTTTCCTGTCTGCGTGCGTGTGTTTGCGTTTGCGCGCGCGCGTGCGTGCGTGCGTGTGTGTGTGTGTGTGCGCGTGCGTGTGTGTCTCCCACATTTGTGCTGCTGTGCGTTTGTGCCGCGTGTAACTTTGTGGCTGGCTGTGCAAAGCGTGACATTATGCAAGTCTTCAAACGGAAAGAAAAACAACCACGGAGGTCGCGGACGATGAAGATGACGACGGTGACAACAACAATGACGACAGCAGCGGTGAAAATTGCGACAATGAAGGCAACGATTAAAATGATGAGAATGATGAAGATGACGGCGACAATGGCGGGGACGATGACGACAAGCGGCGCGCACGACGTCCGCCATAAGCATTGACGGCGATGACGATGAGACTGCCGACAACGCCGATGACGACGACGACGACGACGACGAGTGGCTTCCTGATTGCCGCCAGCGGCGGCGGCGGGTGTTTTGGACCATCACGGTGGAATTGCACCCAACCAACAAGAAGCCGCATCTTCGCCGGACACAACGTGAGGGATGAGGGCCAAAAGCAATGCTCTTTTAGAGCAGACGTCATCCAAATTTTGTGGTCCAAGGACCCCAGATCAGGAGCCTCCTGATTCTCAAAAATGGACACTTGAAGCCAAAATGTCAAGTCAAGTCAAGTTTCTTTGTACGGCCCTTCATTTAATAACAGAAAAGTCTCAGAGGGCTTCACATGCCCACAAGATGAATGACATACCCTGATTTTAACCGCCAGGAGGGACATGGAAAAAAAAAAAACAGAGAAACCATGAGAAGGGGCCGCAGATGGGTGCGTCCCCCCTTCCAAGATGACAAGGCTGCAAAGGATGCCGAGTGGGCACATGGCCGACTTCCTGTGTGTTTTGGGGCACGCCTTCTCAAGACTTTGGAAGTCATGGTAGTCATGCCAACCTCATTTCTATTTTGCTAATTCAAACTGGAAGCAGATGCTGCTGAATTTTCAAAACAATTCGAGGAGGTAGTAGCGCCAGCCAACCAACCTAGCCGCTACTTCCTGTCTTTAGGTGCATGTTTTGTTTGTTTGGTTTTTTTTTTTCGACTTTTTGGTGGGTCTTCTCCTCATGCCTTCCTTGTCAAAGTCAAACTGGCCTGAATTTTCAAAAACAATTCCAGGAGGATAGCGTCCCGAAAAAGAAGAGCCAAAACGTTTGCTTTGAAGCAAAATGGCTGACTTCCTGCGTCCTTTGAGGCAGGCCTTTTTTTGCGGGTCTACTCGTGATACCCAAGGTGGATAATTGGACCAAATGTCATTTTGCTGAGTCCAACTGGCTTCAGGAGCTGAATGCGTTCATTTTCCTCCATTTCGTCTTGTAGTCTGCCTCTGCGATGCGCTCGGTGAGAAGGTTGCGATTGCTTTGATGTTGAATTTGAGCAACTGGCCACAAAGTTTTGTCCGCTCCATCTTTTCCTCATCGGTTCCTTTGGCTTCCCTTCATTTGTTTTGCAAGCCTCTAGCAACCCCCCCAAACATGCCGGCCCCCGGCACGCCTTTTTGGGCTCGCTCTTCCTTCTCTTCCGTGTTTATTGATCTCAATGTTGTCCAACATGCCTTTTTTCTTAGACGATTTTTCTTCTTTCTTCTTCTTTCCCTTTTTTGTGCTTGGTGTTTGTTTGTTGTTGTTTTTGTTTTTTTTTTTTCCCTTTCTTCCCCCTCTCATGCTGGCCGGCGGTGGGACGTGCGGCCCCGGTGGTCCTTAGTGGTGATAGGTAGGGGACAAATAACCACGCCGTACATTCTAGTCATCCCAAGCGAAGGTGATTATTGCTTTACAGGCCGAGTATTTGCTTCCCGTGTCATCACACACTCACCGTCGTCAACACGCCCCCCCCCCCCAAAAAAAACAAAAAAAAAACCTGACTCATTTTTGACAGACCCACCCATCACCACAAACCAGACCCCTCTCACCCGCACCCTTCTGTCGTCTGTATAACTTCATCATTGGTTCTAATTTGATTTTGTGTGTGTGTGTGTGTGTCGTGCCACGGCCATCGCGCTGCATTTTGTCTGAGGGAACCCGTTTGAGCATTTTCTCCATATTTGGCACGTTACGAGTGCACTCTTTGTCCGTACGAGTCCGGAAATTCAACCGGGCAGCTCCAGATTGTCCTCGGTGGTCCGAACAGGATGCCAACGTTGTCCGACTCGTGTGCAGATGAAACGTCGTACCGTTGCCGAAAACGCGGCGGTGGAAAAGACATGACTTAGTAGGCACAACAATTCGACTAGTGTGTTGAACTGAATTGAGTTCCATTTACCTGTCTTACAAATGAGAACAAAGAGCGTACTGGTCTGGTGACCTTGAGCTCAAGGAAAATGCTCAGACGTTTTTTCTTTCCACCCGTGTCGGCTTTCCCTGTGGTCGGCTGCACCTTTGCGAGCCGATATTTGTCTTGCACGCTCACTCCGACGGTTCTCTCGCCACGATGCCACACGGCGCGCTTCGTTCAGATTGGCAACCGGATCCGATTTGCTTTGAGCGCAATCTCATTCACTCCGGTTCTGAGAGGAGAAAATGCAAAGCAGTACGTCTCCACTTCCAAATGGATATGATTCACTGCACTTATAAGGGGGAAAAAAGACGCATTCATGATTCGCTGAAATAACAATGCAATTCAATCCAAATGACGTCCATTCTCAATTCCGACAGGATTCGCTTCGCTCCCTCAGTAATACAATACGGGTGGGTCACATTTGCGATGAAACGCCGCGTGATTCAATCGGAGTCCAATGTGATACCATTTACTCCGGCTCCGATAGAATAAAGTGCAAATCACTCCGATTCCAAGTCGATGCGATTGACTCCGCTCCTCCCATCGGATTCTCGCCGATCGCGGCAATGATCGGGAAATTTGATTCGCTCCCGTAGCGATACGATTCCAGTTTCAATGCGAGATGATTCACACCGCCTCTGATGAGGTGCCGTTGGATTTGTTTGGATATCAAAATATGATTCACTGAAATACAACGCCGTACGATCGCGACGCAATACCATACGCTTGATTGCAATTCCGACGTGATACGATTCCCTCTCATTACAATGTGAGAAGACGTGCGACGATCGCAACCCAATTTCAAGGCGCTGCCTGCCATAACGAGGCGACGCCGCAGTACCGCTGACCCCAAAATAACCAGTTACGTGCAAATTGAACATTTCTCCGTTATTAGTCAAGACATCAATAGGGCGGGCTGCGGTCGTGACGCCGGCGCCCCTCACTTGTAATTGGAAATGACGAGTTGTAGATTCTTCATGGAAAAAAAAAAGCGCGCAGGTGTGTGAGATGTCACTTTCCATTCGAGGCGAGGTTGCCCGTAATTGTTGCGGTCGGAGGCGCCGATGCAAAAAGGTGCCGGCGGATAGGTGAGGGGGGGCGTGACGGAAATGCGAGACGAGTCAAAGGGGCGCCGACAGCGCTGCGGCGCGCAAACGCAACCGGCCGCGAAGACCAAAGGCAACCTGTAACATCGCCATCGCCGTCAAATTCGCCGGCGACGTGATCCAATGTGATTCGCTCCGCTTAGGTTGCCGGATGTCGGCGAGATCACAATACGCGACGGTTCACTCCAATCGCATACGTCAGAATTACAATTCACTCCCATTCCGATGCCGTTACGATACGAGTCGCGCCGATTCTGATGTCGTGCCAATCGCAAAATGATTTGAAAACGATTCATTCCAATTCTCATGAAATGATTCACTCCGCTTACTGTACGTAATTTGCTGCGATTGCAAGAGGAGCGCCTTGATTCAAGATATGATGTTATATCGATTTCCTCCGAAGGGCGCCATTCCGAGTCATTTCACTCATAATGTAACGCAATAGTATTCAGGAACGACAGTGAATCGATGAATCAACAACTGATCAATTACCAAATGAAACGGCAGCCATTTTGATCAACAGCGAAGACCTGTTTTGAACTTCAAATTGTCCAAATCCTCTTTCTGGAAATATTTTTTTCCGTAACCCTCCAAGTAAGCAGAAATCAAAAGTTGAACATCCGCTTTTACTTTGTAAAACAACAAATCACCATTTTGGCCCATTTTCGGACACGCGGCCACCCGAACCAGTAACCGAATCCGAATCGATGTCGATGTGCATTCACGTGCTTTCTTATCCAAATCCGTCGATCGATCCAAAAATGAATGGACGGCTTAACCGCTAATGAAAGCAATCGCCGGTGGCACCCCCGAAGTCGTACATTATTCTACACTTCACCTCCGTTCGAATGCAATCCCATTTGCTCCCCCTTTTGTAATCCGATTCACAACGTCTACGGTACGGCGCGACGCGATTCCCTCCACTTGCGATGCGATCTATGTTTCAGTCCTGGATTCACTCCAGCCGCCATTCACACTAACTAGCATCTCATGTTTGGTTTTGCCAACGTTTTTTTTTTTTGACTTTACTTCAGCTATAAGTCCCGCGATGACGCTCACCCTCCTGACTCGCAAAGACGGATGAGGGACTCTGACAACAAATATTTAGTCTTTACAAATGTACACGCGTACAATACATGTCGGAATCTTTGAAGTACACACACACACACACACACACACACAC
>NW_017842055.1:1018216-1030011 GCF_001891065.2 Hippocampus comes | reverse complement strand
CCACGGCGCCACCCCCCCCCCCCCCCCACCCCTGCATAAAATCCACACGCAGCATTCAACTTGTAACACACACGCGCTCCCACTCAGACTTGACTTGCTTTTAAAATGGCAGCAATTTATGTATGTATACTCAATAATGTTTGGAGTAAATACTCAATAATGTATGACCGGTTGCGTTCCTCCGCCGCGATATTACAAACATGTTCCGGCGGTAGTCAACAAACGCACGCGCGCCGGCGTAAAATAAAGATGCACCTAATATCTCATTCGGGGCCAGTGCGAGAAGAATCAATCTTGTGTGTTTGGATGAGATTAAGTTTTTAATATCTGCGCGCTTCTGCGCAATTCCCCTCGGATCGCTTCATCATGCAATCCGAGCGAGCGGGATAAACAAAGCGAGGGGAAAATAAAAATACATGTCCAGAAATGGTTCAAAATAAATGTATGCAGGAACAACACCTACACGCCGGATGATGAGGACGATGATGAATACAATACTTGGCCTTGTTGTCGTGGTTACAGATGGAAAAAAAAAAAACCACCTTAAAGCGATTAAGTCCTGCATTAATAATACTTATATGCTGTGCGCGATATATCACATATTCAGATTGTAGAAAAATCTAAAATATTATAAAGTTATTTTATATAAAAAAATGATTATTATTTTTTTTTTTTTTGCATCACCGGTCCTATATCACAAACTATGTCCAGCCAGGTTGGCATTGCAAATGAGAAATTGCCTCACCTGGATAAGTAATGGTGAATAAAGAAAAGAAATACACACTTGAATTGACAAATGCTAACGTGCTAACAGTTGCTGTGCTATCATAGAGCAAGAACTCCAGTACAAAACTCACAGAGGCAGAGAGATGACCGTTGATTTCAATTTCTATTGAGGACTGATCAAAGGCTAACATGCCACCAAATGTTATACAAATTAATAATAAGATCACAACCTGAGGACCAAAATGCTCAATCAAATGTATAAGGATGAGACATGTTGTCCTTTGGTTAAGCACTCTTTCTGATGGGTGAGTCGGGATGGGACCGATACCCGTATTATTTCACAGTATTGTGTACTTATGAAGGCTGCCAAAAAAAAAAAAAAAAAAAAATCTGAAAAAAATCCTTCCGGCCAGTGGTTGACTCACGAAACAACAGTCATTGCGCAATTATCTGTCAATTCTTATCAACTTTGTGACAAAAACAATTTCAACTCTGGAAAATGACACTTGGTTGAAGCTTAGGGGACTTTCAAAATCAAAGAGACCAGGTGTGTTTGAGTCCTCCTCCTAGTGAGCATCTTAAAACTAAATTGTCCTCTTCACCCAATCCAAAATGCCACCTGCGTCACCGTTTTGCGGCGGCAGGTGGAGCGTGCTGTCAGCTGGTCACTTGAATTCAAAAGGTCAATTAAAACATTCATTTCAACAGTTCTTCTCTTGGACTTATCCGTCCGCGTTTAGCTCCGGAAATCCTGACATCGCACATTTTTGAGAACACAAAAAACATGTATTTTGATGTGAACACAGCGCAATCATCTTCAAAATTAGCATTACGTTTAAAAAGAATGACAACATTTGAAATCGAACCCTTTCATGCACTCTGCATCCTGACAACATAAGTTGTCCACTGTCGTCACCGCGGTCCCTGAAAGGGTTAAATTCATCTTCCAAAGTCACGGTGAGCCACAGCAGAAGGATAGAAAAAAAAAAGCAACATGTGCCTTGCAGGCACCGTGGATCGGACTGTGGAGTCAGTGTGGCTTGAAGGTACAAAAAAAAAAAAATAAATGTTCTTGTGTGTTTTTGTCCTTCCGCTGACACACCTGTAGCACCTCCCCGAGGGCAAAAGGTCAAACAAGTCGCCCAGCCGGCCTCGATAATGTCGTGACGCAGCGTGAGGTGTAAATGGCCAATGGGAATGGATCAAACGCTCACCCGCTAACATCTAGCCAGACGCTCAAGTGGTGAGCGGATGCTCTCCGTCGGGGCCGCCTGACGCGCTCGACTGCCAAATCCGCTCAAGTGCGGACAAATGGGGTCGGGCGCTAATGTGTCAGCGAGCGGTGGGACGGCGGCCGCCCGCGGGGAGGATGATGAAACTACACGACCTGATGAAACTGCGGGGCCGTGATGGGGCGCGATGATGGCGTTTTGATGAAGCTCTCGCCACGATGAGGAGGGCGGGGACCACACGGAGACGCGGGAACTCGCCGCGGGCTCTCGCGCAATGACAAACGCGCAGCTCGACGGGCCGTGGAGTGAGCCTCTCGTCGAGTGTCGTCATTAGCAAAAAAAAAAAAATATATATATATATATATATATAGATAGATATATGCATAACACTGTCCAGTGGAATAAGTGTACATAAAGTAGACATCGTAGCAATAGGGCATGAAAAACTAAATAATATTTAGCAGCAAAAATATCACATTAAAAAGGGTGCATGGCAGCTAAAACAACAAGAAACAATGTGTATCAAAAAAAAATATATATATACAACAGTAAACTTAATAAAGAGAAAAATTCAACAGCAAAAACCGAATGGGATAATAATACGGCCAAAAATGATATCGTGTACGCCAGCAAAAATCTACAATAGCAAAAACTGTAAACACCTGCAATCTACGAGGCATACATAAGGAAAAAAAAAAAAAAACAATACACAAACTATTTACAACAGTCAAAGTGACGCAAGTGGTCACAAAATGTGCTCGATTGTGCAAAAATCTCAAGTTTTTCAAATTTCCGGGGTGGAATTAAAAAAAAACGGACTCAAGTTGGAACTGAAAAGAAGTCCTGATTTTCTCCTCGTTAAGACCGAATACGTAACATTCCCGCGATGCCTGTCGGGATGCCGCACGCCTGCCCGACTCGCTTTTTATGGCGCCGCCAATGTCATCAAAAGCTTCCGGGCATTCCATTGATTTTGACAGCAGTCACAAGGCTAAAAGGTTTTTCATTCTTTCCGTTTATTCCCGACATCCATTTTCCATAACGCTTATTCCGCTCGGGTCGCTCGGAAAGTGGAGTCAATTCCCGAGCGTCTGTCATCGGGAGCTAAAATCCAAAGTATTGCTCGTATGATCCGGCGTGTCGGGGCTCATCTCGCACGGACAGATGAGCGAGGTAGAAATCATTTGGGGAAATGAGACGACGCCCCTTGATCTCCTCATTGCACGGAGACTCCGACCAAATATGGCGTCAGGTCAGCGCCGCGCCAAATAAACGATCCTTCCGCACGACTGAATCATCACTATCACCAGGAATGTCCGATTGATGCTTGATGTTTGAAGTCGGATTTCGCGAAAGACTCTCCCGCTCGGCTTTTGATGACGTCGGATGAGTGCGACCCGAGCGTCCGCACTTCAGACGCGTCACGTGTCGATCCCATTGACATGAACACATGAAAGAGGCCCGGGTGGGATTTGAAAAAACTCTGAAGTGAAACGTTCACATTCCATGAAAAAAAATCAGATACTTGTTACCTATGGGGACAGAAATTGGAATTTCTTCGTAGTGTCAATGTAGCCCCAAATGGCTGTTTTGAAAGAAAATGCGTTTCGGGCGCGGTTTCTTTTTTGTGGGTCTAGCCATTTTAGACATTGCACCCAAATTCTGTGTTCGTCAGTCAAATTGGCTTTGGGGGATGAATTTTCAGAAATGGCCCAAACGACCCGCAGCGTCGGCTTCAACCCCAAAATGGCCGCCTTCCTGTGGCATTGCTTTTTGAGACTTTTTTGTGGCTCTACTCGTGACTGGCATGTTGACCAAATTTGATCTTTTCTAAGTTCAACTGGCTTCGAGGAGTGTATTTTCAAAACAATTCAAAGGACCCACAAAAAGAGCCGGAAATGACCGCTTTCAAACCACAACATAAAACTGTCCTCCATACTGGACAGAACTCCGCAAACTTTTTTTTGTTGATCCACTCATGATACACGTCTACAAAATTTCATGTTGCTGTGTTGCATGACGTTGACCTCCCCGCATGACTTCATACGAATGTGATGCACAAACATCTTCACTTTGCGATTGTTGCCCGTGTCCATGCATTTTTGTGTAAATTGTGTGACTTTATAACCCCCCCTGTGACTTTGTGTGTGTGTGTGCGCGCTTCCCGCATAGGCGCCTCCACGCAGGACTCGGACGCCATGGAGCCGGAAAAACCCGTGGACGGCACGGTCAAGTTGGCGGGCGTGATTACGGGCATTCTCATGTTCGTCGTCATCCTCCTCGGCCTCGTCCTCACCTTCAAGCGCAGGTTGGTCGTCGCCCTCCGCGCACGTCGTGCAGTTTTTGGGGGAACTGATCAAACAAACTTCTTTTTCCATTTTTTTTTTTTTTTTTTTTTAATAGCAACACTTGGTAAACGTTAAATACAACTGAACAGAAAATGCAAATATTAAAAAGATGAACTGTTATGGAAACCAAAACAACAAAAACCGCACTAGTTTGAACACTATCGCTGCGTTTAAAAATGGAAAAAAAAACCATTTTGCCCACAATTAGGATGGTTTTTTTTGTTTGTTTGTTTGTTTGTTTGTTTTTTTGCACACCATCTTGGTTGAATCAATTTCAAGAGTGGACATACATAATAAGAAAACAAGAGAAATTGAAGCACCTCAAACTCAAAAATTTTAAATACATTGAATACGTTCAAAAATGTTAAATGTTTCGGTTTTCTGCACAGTTGTGTTTTTTTTTTTTCCACGCTAGCTGGAATAAATATAAAGTAGATATACTTCAGCCAAATGAAATAAGAGTGAAATCAAAGTACATCAAACAATAATTAATGAGTAAATGAAAAATGGGTGGTCAAATATTTCAGTTTTCCACACAATTTTGATTTCTTTTTTGCCACACCAGCTCTCCGCCATCGCCTCCCTCTCTTTGCTTTCTTTTTCTTCTTCTTCTTCGCTCTGCTACAAATGCAGTCGACATTTTTTTGAAAATTGATAAGAAAGTTATCATCAGAACGCGTCTCGTGGCTTCATCAAAGCTAAATTGTGGTGAGCGTCTTTCCAAAAGACCTCTCCATCTTAAATCGATATTTTCAGACATTCTGGCCGCTATTACCGACAAACAAGCAGTACTTTGTGCTCGCTGATCGCTTTCGTCTCGTGTTGTTTGTTTTTGTTTTTTTTCCCGCCTCCTTTCAGACCTTGACGCCGCAGCGCTCAAAGCCCGCCGCGCTATGTTTTATTTCTTTCTTTTTATCGGCATGAGAAAGCGCAACACGGAGCCTCGAGTGGCCACTCGCCGCGGAACGTCGGTGATTGTCGAGCATCCGACACGTATGCTAATGCAATCAGCGGAAGCGTCGGCGTGCTCGTTTGTTGCGACGGCGTAGCAGCGAGATTGAAAGAAAGTGTTCAAACGCTTAACGACCGCAAGCTTCCTGTAAATTTGGGAAACTCTTGACCACTGCGCGCCTCGCCCATTAGAAGGCGGTCATCAAATGTTGCCGCCATGCCCAACGAGCAAAAAGCCAGTTCTTTGCAGTTTTGTTTACGCGATTGCAATATGAAAGCAGCCGGACAGAATATCTTGCCGGAGTTGGCCTTTGGAGGAACCCCGCAAATAGCCAAGCTCACTGGAACAACAGCCGCCCCAAATCAAACTGGCAGAGTTTCTTTTGTTGGTGGTCTACTCGTGATACGTATGCCTCCCAAATTTCATGTTGCCAAAGGAAACTGGCTTTTTTTTTTTTTTGACATTTTCAATGAAACCGACGGTAAAATGTCCGCTTCAAACCTAAAAGTGTCTTTTCAGACGTGGCTTATTCAGACTAGCTTTTTAGACACGTCGACCAAATTTCATGTCGCTCAGTTCAACTGGCTTTGGGGAGATTTTTTTCTTTCTTTCTTTCTTTTTGTCAACTGGATGCAATGGAGCAGTTGGGCATAGACTGTCTGCTTCAAAGCAAACAAGCTGACTTTCTGCGTTTCTTTTCAAGCATGGCAGTTTCGATTTTTTATTTGTTTTTTGGGTGGCTTGACTCAAGATAGACATGTAAAGCAAAGGTGATTTTGCTGAATTTGGGAGCTGAAATTTCAAAAGCCATTCCACCGGTTTTGAATCCTTAAAATGTCCGCTTCAAAGCAAAATGTCAGACTCCTTTTCAGGCTTCTTGCGCCTGTTTTTGTGGGTCTTCTCAGCACCGATATGTTGCTAAGTCCAACGGGTCAAAAACATATTTGTGAGACCGCTAGCACTTATTAAAAAAAAAAACAAATTCATGTCTTGAGCGCGTTATTCCGACTTCCTGCCTGTCGACAGCATTGTCGTCGAGCCTCTTTTTAGCTTGGTCCAAATTTCACTTATTCCTGATGCCTCTCAAACTGTTTTGGCCTCTGTCAAACAATGTCTCACAAGCCTCTCAGAGCCCATCCATTATTTCCGGGTTAAAAAACAAAAAAAAAAATCTTGATACGAGCGCAGGCAACTGTCCGATTAATCTTTCAGCGAGACGCTTATTTTCCCTGAGAAGGCAGCGGACGTCGCTAATAAAGACGGCAGTGAAGTCTTAATGGGAATGTGATGTTACCACATCCAGGTGGCCCTCAGGGGGGGTCCGGAAAGCAGCGCCCGAGGGCCCGAAGACCACCGTCTATAAATAATAAACGCAGCCTCAAAAACATGATTGATATGACACGTGCTCTCTGATGGAAAACGCTTGTTAGTTAAACCTTTGCAACCCCGAGGATCTTCAAAAATGTCTCCAAAAAGCTTGAAGGCAAGATTGGACGGAGCCTTGTTCAAAAAAAAAAAAAAAAAGGGACATTTTATAATTGTTTCAAACCTCCAACACAGTTTCAACTGTTTATTAAAATGCGAGATTATTCCTGACCAGTCATAAAAATGCAAAATGTTTACTGTAAAACAAAGACAATCGTAAGCTCAAAAATCTTCAAATCAACAATGTTAACCAAATTCACACGTCCCCAGGTTAACGCTAACATCAGGGTCATGTAATGCTTTCGATGAGCTAACGGATATTAGCATTGAGGCTTAGACGCTACGCTAGTAGAAACCGTCAAACGACTGCAGGAACACCGACAACAAAAAGTTCAACGTGAATTATGTACGAGCCAAAATGTTCAAACAAAGCCTCCAGGGCAACATCGCTCACGGGCCAATATTTTCCTCTGCTTAGTAGGGGACCTTCTCTGCCTCTTCTTCGTGCGCTCAAATGCACCGC
This sequence comes from Hippocampus comes, assembly GCF_001891065.2. Classification (NCBI taxonomy): domain Eukaryota; kingdom Metazoa; phylum Chordata; class Actinopteri; order Syngnathiformes; family Syngnathidae; genus Hippocampus; species Hippocampus comes. The sequence continues at coordinate 1,022,805 of NW_017842055.1, read as the reverse complement.
ATGTACTGTACACATCCAATGGCGCAACTTGCGACCGCTCACAAAGCTGAAGTCGGTATGATGAAACGCACTCGACATAAAACATAAATCGATGTGAACCAAGAAATACAAATCTGTAAGAATAGTCGTCAAAGTTACCGGGTAGGAATTCTGAATAAGATCTGTGCACCTGTGAGTGGCGGTTCACCCAGGAAAAAGCCACGCTACGGTTGTTTTATACCGACGTGAATGCGAGCGCAGAGTCAACCGCGGCAGTCAGCCACGTTTTTCCTTTTTCTGTATTTGCACGCACAAAACATTTTGGGTTTTTTTTTTTTTTGGGGTGGGAGGGGTCTCAAGAAAAAGAAGCAGCGGGCCGACTGTGATGAGTTCTCTGACTGTGGTCTCTCGCCCCTTTTATGTCTCTCTCTCTCTCTCTCTCTCTCTCCATCCTGCGTCCTGGTTTTGGCTCCGCCCCTTCCCGTCCTGCCCCGTGCCTGCCCTCTTGCCTTTCTTGCTCCGATAGAGAGATTCACACGTGGAGAACTCTAAGCGTGGGGTATCGTATGTTTTCTTCTCCGCATTGCCTCTCTTCCTCCGCCCGGCTCCTTTCTTCTGGCTTCTCTTCCACTTCTTTTCCCTCCTTGAGTCATCGTCTCAGAAAACACGCCCGTGTTCCATTCACAATTCACTTCAGTCGCATGTCAAGTTCTGCTCCGATAAATTTGCCCGAATTCGATTCTTTCATGAATTCCCACGGACAGTTTCCAACGTTGAAAATCGCCGTCATTTTGCAACCCCTCCGCCGGATTTCATTTTGAGGGTCACTCGTGACGCGATATGATTGACCCTCCCCCAAAAAAGGGCTTAGACATCTGTTATGGCGGTTCCACGTGAGTGCCAGTTTGACTCGGCGACGTGAAATTTGCGGTGCCCGTCATGCGCAGACCCGCGAAAAAGTCTTGGGGTTGCGCGCCCGAAGATAATCGGCGCGTCTGCCGTTTTGGTCGGCAGCAGACAAGTGAGTCATCATTTGGAGGGATTCGAGCCCCCGCAATTGTTTTGAAAACTCAGCCCCCAGATTCTGTTGGACTTAGCGACACGGAAAGTCTGCCTTTTTTTTTTTTTTTTTAAGTTCAAAATGATCACTTGAGCTTCAGTTTCAAGATCCACGGCGATATAATTCTACCGCTTGTAAAATAATGACAGTGCGCACGGTAAAGGAAGCTCCGTTTCTTATCTGTCCTATTTCTTTTGTTAACGGCGGCGCAATTGACATGCGACGCATCCATACCGTGTGGTCGGCCAGAACAAGATGAACCATTGCTTTTTTCCTCCCCCGTCCTTCCCCCGCCTCTCATCACCCGACCCCCAGCGCCGAATACCCGGCCGCCCTGACGTGGTCCCTCCCCTCCAGAGCTTTCGACATTGTTAAACGGCGTCTTTCTGCCGGGACCTTTCACCCGCTACCGCACGGCGCGGCGGATTCTGTCGTCGCTAAGTGGCCGAAAAGCGCCCGTTTCGCTCCCGCCGGGGAAATTGGCTGCGAGTCGTTGGCGCGCTGCCGTTGTTCAAAGAAAGTTTCTCCCGCTAATGGCTGAGCAGGGTCAAGCAACATCTTCACAAACCGGGCCGATCAATCTGTGACGTCTCATCAAAAACAAAACAACAACAACATACAGTAGTTCAATAATGTGGGACTTTTTTTGTTTTGTTTTTGTTTTTTTGCTCAACTTCCCCCCTCGCCCCCCAGACACTCTTTCAGCTCCATTTATGTTCCGTTTTTATTTCTTTCAACTAAAACGCAACATCTCAGTCTTTGTCGTTTATTTTGCCCACAGAATAGAAAAAAGATTGACCGGAAAAACAAGGAAAAGGACAGATTCAGTCTTTATTAGTCCCGCAATAAGGAGGCTGCAGTTTTACGGCAGCAAAGTGGATTTTTTTTCAAAACAACAAATAAATAAAATAGTAAGAACAAAAATCAAAAGCATAAAAAATGATGACAAAAGTTGTTAACAATCGGCATTAGCATTTTTTGCCTCCACTTCGAAGCGTCGCATCTTTCCCGGCGCGAGCATCAGGATCCACTGGAAGGCCGTTTGACATTTTGGTGATGGTCCCACAATTTCCACGCATAATTCCACATTTTTAATGCATACATTCATGGAGACCGTTTACAGATTCGCTTCAGCCATTCCAACATATCAGCACTCCAATTCATTTCCAGTCATCGGCATTACCGATTTTCTTGTCGTCCCATAAAAAAAAAAAAAAAAGCATTCTCCAGTTCTTAATTATGATCTCATAAAAGGGCTTTCGGATGCGATGCGCGTTGTGGATGAGCTCGGCACAAGTGCTGCCTGCCCGCGACGTCAAATTTGGCTCTTTGTCTTCTGTTCGCGCACGCGCGCCGGCCGGTGTTTTTTCTGCGGCGTATTAATATTTATGGCCACTTTTAACATGTGCAGCTTTTACGGCGCGGCTCGAGGCGCTCTCCACTTTATTAACATCACGAGGAGGAGGCCGTTGGCGCAGCGGCCCGTTAAAAAGCTTCCTGCCGAACGTCAGCGAGGAGGAGCTGGCAAAATAATGTCGGGCGAGAGGACTTTGCCCACAGGCGTCGCCGCTCCGCCTTGCCCACGCGACGCGCGCCTCACTCAAATCAGCATTGAAACCTGTTCTGTTCCCAATGTTTGGTTTTTATTTTGGGAGGAGGGGGCGAGGGGGATACGAGGTGACAAGTTGAAATATGTCACACCAAGGACATGGGTTCAACCAGTTGTCCCCAAACTTTCAACTTTGGATCCATTTTTGGTGGCTCTAGATGCTGACTGACTGTGAAATCTCTTTTCCAGTCAAATTTACCAGTATCAAAGTCAAAACTCAATTGTTGACAAAGCAAATGGCGTGACACAGAAGATGGAAGGGCCTTGAACTGTAATTATTCTGGAACGCAATCACCCCAAATCTTTTTGGGCTTCAAAAACAAACAAACAAAAAAACAGCACGATATGATTTGATGGGACAAAGCACATCAAGTCGTAGCTCAAAATCAAAGCGCTTGATGAGTACCTTGCACAACTGTCGTTATTTTGCCAATTACACTTTCTACAGCGACACATCGGTTTTGTTTTTTTTTTTTAACTGTCAGCAACTTAACTCCACGCATTAAATCCCAGGTACTTATTTATATCTATTTTTTCCAATTTTTTTTTTCCTCAATTTAGGGTACAAAAAAAAAAAACTCCTCAAATGAAATAGCTGAACAAACACATGCCAATTTTAGAACGTTTTTTTTTTCCCAATCCAACCTCCAATCTTGATGCCATCACTCCCAAAAATTGCTTCTGCGTGAAAATGTCTTTTGATTTCTTCAATCCAATCGACCGATCATTTCATCCGACCCGAAATGAAAGGTCTTCACGAAAACTCCCCGGAATTGTCGTTATTTTACCAACGGCACCTTGTACGGTGAACCGATCACCAAAAACCCCGTTTCATTTTGACGGAGGAAAATCTCGCCCCAACTGCAGCGCTTTTTAAACTCACCAATCGGCTCGATAAAACTTGACTCGAGAAACGGCAGCGAGTCGGACCTCAAATTGCAGCGCTTGACAAGTGCCTTTCCACAACTGTAATTATTTGTCTCCCCCCCCCCCCCCCCAAAAAACAAAAAAAAAAACAAACACGTGTCTGTTTTTGTGCTTGAACGTCACCCATTTCTACCACTTAGTCAACTCACAGATCTTTTTTTCAGTGCAACCTTGTATGTTGACGTCATGACTCCAAATGTTTTGTTTAGTTTTTTTTTTTTTTTTGCTCAATCACTACCCAACTAAAAAAACGTTAAAAAAGTGGGTGAATGAATGACTTTAGGGTGGTGGTGTGTGTGTGTGTGTGTGTGTGTGCGCGCGCATGTGTGTGTGTGTGTGTGTGTGCGTGCGCGCACGTGGGTGCCTTCGTGCGTGTGCGTTAACATGTTTGCGTGCCGCTCTTGGGAACGCAGGTATCGATCCTGGAACCCGACATGTCGTCACGCCATGAGTTCGATTGGCTTGTTATCTTCCTTTCTTTCTTTGTTCTTTTCTTCTTTTTGTCTTTTGTTCCCGGCGGGTGATGGAAAACGACATCAACAGCTTTTTTTTTTTTTTTTTTAATGGCCACATATCTTCAACTGTTTTTTTTTTTTTTTTTTTAATGGCCACATATCTTCTTGACGAGGAAACATTTTTTTTTAGGTGGGGCGGCGGCGGAAAGAGCAACACACAGACAAGAAACACTGAGTAGGAACTGAATTGCATTTTTGAAATGAAGGTGTTTTCATTCCAATAGTTTTTCGTGAAGTTGAAATCACAACTGTGAGTCCAAACGCGTTTGTTTACAAAACATTAAAAAAAACATTCCATTAAAACAAGCCAAAATATGACAACGGTGATGATAATACAATTAACATGTCAGTAAATGAGCTGCAATTAAATTGATTAAAATGAATTCTTACAAATGACATGAGGATGTGTTACTCGACATTTAATAAAATATATTTTTTAATGAATATCGTTGCCCAAAATAGTTTGCTTGTTTTAACCCCACCCCCCCCCCCGCCAACC
>NW_017842055.1:1013894-1017387 GCF_001891065.2 Hippocampus comes | reverse complement strand
CCCCCCCCGCTCCCCTCCAAAAAAAATGCCAGGGCAGCATCTAAACAGCAAAATGGATAATCACGGGTGGAAGTGGGGATGTAAAAAAAACAACATGACTAAAACAACAAGTTCTCTTAATGGCCCCAAAAAAGTTGGAATACTCATCCAAATAATAACAGCGCTAATGAAGAAACCCCAAATAGAAGCCAACGGTGCCGTTCCCGCCAATCACTAATCAATTGACTGGTTGTGTTTGTCCTTCTTCTGGGTTGTCGCTTGTCTTCCTTCTTCTTTGCTCATCACGGGCCTTCACCTTCACCACGCTTCAGAAGACATGCTTATTCCTACTCTTATTACCTGTAAGTAAACGCATCATGACCCGACACGCTCCTTCCTCCTCCGTGTACACGTCGCCAAACACTAAAAATCCACAGACGCCATATGTGTCCCAACCATACTCTTCTAACAGATAGCGCTTGCCACAAAAAAGAAAAAATATACCTGAACATATAGAAGTGTACGTGTCTATATCAGTATCTCCTCTGCATCTAGGACCAAATTGTTGGTAGCGAAAGAAAAGCCCAGAGTGGCCACGGGAAGAACATGAATCTGACAAAAGTAAAACTAAATGAAAATATACCAAAGAAAATGCGCCACTTTGACTGATTTCGAAAGACCAAGCGAATGAAACAGGCCTGGACAAAACTGACGCTAGCCTTCACTTGAGACTTTGTCGCGCGATCGCGACAAAGCAAATTTTGGCACATTCAACTGTGGATTTTTGTCCCGCTCCTCTTGAGCAAAGTGCTCCCGTTGCCTCAGCTTTGAAGGCCTCTTTCTCCAGACGGCACGGGTCGCCTCCGATGTTCCCTAGGGTTTAGGTCAGGGCTCGTAGAAGGCCACTTGGCAATGCCATTCTTGTGCGTTTTGACTCATTTCCCCGTTGCGAGACCCGCAACTGAGGCCAAGCTATCTGACACCGGACAGCATTTTTCTCGCTGGAATCGCTTGAGACTTGGTCGAACCCTGCGCAGATTCAAGACATCCTGCGCTAGATGGAGCAAAGCGGCCCCAGAGCAAAAGAAAGCCTCCTCCGTGTTTTTCATCGTAGGCTCGGTGTTCTTTTCTCGCTCCGCCTCACGTGTGCGTCGTCGGGCATTCTCCCGGAAGCCTTACGATTGCTATTCAAAAGTGGTCGTCTCCCACGAAGTCCAATTTGGCTCAAACGGTGACGGATGGCGCGATAAGACCCTGACGCAACCTGACCTTGGAGTTCACCTATCATTTATTTGGAGGTGGTTTTGGGCTCTTTTGCTACCGTCTCTATTTCTGTCTCTTCAATTTGTCCATTTTCCTCCCGCGGCGACGTCCAGGGAGTTTGGCTCCAGTGCCGCGGATCTCAAATTTCTCAAGCTGTGCAACTGGGATCACGGGGACATCAAAACAACTCTCCTTGACGTCTTCTGTGCCGCGTTTAGTGTGGTACGCGCCATGTCAACAAAGAGCTCAGCAAGTCCTTGTCACCCGTGACGTAGACCGGCCGGCCGATTGAGAACAAGTTTGACGTGATGCTTAATAAGAGGACACGCCTTGGCTCAACGTGTGCCTGCGGTCAAATGATTTTCAATCTTTTTTTAGGGGTGCCATCGTTTTTTTTTGTCCAGTCCTATTTCACGAGTTTGCTTTTTAAAAGAATTCTGTTCAAATCGATGTCGTATTTTCTTTGGTTAATTTTCGTTTTCATAAAATGATAAAAAAAATGACTTATATATGAGAACATATAATTACTTTGTCAGTTATTTCTGTAACCATGCTGGGTACCAAACATTTTTATCAATGTCTAATCTGTGCCCGCCCTTTTGTGCACATTTTTTAACGTGTGGAATTATATTTGACTCGTAAATGTGCATTTTCTCATGGACATCTACTAATTTCCATTAAAACGCCACATTTACTCCCAAATAAGCAATATTCTGTCACAGAATACTATTTGCTTAATGATCGTCAGTAAAAATGCTCTAGATTTTCATTTAAAAAAAAACGGTCCACGTGACAAAATATTGATCGATTTGGCTGGAAAAGTGGGAGGGAACAATTTCACATTTGACTTCCTCAGTATGTCCAAATACTTTTGTCCAACCGAATGAATCCGAATAGTTTTGGGTTTTTTTTTTCCCCCCAATGAATCAACATTTTCCACAAACTGGCACACATGTTGACGTCTTCCCCAGGCTGCGTCTGCCTGCCACCCTGTCACGGCAACATGAAAGTTTGTTTGGGTTTGGCCTGCAGGCGCCCCTCAAGCCGCCTCCAAAGTCGGGGTCTCGGCTTGGGGATATTTTAAGGTGGTTTCCGCCTCGATACGCCACCTTTGGAGATCCCCGCTGTCACGACCTGTCGCTCTGCGAGACGACAGAACAAAACAATGCGTGGCGGCAAACCTGTGGCACGTTCCACGGGATGACTCCATAATATAGTCCGATGCGCGGATTCGTAACGGCGGTCGCGTCTAATCGAGATTGCGATCAACGAGCGAGAAATGTCAAAGTGACGGGATTAAGGAAGATTTCATCCACTGCCTCCTCAAAGACTTTCTGATCTTTGTTTCTGAAGCGAGAACAGTATTGATTTTGACTGACAAGATATTTGAGGGATTACACTGAGGCTTTGTTTGTCGACCCGGTTATTTTTAGGCCAGCCGGAATCTTTGAAAGATTCTGCCCCTGAAGCCAGTTTGACAAATTTGGTTGTCACATCAATCATGAATAGACCCACAAAAAAGCCTCAAGAAGCAATGCCTGAAAAGACGCGGCAACCATTTTAGTGTCGTTGAAGGATCGCTTTGACTTAGCACCACAACATATATGCTAATTGTGAGCAGACCCACAAAAAAAGTCTCGGGCAGCCATGGAAAAAAGTCACCACTGGTTGAAGGACTTTATTTAGACAAATGTAGTGCTTTACCACTATCTGACAACACCTTGGCACCAAAAAAAACTATGTTGAAGTGAGCTCAGGAGCTTCATTTTGACAAAAGTAGTGCCTTGCTGCCATCTTGTGGTATTTTTTGTGAAAAGGAACCATGTTGAAGTCATTTTAGGAACATTGTCTAGACATCTTGTTGCGTCAACAGGCAATTCGAAGTCTTTCTTTGGGGGCCAAATCAAATACGGTAGATGCTGATTTTTGCTTGTACCTTCTTATAATAGAGGTTGTCTGCAATCCAATTCTTGTCAACCCTCTCCAATTGTCAGCTTTCCACAGATCTAATCTGAAAGTGATTTATGAGATGTGATTTTTCCAAAATAAATGAATGGTGTTTTTCAAAGACTTCTTCAAAGTTTGCATAAACACGCTCTCTGTCTTGAGCTTTCAGAACATAAAATGGCTTCATCATCAATCCTGACGCCCCCCCCCCCAAAAAAGAAGTTGAACCCGGAGCTCGTTAGCTAAACGAACCCTTCAGGACAGCTAATGTAGCAAACGAGCGCCAATTAAGAGGCAGTGTTTT
>NW_017842055.1:1000218-1013856 GCF_001891065.2 Hippocampus comes | reverse complement strand
CAAAGTGGCCTCGCTTCATCTCATCCGGCTCCCAGACAACGGCGCCTACCGGGGAGGAAGGAGGGCGCGGCGCTCGCCTCATCGCCTCCTAAAAAACATTCACGCGTCGCTCATTATCGACGCATCAAACGGCGGCAATTAATGCTCCGGGGGCACAAAGTAGTCCATGATTCCCAGAGCGGTTGGCGCCCACTCGCCTCACCTCGCCGCTTAATGAACTGCCGCGTGCGTGACATTCATTCGAGAGGGATTAGGGCGCACTCATTGCCACTTACAATACGCGGGGAATTTATCATTGAAACCAGTCCATTAACGGGACGAATATGAGCCGGGATCGCCGAGACCGTTGCTCCTTTTGCCTTGCCGTCAGAGCGAGAACGTGCGACTGTGGTCGAGAACCCTCTGGCCGCTACGCTGGGTCCACCTCGCTTTTCCAGACGCTTGCCTTGCGAGCTGCCTGCAGCCACCACTTTATAAAATCTGCTGTCTTTTATCCGTTACGTTTCCAGACAACTTGAACTCGCGAGCCTGCAAATTTTCGCACACTTCGACTTCATTTAAGATCTGCTTTATGGAGAAATGTGAAACTTGAGCAAAAGATGCATCCAGCCCTTATGAAGTGTGCTGTTACTTTTCGAGACGGTCTGCTAATGTTATTTGATTGTATAGGCAACCGGGGTTGCCTTTGTGCTTTGGACCACAGGGGTCTTAAACGTGCCCACTGACTTTTCAGAAAGATCTGCTACCCGACGAGCCCCTGTCACGGAGTCAATGTCTTCATCTTCCGTCTGCCAAGTTTCTACAACTTGTAGTTGTGAACTGTCGAATTTCAGGACAATGATTTGCTGCATCCTGTGGGCACTGAGTTCTTACGATGTTCTGCTCTCAGCAATTCACTAGTCGTAAGACACATCTCTTGGCATCAGTGTCTTCCTCTTCTTCTGGTGGACTGCCACATTTTTGAACAATTGAACTTTTGAACAAGCCATCGTCTCACCAGTCCTACAAATCTCTTTGATTGGGTCATTATGGTCACATGATCACAAAAGGTGCTTCACTAGTACCGAATATGTCTGCGCACACAGACCGTGGCTGCAACATGCCGAAGCACATACTGTATGCTGTTTATTTTACGGCGATCGATCGCGGGTCCACTCGAGACCTTGACTTTGTCCGGATCCGGACCACGGTCTGCCACATTGTAGACACGCGTGAAGTGCCAAATTTTGCCTCATTTCTATCGGTGAAGCGCTGCATGCAGAAACTTGGCGAAAACACGCATCCCTACTGTGTGGAATGAGCTATGACGTTTTCCGAGCAATTCGCTGTTGTTCGGTCCCATTTCTTGGGGTCAGCGCGTGGTCGGCCGGCAAACGGTTGTCCACTCGCGAAGAAGTTTTGACTGCGAGTTGTCAACAGAGCTTTGAAGGAGAGTTAGGCTGCGTGCATGTTGTGTAGCGATGCCTCTTTTGTCTCTCCATCATCTTGTCCCCGTCGACCATCCTTTTCCTGCTTAGCAATTTGAAAGTCAGGGCCATACCCTAGATTTGGATCCAGGATGATGTGTTTTCACGTGTTGTCATTCACATTCCTGCGTTGTGTGGTTCATCCCAACAGGAAGTTGGCCAAGAAGCACAAGGAGACGGTGAGTAGCTCCACTCAGCAGAGGGAGATGGGGCCGGTCAACACGGCCGACAAGAGCACCGCCAAAGTCAGCACGCTGCACAAGGACGACCCCTTCTCCACCTCCAGCCAGGACCTCAACGGATTCAGTAAGTTCAAACACGCTCTAATGGGCTGCGAGGGACGCTCGAATTCCCGGTCTATGCTTCAATGCTTCATCCTGCTATTTTGTCTCCTTCACTGTCATGATGACAAGGAGTTTAGCAATTGTCTGTTTGGATAGGGGTATTGCGACACATGGTCTCAATATGTCGGTGGAGTCCCCCAGGATTCTGTCCTTGGTCCTCCTTGTTGTGGTCGTTAACTTTTTAATTTAAGGTGCGTCCCAAAACATTTGTCTGGATGTGTCATGGAGTTTTGCCCCAATACTTTTATCCAAACTCAAAATGTCTCTACTTTTCACTTGGTGGAAGTTTCCTGATAGTTTTTGTGGCTCTTCACCATACCTAAAAGTCAAAATCATTCATCTGAGCTTTTAGGTTTCTCACCGCTGTGATGATTGTGCACACTCGCACTGTGCGTGTGTGTGTGCGTGTGTGTGTGTGTGTGTGCGCGCGCGCACGTGCGTGCGTGTCTCCCATAATTAGACAGAAGCATATAGGAGGGCATTTTTCTCTTGAAAATGTCACGCTGGCCTTTTGTGAGTGCTTAGCCATTGAAAGCCAAGGTTAGCAGAGAAGAGAGAAAGAAAAAAGGAATGAAAGAAAGAAAAAAAAAGGTACTTTGTCAGCACCGCATGCTGCACTTGTAAAACACATTCTCGCACCTGCGGCACTTTTGTTAATATTGAAACATGGCTTACTCATGGAGTCGCGTGCAGGGGTGTGGTGGCCATCGGGAATTAGGGGAGATTCCTGAATGGCCGCTCCACAGTCTTCTGTTAGCTCGTTTGCAGCACCAGCTGGGCATTTGTGGTAGTGTTGTGGAATGGTTTGGAATACTATTTGGCAGGCAGGACTTTTTGTGTCAGCCTTGGTTGCTCTGAGTTGCTTACGCTGCCCCATTTTCATGTGGTGTTCCACAGGGTTCAATGTTGAGGCCTCTGTTTTTTTCATTGCATTTGCTGTCCCTGGGTTCCTGAAGAAAGCTTGGGATTTCCTTTCACTGCTATGCGGATGACAGTCACATCTACTGTATGTCCCGCTGAGCAACAACAAAAAAAAAAAAAAAAAAAACACGTTTTCTCCTTAAGGGCACTTTTGTATTGTCTGGAGGAAATCAAACCTGGATGGCACGAAACTAAATCTGGTACTTCAAAGAAAAGAAAGGTTCCGGTGACCCTTGTAAATTTCACCCGCTGTTTTAATCTAAAGCCAAGAATCTCAAACTTAAAATTCTGAAGCTCTTTGCCTCGTGACTTTCCACAGGAAGCTGTTCTGTTGGAATTCTTTTGAAAAGATGAACAATATGTAATTGATAGATTTCATTCAGTGTGTTTAATCAATTCAAGTGAAAGAATTTCAAAGCAACCCTTGCGTCCTTCCATTTTTCCGTCTGCGGCCCTCAATTGATAAAGTGTGCACAACGTTAGGCAAGACCTCCCTGTCTATTTTTAAAACTGATGATCTGCATTCTTTTATCCTTCATTTGATGGTGTTTTCTGTTTTTATGTCACGAGTTTATGGGTTTATCTGTCTTCGTTTTTACGCCGGATTTTCACTTTGTGTACAGCTCTTTGTATGCGGCTGTGGTCGTTTTCTTAAAAGTGCCCTGAATAAAGTTGTGTTGAGACAAGTCTTAGTTGCGTCTTCATGCAAGCGTGTCTCCTTCCTTTGCATTTCCAGGCCAAAGGAACACGAGAGGTTTGTTGTTAGCTTTAGCGAGATAACTTGAATGGATCAAAGCGTTTTTACGGTTGTTGCGCAGTCGCCCGTCTTTGCGCTCGCGGTCAAAGCGTGGCGTGTTTAAGCGCTCTCTGCGTGTTTTCTTTGAGAAATTCAATATTTGTCGCCATTAGCGTTAGCGCGTTGTTGCCGCTTGTTTTGAATACGGACGATTGATCTCGCTCTTTTTTTCCCCCCTTTCAAGGCGTTCTGTGATGTTTCTCCTGTGAGGTTACTTACGCCTTTTCTCTTTTTTTTCCTCCCTCTTTCTGTGTCCTCCTGCTTCCTCATCTCGCTTCCCGCTGCTGCTGCTGCTGCTGCTGTTTTCCATCTTGCCTGCTCTTCACCTCTCCTTCCTCATCCTCCTCTTTTTTTTTCCCTCCCCTTTAGCCTCCCCCTCTTCCTGCTCCTTCTCCGTGCAGGGAAGCAAGACGCTGCAGAGCAAATCCCTGCTCACTTCCTACTACTCAGGTATACACGCACTCTTACACGCACACGCACACGCACACACACACACACACACACACACACACACACACACACACACACACACACATACGCACATACATTTCACAGTAGAAAAAGTGTTTTTCCTCCATGTTGAGATATTGTCGGTGGAAAATTGGATGATGGGGTCCTACCTGGACTGGATCATCGATCAGGCCTTTTCACGTTTTGGAAAAACCTTTAAGTGAAATAATTTGTCGTAATTATTTTCAAGTATAAGATATAAAAAAGAATTGAAATGAATATAGGCTCCGGCACACCCGTGTCTCCAGTGAGGATGGATGAAAATGTATGGATGAATGGATGTATTTTTTTCAAATCTTATTTGATGAGATTTTTTTACTTATTTTGTGGAATTGTCAGTATTGTCATTTCTGAACACTCCACCAGGGGAAATAACGACTAACCTCTGCACACTAGAGATGAAAAAGTTTTCATGAGATCCGAAACTTGGATTCCACCAGCATCACCTCAGAGCCCCCTCAACTTTTTATTTTATTTTATTTTATTTGTTATGATTGCTATTATTTTTTGTGATATCCTTGAACTGTAATGACAATTTAGCACAAAAGGCCGATACTCGTAGAGGTCATCTATTCTTACGAAACATTGCTCGAGCAAAAATTCGATGTCATCAATGTCATCACAGTGCCTCGGTTGTCATGGCAACGGCGAAGTCGTTGCTTTGGTTATTGATTATTGTGTTGCTGTCTTCCACAGTGTCTAAAGAGCCTGTACCTGCCACCGCGTCTCTGGGTAAGACAAAAGTCACCTTAGCATGAGCATTTTCTTCACCTGTGTGTGTGTGTGTGTGTGTGTGTGTGTGTGTGTGTGTGTGTTTCCACAATTGTTCAACCAGTGATGTAGCTTTGTGAATTGGGCCCATTTGCAGGGGTCAATGACTACTAAACTTCAACCAAGAAATATTCATAGATGGACTAAATTCAGAGTACAGATACGAGTGATCAAACCTTTGAGAGGAGTTATTTGTTCGATTTGTTACATTTTTAAAATTTTTAAATGTGTTTTTATGCATTTCTTTTTTTAAATCTTTACTTGGAAGTGCAAACTTCAGATACACTCTGCGGTGGAAGTAAGCGCAACTCAACCCACTTCACGGTTACTGTCCAACTAAAAAGACAATTGTGAGCCCATACCCCACTAGCTTAATGCTCACGCGAACGCTTCAAACAACGGATTTTTGAACGCAAACGGAGAACCGACACACTTTAGACATTCATTGTAACACTACTGTTGCCGCACTCACGTTCTTTATCCTCTGCGAGGAGCTGAAATGTTCACCTACGCTACATCCGTCTGTCTTATCCTGCCCAGAGGTGGCCGAGGCGGGCGACAGCACAGTGGCCGTTCAATCATGCAAACTGTAACGGCGGACGTGCTCACCACTCGCCTTATGTCATTCATGTGTCTGGTTTTGGGTTTTTTTTTTAGATAAAGTGGAATATTCTAGAGCGAGTGTTTGAAAAGATTTTCTTTTGACCCATTTTAGGCAAAGTTCAGTGGTTAATGGCAAACGATCTGCAAAAGACACGTGCACTTTAGTAGGTCAAATGTGGCACGGAGGAGCCATGCCGAGCGTGCTGGGATTCAAGGGGGAGTTGGGGGCGTAGGCGTGAGAGTGTGTGCATGTATAAGTGTGTGTGTTTTTCGGTGTGAGTAAATTGCACAAACGACAAGATGTACTATCTTGTCGTTTGTGCATTTTGGCTTGTGTTTGGGAGTGTGCTGGAAGTGGGTGTAGCTTCTGTGTGAATCTGTGTGTCTACTTATGTTGTGGTGTGTGTGTCGTATTATGTTTTGTGTGTGTGTGTGTGTGTGTGTGTCCGTGTGTGTATTCGTCGGTATGTTGTGATAGGTTGCTGCTGCCCGTCTTTGTGCTCGGCTCAGGTGTTTGTCTCAGCCCGATTGGCCGCACAACAATGCAGTGGCGCGAATCCTCGATGTTTCCCGCGGCGACAAACGGGCCGCGCGCGCCAGGGTTTCGCGCGCGGCGGGGGGAGTTAACGCTGATGCCATGCAAATCCCAAGGATCAGGATGAAGGCCGGCACGATGTCGCGTCTTTTATGTGCAAACACGTCTGGCTCTCACAATCAATTTCCTTCGCCGCGTCTTCCTCGTTCGGCGTCCTCTTCAGCCTTTTGTGTTGCCGCAAGGACGACCCGTCGCAGCTTTTTGTTTTTTTGTTTTTTTGTTTTTTTTTTGAAGAAAACTCCAGAAAAGAATAAGACGTGGTGCAAAGTAAGCAGGTACGAAACACTTGCTAACCGTACGTAAGAAGATCCTTCTGGGGTCTGTTCTTTACTTGTGTTTCCTTTTCTGGCAACTTTTTCAAATTTAGTCACAGCGTATGGAAACAGATATTCGTCTTTGAAATGGAATAGAAAGCCGCACCAAAAATGAACACAGGTGTTTGTGAAATACAAACTGGCACTTGAGAATCGTGTACGTTATATCGATATACAGTCCAGTAATAACGTAACTAAATCAAATGTAAAGAATCAATCAGCTTGTCCCTCAAAATTAATTCATTGCGAGTCCTTGTGGTGTGTGTGAGAATTAGCCAGCGGGAGGCAGCATAATATAGTCATGCAGACGCAACGGAAGAAGAGTTTCACGACTACTGGAAGCGACCTGCTAAACTCCAGTAACATTTTTTTTTTCTGGAGGGGAAATAAGGAATCTCTGTTTGTTGACGTGGCTGTACATGTATTGATGCCCTGTTTGTGTTCAACGATCTGTACTTTCAAAGGTTAAAACGCTCTGACCGTCAATGCTATACATTAGCCCGCCAATGGCGTTTTGCATTGTGTGTTAGCATGAAGCTAGCGGAAGGCAAAGCTGCGTGGTGGTTTGAAATTCTCTTTGAGTTGAAACGACTTCTGTAAATGTGTTCAAATGGAAATGACGATGGCAAACTAAATACAGTACGAAAGTAGGACCTGAAAAATGAGGTGCATGAACAAAGTATTTGTACTTGTGTACTTTCCACTTCTAAGGCCCATTGTGCGTTTTTTTTTTTTTTTTTTTTTAACATCAGGGCCCTCTTTCCCTTTGGAAGATGCTCTGGTTCAATGTTTTTTTTCCATTCCCCCCGACTATCCCGTCCCCCACCCCCGAATGGGCAATTATTCTCCCGCTGTCTCATTCAGCATAGCATTAGCTGAATGCAGGGTGATTATAGCTAATGGCAGCCATTTTGTGTGGCTGTAATGTGTCAGTGCTGGGTAATTGAAGGTGAGAGTGGGGTTGAGAGAGAGTCATTTTTAACCTTTATGTGCGGCCGGTCGGCGGAGACGCGTCTTGACTCTCTGCTTACGCAGCTTCTATTTGATATTACATGTGACGCATTGCATTCACGCCGCTCCCCGTCGTCGTCGTCGTCTTCTTTTCTTTCTCGCTCTCTTACCCCTCACAAAAGTGTCAAGAAAAGCTTTTTCCTTTGTATTCCTAGGAGGAGTCACACGTTTTGTACTGTGCCAAATTGTACGCCATTAAGATAAACAGTAAGAAGTGTCTGTCAAATAGTGCACTATCTGGACAGACAGTGAAAAGATTCTGGAAAATAGTGTAAGCAGCGAGACTCTTGTGTCAAATAGTGCTCCATTAAGATAAACAGTGAGAAACCTCTAGAAAATAGTACTCCAATTAGATAAGCGGCAAGACGCTTCTGTCGTACATATTTATAAAAACAGGAAAAAGCCTCTGGGAAATAGTTGTCCCATTACGTTGAACAGTGACAAACTTAGTAGTGCACCATTTTATTCTATTTTTTTTTTCCCCAGTGAGAGGCTTCAGCAAAATAATACGCCACGAAGTCAAACTGTGTGAACTGCCTGACAGAAACTGCAACGCGATGTTCAACAGCAAGAAGCCTCAGCCAAATAATGCGCATGGACTTCAAACAGTGGAAAGATTCAGCCAACTAGTGCAACGCCCAGTCAAACGTTCACGATGTCAGCCGTATAATCGATCATTAAGTTGAAGAGTGAGACGCTTAGCCAAACGGTACACCGTGAAAGGACAAGAACCGTAACAGAACGCATAAGCCGCACATGCACACGCACGCACGCACGCACACACACACACACACACACATTAATACATTTTTTAACCACCTGTGTGTGTGCGGTTAGCAAGGTCACATGTGCCTCAAGCCAGCCATGAAATGGAGTCATCGCAGCAGCTCCATAACACTGACAATGATGAAGACATCTCTCTGCCACTGTGTGTGTGTGTGTGTGTGTGTGTGTGTGTGTGTGTGTGTGTGTGTGTGTGTGTGTGTGTGTGTGTGTGTGTATATTCTCATTTGAACGACAACTGTAGTGTCTGTCGGTTGTGCACTTGGGCTGCAGCATCCAACTAATGACCCTTTCTGTGCTTGCACTTTGTATACAGCGGTGGTTGCTTTGAAGTGACATCCATACATCCAGCAGAGTTGAGTTAAGCTGAGTTCTTCTCCCTGCACCAAATTGAGTTCTATGTAATCATTTGAACAACAAACAAAAAAATAACAGCGTTCAAACACTGATGACGCCACACCGGGTCAGAACAAGGAGCAACATGTCCCACTGATTACCCTCCGAGATTCGAATAGTGCACCATGAAGTCAAACTGTGCACAATTCAGTTGAGCATTGAAAAGCAGCGGCCCAATAGTGCAGCGTAAACGCTGAGTTTCAAAAGAGCATCTGGAGGATTTTGTGTTTTGTGGTGAATGATCAAACTTTGGCATCCTTCTCCGCCTACACTCAAAGACAACCCCCCCCGTAATTTAGCTTCGCTCCTCCGTCTAGTTTGATGTGCGATCAATTTAATCGCAATTGGACAAAATCTCTCGGGCAAGTTTGTCTTCAAGGTCCTCTGGAAACAGCCGAGGGACCTTGCATAGGTTGCTTTCAAACAAATCGGAAGGCTTCTTTCTTGTGTTTTTTTCCCCCACGTGGCTTCCTGAACATTGTTGTCGGCTATCCCATGATAGACACGCCTACTTTCACGGTGGCAAGTCAAATTGGCTTTCTGGACCAAATTTTAGAAAAAAAACATTCGTGTCATTGCAATTGAGCCTAAATGGCAAAAAGAGCAAAACGGTCGACTTCCTGTGTCTTTTCAGGCAATCTTGAGACATTTTTTGTGGGAATACTCACGATAGACACGTCGACCAAAATTCACGTCGGCCAAACTGCGTTCAGGGCCCGGCCGGATTTTGTTGGATGTGCTTGACCATACCATCCATACCACTGTCTACGTTTAGCAAAGAAAAAAAAAAGTGTTGTTGTCGTCACGGTAACCCTGACGCCATTTCGTCTTTGCTCACTCGCTTGACAGACAGCAGCCAGCCATCGCTCGCCCAGGCCTCGCTGACGCTGCAGAGCTTCCCGTACGGCGGCCGGGAGTCGGTGGAGCTCGCCTACCAAAGCGGTACGTCGCCTGCGCCGAACTCGTGTGCGGCTTGTTGGAACGAGCGACCAAATTGCTCAGCGCTTGCGTGAGTTTTCTGCCGATACTCCAGTGTCCCAAAACATTTGTCCGCGCGCCGATCCTCAGGTCAGTTCCAGGCGGGTCAGTTCCAGCCGGCCATCCGCGTGGCCGACCTCCTCCAACACATCACGCAGATGAAATGTGGACAAAGTTACGGCTTCAAGGAGGAATACGAGGTGAACGTCGACACTGAGTCAGAATTTCTTTTTTTTTTTCCCCCCCAGAAAGAAAAATCTTGAATGACTCCCCAATGATGAAGTACAAGTTAGACTTTTTTTTTACCAGATAAAAGTCATCATTTGATATTGTGATAGGAAGAAAAAAGTATACAGAAGGAAAAAAAAAAAGTTGCATTTTTTAAAAAGATGGATGAATAAAATAACAATAAGAATGATTTCAAAAAGGCAACCGTAGCAGTGCTTCCAAATACAGCAGGTGACTGACATCTCACGGTACTAAAACCTGGAATGTATTTTTTATTTTTATTTACGGTGTAAAGGCATTTACTTTACAAAAAGATAAGATAACCCTAGCCCCCCCCCCCAAAAAAAAATCCAACGATACTGTACAATACAAGGAAATACTGATTAGCGGCCAACCGATAAGAAGCAGGTTCAAAGGGGGTTACTTCAGGGCACCGTTTCAAAACCCATCATTTTTTTTGTTGCACGTTTCCAGTTGCAAAAAGTGCAAACTCTTGTTTGCTTCATGAGACATTTTTTTCTGACATTTCCGACTGACTTGCGTTGGTGTTTGCCGTTGTAAATATTCATGGCACGTTTTCCCGCTTCCTGGCCGGCCCCCGAGCATCAGGCCCGTATCAGCTCCCATAATGCACCGCTTTCGTACCTCGGCCTTTTCTAACTCGTGCGTGTGTGTGTGTGTGTGTGTGTGTGTGTGCGTGTGTGTGTTTTCAGGCTCTGGCGGAGGGACAGACGGCACCCTGGGAAACAGCCAAAAAAGATGAGAACCGCAACAAGAATCGCTATGGTAACATCATTGCCTGTGAGTACTGACACTCTTTTATTTCCCGTTCTGATTCTTGTTGTTAGCATTCGGCGCTGTTAGCTTGAACCAGCGATGTTGCCTTCTTGGTATGAAGCAGCAAAGGGGCTTTTAGTCGGTCAACCATTTTAGGTGCAGTTGGTTCAAAATGGTGCCCAACTCTTTACTTATTTCTGATCAACACACAGCTCACGGTTTCACTTGGAAACATCAAATGCGGTGGCGACGTCTATCACAAGCAGTCCTGGACACGCTGCAAATGTGCCGTTTGGGTTTGAATTGGTCTTTTTAGGCTTTTTGCCGAGTTGCGCCGAGAATGATTTTTTTTTCTTTTTTTTTCTTTTCAAAGCTCACAGAGCCAGCTTCACCTAACGTGCCCATCTATCACGAAAAGACCCACAAATAAGTCTCCAAAAGCCATGCCCGAAACAGCAAGAGTCTGACATTTTTGTTGAAAAGATCCATTTTAGACTCAATTGGCTTTTTTGTTTGTTTTTGAAAATTCAGCCTCCCTGAAGACAAGTTCACTCGGCAGCATGAAATTTGGGACAAAAGTCGACAATAACTCGACCAGTGGGAGAATCTTAAGAAATCTTGCCAAACTGTCACAGAAAGTCTGCCGCTTTGATTGGAAGCAACCTTTTTAGGGCCATTTCCAATGCTCCTCCAAAGACAAACGTTTGATTTTTCATTTCATTGGTACCGAAGTTGACACCCGTATAGCCGCCAGACGAGCGACACCTCATCATAAAATTTGTCCGAAGATGTGGGTGGAGCTTCGCCGACTCACTATCAAACAAAAACTTCTCCTAACTCTGTTCCACTTGCTGGGACTCGTTTTTTTTTTTTCTTTCCCCTTCTGAATGTTAGAACGGTCATGTCATATAATGAAATCATTAGAATACACAGGTGGGCAGATGATGAAGCGATTAACAGTTTGACGCACCTTAAGAGTGTGAAAATGCATTAAGGGGCATTTCTTGTCATGCTGT
The DNA here is from genome assembly GCF_001891065.2 of Hippocampus comes. NCBI lineage: Eukaryota > Metazoa > Chordata > Actinopteri > Syngnathiformes > Syngnathidae > Hippocampus > Hippocampus comes. Next base: position 1,002,347 of record NW_017842055.1, on the reverse strand, counting down.
TGTATTGTGGGCGCTGACAGGTTAGAGCGGCGCGTGTGCGTGTGTGTGTGTGTGCGTGAGCGTTTGAGACGCACGTACATAATTAAAGGTCTCCGTGTCGTGTTGGCGCCTCGACACGGCGAGCGGAAGGCTCTCAAATGAAAGCGCGAAGAAATGAAATAAGCTGTCAAAGTTTGGATTGGCCTGCAGGAATGATGATGAATTTGCTATTAGTACAAATGTTTTAATTACCGGCCGCCTGCTAATGGAAAGTGTCCATCTCACGCAAAAGCTCATTTTCTTCAAAGAAAATGTCGTCAAAAAGCCCCCCAGGGAGGCCGCGCGCCTCCTTTGCCTCCATCAGACCGCGAGGAAAAACATTTTGCTTGAACTCCACTTCACCTTTTTCCCCATCTTCGTCTTCTTCTTCTTCCTGGAAGCCAAGCAAACCTTGTGTAAGATTCCGCGCATTGATCCGCTCGTGTTTGCGGCACGCCGGGAGAAAAAAAAAGATGATTTGTTTCTGCTCTTCAACAGTGCAAGCGTCGTTTTTTTTTTTTTTTTAACCCTCTGGCTTCTATGTGGGCCGATTTATGTCCACCTCGCTCCCGATTCTTCTCTCTCTTTTTTTTTTGAAAGCATTTTCATTAGCCGCGTTAATACAAATGTAACGAAACTTCACAAAGGGTTGGGATTTGGCTCATTCTGTCATTTGCAGTTTCTGCTCATTAAATCAATTGGTCATTTTTGGATGCTTTGATTGTGACTGCATCGCTTTGCCATGTTCACAAGCAAGCTCGAAAATGAACAGCGTCTATTTTGCCGGCTGCTATCGTGTGAATGCAAAATGGCAAATAAGAATCCATTTCTAGCCAAGTTGCCATTGTCGTTGGCTTTTTCTCCCCACGTTGGAAAGCACGGACATAAAACAAAGCTGTTAAATTCTCAACCAAGTTACCCACCGACGGTCGCCGGTTCGTAGCACAACGATCCGAACAACATCCTCATTGTCACCAAAATTGCGTTAAAAGGTGAAAAAAAATGTTCAAGTGGAGACGAATGTCTTTTTTTGAGCTGTCATCCGAGCGACAGCGACTAGTCTGCAACGCGGCGGCGAGTAGCGCTGACGAAGCGCGCCGCCGCGCTTCGTTATCGCTGATTGCGGCGCCGTCGGCGTTTGGAAGCCACCGCTGCGTTGGAAAGATGACGATATGACGGGGTGAACAATCAGTGCCGCTTAATTATCTTTCCGGGGTGGGGATTGATGATGATGATGATGATAGATGGCGGCATGATATTTTGATGCTGTTTGATGAGCTTTCGTGAGAGTCTGTCACCAATGCACACATACCAAGCCAAGATGACATTTGGTCGAGATGCCTATCATGAGTCGACCCACAAATAAAGTCTCAAAATGTTGAAAAGGTAGCCGACAATGCCGGTCTAACTTGGAATATGGCAGACATCTCCATCATGAATAGGCCTTTCAATCAGCCGTTCCTGAAAAGCGACAGGAAGTCTGCCCTTTTGCTTCAAAGTCACTCTTTTAGTTCACGTTGGCCATTTTTGGCGAGCGCCGCAAAGGACCTCCTCCTGAAGATATTTTCCCCGCTTTTGACCCGATTTGAAGGATGAACAGATGGATAATGCTGCAAAACTGTCAACAATTTGAGTTTTGCTCATTTCGTCTTGACATGCCACAGAAACATTGAAGTCCAGGCATGATGACTGCAGCTCATGCTGTTTTGGTTGGTTTTTTTCAATTCAGCCTTTGCGCCCGAGTACACTCTGTACTATTGAAGAGTACCCACCAAAACGTCTCATGAAGCCACGCCTGCTTTGGTTCAAAGCGGACTTTGAAGTTCTTTGGGCCATTTCCAAGTGGCTTTTTTTTTTTTTCTTAATGTTTTGGAAAATTCAGCCCCCAGAGCCACTTTGACTGAGCGATGTGAAATTTGCTATACATGGCTTGGCGACCAAGAATCCACCCTCAAGAAAGTCTCAAGAAATCACGCCTGAGAAGACACCGAAAGTCTGCCATTGAACTGTTGTGTGAACTGCGTCTGCGTGTGCGTGCGTGCGTGCGTGTGTGTGTGTATATGTGTGTGTGTGTGTGTGTGTGTGTGTGCGTGTGCGTGCGTGTGTGTGTG
>NW_017842055.1:989260-1000167 GCF_001891065.2 Hippocampus comes | reverse complement strand
CGTGTGTGTGTGCGTGTGTGTGTGTGTGTGTGTGCGCGCATGTGTGAGTGTCAACATTCCAAGTTGTTTGACACATCAGCTGGAGGGAGCTGTGGACTTAATAGGCTATTACACACTTTAATACCCTCCACTACACACACACACACACACGCACGCTGCAGCCTGTTGTAGGCGGATGGATATCTAGTACATACACCACACAAACACGTTTAGAAACACACACACACGCACACACGCAGCAGTCGGTCTATTAAACTCGCTAACGCCTCCAGCTTGGACGACTCGGCGGCGAGTTCACTAATTCGTGAGATCCGTGACGGACGCAACCGGAGAGGATGAGCAGGAGTGCGCGCGCGTTTGCGCGAGTGGGGAAGATTTAGGCCGAGGAGGCAAAAAATAACGAGCGTTGTTCAGCACTTGCAAGCTTTTTTGCAATCGACTTCCTCACCTCAAGACCACGGCGCTGGCGTATCGTATTTTTATTTTTCCGCGATCGCTTTTTTTGCATCTGCGGTTAGCTTTAGCCGGTCGGCTAACATCACCGCAGCGCAGCGCTTGCTTCACTTCCATGTCTCCAATTAAACAAAAAAAAAGAGATTCTTCTTTCCGCAGGCCGTCATATAAACAACGAGGTCATCTCTAGTCCACGTCTTCCTCTGCTAAACTTGTACAGTAATGAAGAGGAGTTGTCTTTTTTTTTTTTTTTTCTTAAAGTTAAAAAAACAAGGAAGAGGTTGACAAGGTCTGGAGGAGAGCAAAGCTCGGCAAAAGAGTTCTGCTTGTTAACGACTGAACGCACTTGTGGCTTTTCGCCCTCCAACTCGACTCCACAACAGCAGCTGACTCGCATTTTCACCACCATAAGGTGGGCACACTTAAAAGTCTTGCGTTTTCCCCAAAGTGGACGGGGCGCCTCTTAGCGCATATGCGCCGAGTTCCAAAATCTGCGAATGCTGTTGCGTGTGACTCCGCTTGACCGACTCACGCGGTGCCGACACGCCGCTCGTGTAGAGGAAAGGCGGGCGGCCGTCACTGAGGCCCGCGCGGAGATGTTAAAGTGTGAAAGAGGAAGCGAAAGGCACGCCGCCCTCCAATAGGCCTTTCTAGTATCTAGTACGTGCATTGCGCAAAGCACCATCCCCAAAGTGGCGCCTCCAAAGAGATGCGCTTACGAAGCGCAGTTTAAGCCGCAGCCGATCGGTTACGCGGCAATACCGCGGCGAGAGAATTCAAGATCGACTCATCCACGGGGCCCGCTGCTTTCCTTATATGAAACGGCGCCATCTAGCCATCCGGGCAATAGCGACCGCGGCGCGGCGACATCCGGCGGATTACGAGGAAAAGCTTCGGCTCCTATTGCAGCAAAAGGCGTCGTGTTCTGCGTGACGCTTTCTTGGAGATTTTTCGGGACATTCTTCTTGTCCTCCATGTTTTGTGAGCTCACAGCTCGCAGCGCGTGCTGTTCATTGGATTGCACAAGTATTCTTGTTGGCCAGTCTTCCAAATACTTGAAATAGTGCACAGTAGGATCGTGCTCCAGGCACATTTGAATATTGCGCGGACAACCCTTGAATTGAATCGAGTCAAATTGCTTTCCATGAGCTTCAGGAATCAAACACAATCTTAATTCGGAAAAAAAAAAAAAAATGAAGACATTGAATGCACATTTCCAATCCAAACTTCTTTTCTGGAGTTCGAGTAGCCAGTTAGCGGACCTTTGCCCAACTTGAAAAATTTACCAGTCGCGGCTGAGAGGAGCAACATCAAAGTTTGTTTGTCCTAAAAACTAAGTCTTGACTCTCAAAGTGAACTGGTGCACTATTGAAAACTCTGAATGCAGTCGAACTAGTTGATGGAAGACATGCACGCGCACGCGCACACACAACGCGCCCGTTCAAACCTGTGGACTGTGTCCAGCTCTTCTGCTGTTTTGGAGCCAGCACCTCCTGCCAAGTGGGCCCAATTAGAGGCTCCCCCTCCCCCTCCCCCTCCCCGGGCTAGAGAGGAGCCGAGCCGACCCTCCGCCCCTCCGCCCTCGCGGCCCCCCTTGCAGGCTTCCCCACGCAGGTCGCCGCGGTGTTATGACAGTTTCTGACACCGGCCCCCGCGCAATTAGCAGCCGGCGGCGCGGCGACACGGCAGCGGGCTAATGGGGCGGGCCGGCTGGGATGGATGGAGGCAATGACGGCCGCGAGGGACGGAGAGAATCAAGTTATGATGAGTCCACAAATACGCGAGTCCCCGGAGAGTCAAGCATACGTTCGACATCCCGCGGAAAAGCGTGTCGTTGACTCATTGGCTGCCGTCAGTTCCATCAAATATTGGGACGTGGACACAAATTGTCGGGGGCTTGCCTCTAAACGCCACCACAACGTATTTGGAATGAGTCGAGCATGATGTGCTTTACTCAAATCAACTCATGATGTAAAAAGTAGACACAAGTCAAGACAGTGAAAAGGAGAAATGAAGAACATGAAAACACCACGAAACACGAAAAACAAGCTCGAGTCTCATTGCGATGTCAAAAGCCTCATTTCAGGCAAATTTCAAAACTGGTCAGTGAGGGAGCTTGCCGAACACTTTTTATTTACATCCTAATTAGGTGAAGGCTGGGGGAATCTTTATTGATTGATTGATTGATTTGCTGATTCACCAAAACTTTGAGGTTCCTCTGAACACAAGTTCAAACCTTTGGGCACCAGTTTTATCGATCTGCACAACATTTTGGTTTGGCGCGTCTCTCGTGACCGGGCGCCCCAAAAAAAGGCAATCGAAGGCATGAAGTAAAACAACCGTGAAGTCTTCCATTTTGGTTATTTGTCAGTGCATTTGTAATGCGCCGGGTGTCGGAAATGAGTTTGTTTGCGAAACAGAGCACGCGGCAGACGTTGCGGGCGGCTGCGCCACGCAGCCGGTTGGCTGCCGCGCGTTCGTGGGTCGGCTTAACTTTAGGCGTGTTGTATTTTGTCCTCGGTGTTATCTGACCCCACAGACGATCGCACCAGAGTGCGACTGCAGCCGCTCGACGGAGAGCCCCACTCCGACTACATCAACGCCAACTTCATTGACGTGAGTTCGCCTTCGCTCGCCGGTCCCACCGCACGTTTTGCCCGCTTGAAAATTCAGACCCCGAAGTTGCTTTGACTGAGTGACGTCAAATTTGGTCTGCAAATCCATTGTGAGTGGACCCACAAAAAAATAAAATAAAATCGTAGAAACCACACCCTAAAAGACATACGTCTGTCATTTTATATGATGCGCACATTTGAGGTGTATTTTGGAGAGTATTTTGAAATAATTCAGCCCCCAAGTCCAATTTGACTTTGCAACATGGAATTTGGTAGGCTTGTCTATCATGAGTAGAGCCACACAAAACTCATAGAAGCAATGTCTGAAAAGAAACTGGAAGTCTATTTTTTTTTGAAGTGGACATTTTAGGTGGCAGTTTTGGGGAGAAGATTTTTAAATAAGTCAGCTCCAAATTCACTTTGACGGCGAATTTGGTAAGACCAACAAAAATTTCTGAATAAGCCATGCCTAAAAATACACATCTTTCCTTGCCCGTGAATTTTTTTTTGGGGGGGGTAGAATTCTGCCCACTGCAGGCCCACTAAAACCTCTTAGGACGTCATGCTTGAAAACAAGCAAATCGGCTATGATGGTTTCACGTGTACATTTTAGGTGTCATTTCTTGGGATTGATTTTACCACCCTGGAATTTTTCTGAAAATTTCAGATCATGAAGCCAGGATGATTTTTTTCGAGTAATTTCTCCTTCTCGAGATTTTCTTGAATTTATTTTGAAATTCAACGGCAAAGCCATTTTGATTTGTCATCCAAAATTTGCTCGGCATGTCCGTCATAAGTAGACTGATAAAAATGTGGAGAAGCCACGTCAGCAAGACGAAGGAAATCTGCCCGTTTGATTTGATGTGACCATTGTCGTGTCCTCCCAAGATGAGCTTTTGCAAAATTTTTCACAATCAGTTTGAAAATGGCTGCATTTCTACTTGACAGATGAACGACGGCAAATTTCAAATGCGCTCACTTTTCACCACTGACTGTAACGTAAGAGGCATGCCAACATGTTTAATGAGATCAGGAGGAAGGTGACGAGGGGGGGGAAAGGATATGAGGAGGACATCCGAGGTAACAAACAAATGCGCTCTTCTTGGAAATGAGAAAATTAAAACGCTAAACAATACAGCCCCCCCCCCCCCACCCAAGCACACGGTGATAATAAAAGCCTTCTCAGAGCGTGTTTTTAATGAAAATGTGAAAGTGATAAATGTTTTCATCTCTGACGTGAGTACGAGGAGGGCGAGGACGAGGGTCAGCCGGCATGTGCTCGTCACTCCCGCGTGTCCCGTGGAGGGAAGATGAGGCCCCCCCCGCCCGCCGGCCCCCAAGCCTCCCCCAGGACTCCCGCTATTATTTAATAGGATATTTATGCATGAATACAACCTTGACTTGTGCAGCTGGGAGGCGGAAGATGGCTTGAAGATAATTAAGAGAGGTAATAGAGATGCGGGAAGGACGTCCGCTTTAAATATGACAACAATTCATTTCACTTTGGATGTCGGTGAACTCGCTTTGGGTAAGCGAGCGCCTGCACGCTCTCCTGTCATAAAAGAAGCCGTTATTAATGGGAACTATATTGCGAACAGGGAACGCGGGGGTCGTTAAAGCCAGTCATGACGTATATGCTTTTGTTGTTGTTGTTGTTGAATCAAACTGATATGGAATATTTGGACCAATCTCCTGTGGTGAAAGAAGTGAGAATGGAAATGGGGAACATTTTGAATTCATGTTGAAAATGATTAGAATGATTTTTTTTTAGCCTTGTGTTTGTGATGATTAATAGAAGTCACAATTCACATTTCCATAATTTGTAAAGTAAAAAAAAAAAAAAAATCGCCAATAAGAATTTGCCATGAAAAACTGTCATTTATTTAAATCACAGTCGTCAAACTCAACGTCTGGGGCCCAAATGTGGCCCACCACCTCATTTTGTCTGGCCCGCCAAAGCGAATTATGAGCATCTACTTCATGGTTCTTGCTTTAAAAAAAAAAAAAAAAATCGCCAATAAGAATTTGCCATGAAAAACTGTCATTTATTTAAATCACAGTCGTCAAACTCAACCCCCGGGGCCCAAATGTGGCCCCCCCCCTCATTTTGTCTGGCCCGCCAAAGCGAATTATGAGCATCTACTTCATGGTTCTTGCTTTAAAAAAAAAAAAAAATCGCCAATAAGAATTTGCCATGAAAAACTGTCATTTATTTAAATCACAGTCGTCAAACTCAACCCCCGGGGCCCAAATGTGGCCCCCCCCCTCATTTTGTCTGGCCCGCCAAAGCGAATTATGAGCATCTACTTCATGGTTCTTGCTTTAAAAAAAAAAAAAAATCGCCAATAAGAATTTGCCATGAAAAACTGTCATTTATTTAAATCACAGTCGTCAAACTCAACCCCCGGGGCCCAAATGTGGCCCCCCCCCTCATTTTGTCTGGCCCGCCAAAGCGAATTATGAGCATCTACTTCATGGTTCTTGCTTTAAAAAAAAAAAAAAATCGCCAATAAGAATTTGCCATGAAAAACTGTCATTTATTTAAATCACAGTCGTCAAACTCAACCCCCGGGGCCCAAATGTGGCCCCCCCCCTCATTTTGTCTGGCCCGCCAAAGCGAATTATGAGCATCTACTTCATGGTTCTTGCTTTAAAAAAAAAAAAAAATCGCCAATAAGAATTTGCCATGAAAAACTGTCATTTATTTAAATCACAGTCGTCAAACTCAACCCCCGGGGCCCAAATGTGGCCCCCCCCCTCATTTTGTCTGGCCCGCCAAAGCGAATTATGAGCATCTACTTCATGGTTCTTGCTTTAAAAAAAAAAAAAAATCGCCAATAAGAATTTGCCATGAAAAACTGTCATTTATTTAAATCACAGTCGTCAAACTCAACCCCCGGGGCCCAAATGTGGCCCCCCCCCTCATTTTGTCTGGCCCGCCAAAGCGAATTATGAGCATCTACTTCATGGTTCTTGCTTTAAAAAAAAAAAAAAATCGCCAATAAGAATTTGCCATGAAAAACTGTCATTTATTTAAATCACAGTCGTCAAACTCAACCCCCGGGGCCCAAATGTGGCCCCCCCCCTCATTTTGTCTGGCCCGCCAAAGCGAATTATGAGCATCTACTTCATGGTTCTTGCTTTAAAAAAAAAGAATTGCAGATTGTCTTCACTGTTCCAAATGTTGAGATATAGCAAGCATGTTTTTTTCGGCACAAAAACATAGCACATATATGCGGTTAGGCGAACGTACAACGTACAAACGACGACCGCAGCCCTTTTGAATGTCTTTGAAGCATTTTTGTTGTGTGTCCCTCAGGGCTACCACCGGCCCAGACATTACATCGCCACGCAAGGTAAGTCCACCCAAAGGACACCATTCGTGTGTGTGTGTGTGTGTGTGTGTGTGTGTGTGTGTGTGTGTGCATGCGCGTGCGCTCGTCGGCGGTACTTTTGGGCAGGATGCTATTACCTCAACCTCCTAAATTTAAACCGGCTGATTAAAAAAAAAAGAAGAAAAAAAATCCCCTGGACAAATTGAAGAGCCTATTACCTCAAAGTCCCAAACTGCACTCAGTTGTTGAGAGCGTGAGCGGGTTTGACTGTGTGTGCGCATTTTTGTGTGCGTGTGAGAGTGTGTTTTGGAGTGTGTTGGTGTGTCATGCCATGAACATGAACATGAACATGGGTGTGTTTGATGTGCACGTAAATGTATTGCGTTGGTGCGTGCGCGCGCGTCAGGTCCCATGCAGGAGACGGTGAGGGATTTCTGGAGGATGGTGTGGCAGGAGAACTCGGCCTCTATCGTCATGGTGACCAACCTGGTGGAGGTGGGCAGGGTGAGTGGCCAAATGCTCATGCTAATGCTAACTCCATAAATGCGTCATAAAATGAAAAGTCAGCGGTTGTTCGATTTCAATGTGAACTTTTTTTTTTTTTACATTGTTGACTAAATGAACAACCTGTCTGAATCCCTCGTTTGAAACCCTCATCTGTAACTCTCAAGACAGTCCTGAAAACCAAAAGCCAGGCTTGAAAGCCGAACATTTAATGCCCTAACCTCTGCACGAAACCCCAAACAGGGCTTGAAGCCTTCATTCGAAACCCGAATCCAGTCCTGGAAAACCCAAACTCTGTCTCGAAAGCCTGATTTGAAATCCTCAACCGGTTTTGAGACTTAACTTGACAGCATAACCTTCATGAACTCTGTTGTTGATTTTGAAGCTAGCTCAGCCTGTCTGGAAACACAAATTGGGAGCCTTACCCTTTGCACGAAAGGCTCATTTGAAGGTGTTCTCACCGGCGGCGTGTGCTCGTTCAGGTCAAGTGCGTCCGCTACTGGCCCGACGAGACGGACGTTTACGGCGACGTCAAAGTCACCCTGGTGGAGACGGAACCGCTGGCCGAGTACGTCATCCGCACGTTCACCGTGCAGAAGGTGAGCGACGCCTTCCCGCGAGGTTTTTTCCTCCGTTCACTTCGACTTCGGCCATTGAAGAAGCCTCGTTCGCACCGTTGGCTCATTTCACAACGACGCTAATCGCGACTACTTCCGCGTGTGTTTTTGTACTCGTGCGCGTATGTCGGTGCGTTTGTGTGCCGCGTGCGGCGAATGGATTTGCCGCGACGCAACAAAAGACGGCGAGGAGCCGTGAAGCGGGGCAAGTTGGTCACCTGCTTCAGTCTTTTCATTGCAGCACAGGCGCCCCGTTCATTGAAAGCTAATCCGCCGGGAGATTAAGGAACATCACAACGCGGCAGAGTGAGACTTTGCTCGGCAAAGCGACGCGGGGGGGTGTGGTGGGGTGGGGTGGGGGACATGTTTGCAAATGACACGCCGCGGTTGTTGACAAGGTCAAGAAGGCAAAACGCTTGCCTGCCGTCAGCGGGGAAAGAACGTCAACGGACTTGGTTGAGTGAAGAAATGCGCCGATGTCTTAGTCCACAAGGAAGAACGGCGTTGCTGTATTCAGACATTACTGGAAGGAAATTCATGCCAGCTTGTTTCTTAGTTCGCTAGTTCGTGACACAAGTTAGATCGTTTGCTTGGTCGTAAGTTAGTTCTTTTGTCACATTTGATTGGTTGGTTTGTGGGCGGGGTCGGTTGGTCGGTGAGTCGCTAGTTACTGCTTGGATGTTTTCCCGGTCGGTGAGCGAGCTGGCTCGTTTGTTTGTCAGACAGTCGTCTCGTTTCGGAGCTGGCTACGGAAGCCGTGACTGAGTTGGCTCCTTAGTCATTTGTTCACATACTTATTAGTTATTATTTCTTAGTTGTGAAATGAATATCGTCGCAGTCATCTTCCTTCCATTTGAATAGCTGCATATTTTGCGAGCAAGGTACGCTGAAAAATGTGTGAAGCTAACATATGTGATTTGAATATTTGTGAGGAAAAGAGTAGAAAGCGACGTGAGTTGACCACAGGTTCATTGTGTGCCACCAAAAGTCAAGTACTTTTCCTTGTCCGGCTTCGGGAGTTGAATCGCGAGTGATGGAAGAAGTGAAACGATAGCAAAATGTTGACGGACGGTTTAGTGTTTTCCGTCAACAAGTCCAGGCCACCGTTTACATTTTGACTCGAGCGATATTCTTCCTCGGAGCCGGCGTTTTTATTTGATATCCCTTGGACGGACATCATCGCCATCCTCGCCTGGAGTGCCCTGGGGACGAGCCGCGGATTTTGTGAGGAGACGTCTTCGAGAGGAAGAGCGAGTCGCCATCGTGACTTTTTTTTTCCCCCTCTGCCGGTGGATCCATAGCAATGCGCGCCTCCCTCCTCAATAATTCACCGGGATCGATTCCACCCGCGGAGCCGTAGACCGAGCGGGTCCTCGAAGGAGAGGGTCTCCTCGTCCTTCTCCCTTCAGGGTCTCTCAGGTCATCGTAGCCCCCGCACTCCTACACCCTCCGCTCCGAGCTCAGGTGGGGAGGATAAAGGGATGACCGGGCACACTCCCACAGAGGACAAATACAAGGTTACGAGCATGCCGGTGGAAATCTTCGAGAGAATTCCCGCACGGGAACACCGAAGGACACGGACGGCTCCGCCGCATCCATTTCGTTGGATTTGCTTCCAATGAGATGAGGTCGCAATTGACTCGACATCGGTGCCTTGAGAAACAAGTAACTGTACCGTACAAGCTTTTCAAGACATGAGTCGTCGTTTGGCTGATTTTTCAAAAAATATCTTTCCCACCTTGGATCTAAGGAGGGGATAAAAGACATTTAAGATGGGCCACCTGTATAGGGCAGTGGAAAGGACACAACGCGTATTTATAGCAACCATTTGCCGTAGTGAAATCTAGCGATCTGAACAGCAGAAGAGATATTTGAACGTAAACGGTGGAGTAACACCTCGACCGTCAAAACAATCCTCACAAGCATATATTCTTTATCCTCTGCGAAAGACGACTCATATTGCCGTTGCATTAAACTTCCTGGAGTTTGATCAATAACAGTGAAAGACACTTCTAATCCCAAATAAAGCAATGCGGCCTTTCTTTTCTCTGCATACGTGTCTCCCTTAAACATCCGCCCATTATCCGAAGCGCTTAACTTCACGAGGGTCGCAGGCTGGTCTTTGTTCAATCATCGGAAGGGTAAAGACACGCGATAGCTGCGACAAATTGTCATCGTGCTGCCTGCTATCGTATGAATGCAAAATAGCTGCTCGGTCGCAGATCCCTCCGGTGCATTGCAACAGCATCATAAGGCTCCCTCCCTTCAGTGGCCGTAACAATAAAGACAGCTCCAATGGCAAAGGGCAACCGTTCTGAGAAAATGAAAATGCCGTCGGTTAATAAATAAATTCCAGTCGATGAGCGTCACGCCGCACGATGGCCGACCGGTTAGCACGTCCGCCTCACGGTGCAGACGTGCGGGGTTCGATTGTGGCTCCGGGCTTCCTGTCTGGAGTTTGGACCCTGCGATCTCCCCCGTGCCCGCGTGGGTTTTCTCCGGGTACTCCGCTTTCCTCCCACGTTGGACAAACATGCACGGCAGAACGCTAAAAATTCTCCCACGGTGTGATTGCGAGCGCAAATGGTCGGTTGTCTACGTGTGCCCTGCGACGGGCTGGCAACCTGTTCAGGGTGTCCCCCGCCTACTGCCCCAAGACAGCTGGCGTAGCCCCCCGGCACATCCTTTCGTGAGGATAAGCGGATCAGAAAATGGATGGACGGATGAACGAACGCGATGGTCCGCAACGGTGACCAAATAAGGAATGCCAGCTTTTGTCGTCTCTTTGGATGCTTCATTCTCCGATTCGTAGTCTATCTCCAGGTATGAATTTTTTTTTCCTTGCAGAAGGGTCACCACGAGCTGCGAGAGCTGCGCCAGTTCCACTTCACCAGCTGGCCCGACCACGGCGTTCCTTGCTATGCCACCGGGCTGCTGGGCTTCATACGCCAGGTCAAGTTCCTCAACCCGCCGGACGCCGGGCCCATTGTGGCGCACTGCAGGTACGACCGCACGCACGCGCGGGACGCAGGACGGTGCGCAAAGTCCACTGACGAACGCGAGAGCTGCTGTCAAGCGCATCCTAAACGGATCCGCCTCGTGACCACAAACAATCGTTTGTTGGGCAACATCAATAGTTGTCTTTGTATTTTATTCCTTGCGAGGGAGTGTTGACATTTTCCAGAATGCGGCACAAACGATCCGACCAAGCCGGCGGCTTCCATCACACTGGCGCCCGCCTCTTGATCACAAACATACGGCCGCTACACTTTGTTTCCTGCGTTGCGTGTCTGCTCTGTACAATGTCTCCCCCTTCCTTGGCGGCGATAGACGGGAAAGACTACTCCGGCCGGGTGTTTCCCAGTCAACAATTGTACCTTTAC
>NW_017842055.1:984659-989164 GCF_001891065.2 Hippocampus comes | reverse complement strand
ACGCCCCCCCCCCCCCCTGTCGTAACATTGAAATGTGGAGATGCGCTCCAGATCCAAGTCGTGCACAAATATTGCACAGTCACCGCTTCGTGGATCTTACCCAATGTTCAGAATCAAAACTTGATGTGTTGGGAAATGGACACACACACACACACACACACACACACACGCACGCGCGCACACGTAAAGTGTTGCCGAGTCGACATTAATCACTCAGGTGACAGGTAATCTGCAGAGACTCTCCCCTCCTCCCCTTGCCGCCTTTCTCTCCTCCATCTCATTCTTTTCTTCTCCTCACACCTCCCTTCTCCATCCATCCATTAATCAATCCATCCATCCATCTCTCACATGCCCCCCCTGCCCCCCATCCATCGCTCAGGATGTGTCACATAAACACTTGACGTTGTGTTATTAAAGTCTCCACTCTGTGTGTGTGTGTGTGTGTGTGTGTGTGTGTGTGTGTGTGTGTGTGTGTGTGTGTGTGTGTGTGAGTGTGTGCCCCTCAATATGTCCGATTGTGCCGGTGTCAATCTGTGGCAGTTTTCTACAAAGGGAACAAAAGTGTAACAATGATGCAAGTCAACAGGGAACGTAACACCAAAATCCAATTGGAGTAGTTGTGTAATTGCGTTGCAGGCCAAGCAAGAGATGAATGGCATCTCAATTCATTTCAGTTTGGAAAATTGAGTTGGGGGGGGGGGGGGGAAAAGGGGCAAAACACCCAAACCTTTTTCCATCATGTTTTTTTTTTTTTTAATGAGAAAAAGCACTCGACATCAATGTCATCTGGGAAAAAAGGAATCGACTAAGTCGAGTAGTCATGTCAAAACATAGAATGTAAAGATGTCAAGAGAATTTGTCGCATTTTCTTTGCAGTTCATTTGCGCTGTCCTTAATCATCGTTCCGATTTCTTGATTGAGTTGTCCTTTTCGCCGGGCTCGCTCGTGCTTGAATTCGATGGACATAATCCACTTTTTCTCAGCGCAGTTGATCGTTTGCCTTTTGGGGCAAAATACAGACACGAAAAAGTCAACTTTTTGCTGTCAACGCAAAGCCGAGAGACGGCTCATAACTCGAAAAAGCCTTGACTCAAATTCGACTCGCTCACGCAACAGATGAAGCCGGTCGGGCAGGTAGCACGGTGTACAGGTTAAAAAAAAAAGAAAAAAAAGAAAAGAGTGATAGTCTGCCCGTTTTTCCGCGACAGCGCCGGCGCGGGCCGGACAGGCTGCTTCATCGCTGTGGACATCATGCTGGACATGGCCGAGAACGAAGGCGTGGTGGACGTCTTCAACTGCATCCGCGAGCTCAGGTCGCAAAGAGTCAACATGGTGCAGACGGAGGTGAGGACTTCCCGCGTCTTCTCGGGCAGGGATTCTTCTGCTCACAATAAACATGCCGACCAAAGTTTATGTTGCTCAGTCAAACAATTTTGGCCTGAAAAAATCGGGGCTACTCCAAATGAAAACGGCAGACTGCTATGTCTTTTGTCGGGCTATCCGTGATGGAAATGACTCGCAAGTTTCATTTTGCTAGCTTAACGGGTGAATCTTTGCACCTAAAACGTCCTTTTCGATTCACAATGGCCGACTCGTTGTGTATTTTCAAGCGTGGCTTGTTGAGACTTTTTTGGTAAGTTGAACGAAACAGCCTCTGGGGCGATATTTTCCAAAAGTCCATTTTTACCAAAAGCCAATTGACGCCTTTTGATGTTGAGGCTGGTGAAAGGCCTCAAAAAGGCTCAAGGATGAAGAAATGATGGCTAACGTGATTCAAATTTGGGAGCAGTCAAGACAAAAAAAATCATTTTTCAAGGATACCTGGAAATGGCCAATAGGAGCCTGCAATGTCTTCTTCGAACCAAACGCCAGACATCCTGTCTACTAACCCCCCACCCCCCACCTGCGCGTGCAAATAGAAGCTGAGCTAATCCGACGCTTTGGCACTTTATTTGAATCGATACTTACTTGAAAACCTTTGACGTCACCTCCAGAACAGAAGACAAGCGAGCGCGCTGGCTGGCTGCATGCTGCTGAGTGACAGCCGTGAACAAATCGCCGGTGAATGGTGCGCGCGCGCGCGCGTTAACTGAGTGGGAGTCATTTGTGTCAGTGTCGAGGCTGCTGGATGCTTCTCTAATCCTCGTCTAAACTGCACAGAGCAATTAATCTTTTAAAAGGCAGAGGTGGAGGAGTGTGTGTGTGTGTGTGTGTGTGTGTGGGGCCTGTCACGAGCGCAGACAATGGCCTGGGGGTGAAACGATTTTTAAAAGTCTGCCCTCCACCGGGGCCGCAATCAACATTCAGCGCGGCAAAGTGACGACAACAGATGCGCCGGTGCAAAGTGGGCCGAGGGGGCGGCGACATTAGCATGCGGCGCGCCGGTTGGAGCACAAAGAGCCCGCTTGATCCCGAGTGCGGAAACATTGCAGCGCTCCTTGCTTTTCATTCATCGGCAAAGGCTGCAAAGGCAAGCCAACGATGACTTGCGAAAATCACTCACGAGAGTTTCTATTTCAAGTGCGGCGGGAGATGGTGAAAATGAGCCACGATTGGTCCTTGGAAGCGTTTTTGGGCTTGCTTTCGTGACCATTTACGGTGTGTCTTCCCATGATAGACTTGGCCAGCAAATTTCATGTTGCTCAGTCAAACTATTTTGGGGAGGCTGCATTTTTTTTTTTTTTTTTAAATCTCCCTGAGTGCAACTAAGACCTGAGCGTCACAATTGTCTTATTCCTGTGGGTTTTTAGGGGGCATTTCCCCTTTGGACATTTTTTGTGGGTCTCCTCATGATAGACAGGGCTAGGAAATGCCACGTTGTTAAGCAAAACTTGCTTTTGGGGGCGGAAGGGGGGGGGGGCCTAAAACATATGCTTCCAACTACATTGGCTGACTGGTCTTTTAGGGCATGGCTTCATCAGACCTTTTTGTGGGTCTCTTCATCATAGACACGTCTACCCAATTTCATATTGCGTGAAACTGAATTATTTTTTTTTTAATCCAGTTGGGCGCTTGAGCCTAAAATGTCTGCTTGAAACCAAATTCCACACTTCCTATGTCTTTTCAAACAACGCGGCCTGTGATTTTTTTTTTTGTGGGTCTTCTCAAGATTTTCACGTCGCTAGGTCACACTATCTTTGGGGCCTGAATTTTTGAAAACATCCGTGAATCGTTACCGAGCGAATCTATGTCAGGTTTCCATTGACAAACGTAAACGACCGTCTCCGTGGTGTGCGTCGCGAACCCACGGCGGTGTTGTGTTTATCCAGGAGCAGTACGTGTTTGTCCACGACGCCATCCTGGAGGCGTGCCTGTGCGGCAACACCGCCATCCCCGTGTGCGACTTTCGAGCCATCTACTACAACATCAGCAGGCTGGACCCTCAGACCAACTCCAGTCAGATTAAAGACGAGTTCCAGGTCACAACTTCTGACATCCCTTTTTTCAGCCGTACGATCGAGCCCCGTTGATCCCGAGCGGATCGCGTCGGAGATGTTCATACTTTGGCCTCACCCGCGTGCTTTCAACCTTGAATCTGAATACGCCGTTTCAAATACACGCCCCTGAAACTTTCGTCAAGGAATAGGAGACAATTGCCTCGCATCGTTATGTTAGCTTGATGCTAACATTTGTGGCAAAACACCAGAAATGAGCTCATGAAAATTAGCATCGGCTTCCGTTCTTGAAATTTCTGGACCGTGGAAACAATACGAGCATATTTCCTCAAAAGGAACCTCGCTGCGTGAGCGTGCTTTTGCATCTGAGGTTTATCTGACCTGGCGCGTTCTAATTTTTGCCAGACCCTCAACATAGTGACCCCTAGAGTGCGACCGGAGGACTGCAGCGTGGGCCTGCTGCCCCGGAACCACGACAAGAACCGGAGCATGGACGTCCTCTCGGCCGACCGCTGCCTGCCATTTCTCATCTCGGTGGACGGCGAGAGCTCCAACTATATCAACGCGGCGCTCATGGACGTAAGTCGGGACTCGGTCGGAGCGAGTCAGAAGTCACCGCGTACCCGTGGCGGGACTAAGTCACATACCGGATGTGCCAGTCAGGAGTTCAATCTCAAGTCTGAGCCTTCAACTTTCAAGCCAGTCCCGAGTTACTGCCGTACCAAAAGACCGAGCAAAGGTTTTAGTACAGAGAGAATTTTCCAGTCCCGAGAGAAGTTTTTAGTTTGGAGAGAAGGTTCTCGTCCCAAGATCAGCTTCTAAGCCTAAAAGAAAGTTTTAGTCCCGACAGAAGGTGACAGTCCCAGCAAAAGGTTTTAGTCCCATGAGAGAGTTTTAGTCTGGAGAGAAGGCTCTGTCTCGAGCTAAGGTCTTCGTTCCAAGTGTGTGATCATGAAAATGCAGCATTTTCGGTTCGAAACAGAAAAGACATCTTGAAGTGAAAGTCAAAGTGAAATGAAATCTCCAACAGGTTTTCACCAAGCAAGTCCCAAGTCTGAAAATGATGACTGAATTCTGACTCCGGTCAAATTACATCACTAGAGTCGTCCC
>NW_017842055.1:958487-964477 GCF_001891065.2 Hippocampus comes | reverse complement strand
CCCCCCCTCCACAGAGCCACAAGCAGCCAGCGGCCTTCATCGTTACCCAGCATCCTTTGCCAAATACCATGGGCGACTTCTGGAGGCTGGTCTTTGACTACAACTGCTCCTCAATCGTTATGCTCAACGAGATGGATGCCGCCCAGGTACCGCAAGAACAACTTTGATCATTCCTTCTTTGCACAAAAAGACATAAACACAACAAAGGTCGTGATTTCTGGATTTTTTTTTTTTGTGCAAAGAGAAGTTCTCTTAGCTTGCAAATTGTATTGGGGTGTCATCATTTTCTCTGCTGCCCGAGAAAAACAACAACAGCCCGCAAATGGATTTGACTTGAAACGGGTCGGCCGAGGATAAAAAAAAAAAAAAAAAACGTCCGTTCATACAAACAAACATGTCTGACCCAATGCCGCGCTTTGTATACCAGCGGGTTGCCACTTGTCCTCCTCGCTCTCACCCCATAGCCGCTCGTCGACAACGGAGCCGGTCGCCGCATTGATCTCATAACAGGGAGCGGCCGCAGCGTGCGTTGGCGGCGCGAAGCTCGTTAGCCCGGAAAAATCCATCAAGTCGCCGCATCGGTGTTTAAACCGCAGCCCTCGAAGCGTGCGAGAAGTCCGGAAATGACGCTGGTGTTAATCTCCGGTCCAAAATCCACGGCGCGCGGGCACAAATTTGGTCGGGATTCATGCGGCCCTCATTTCTCTTCAAAGTGATTCTGGATGATCGAGGCGCCCTTGTGCACTCGAATTTAACAGCGCAACTAGTTGAAAGAATCCAGAGTCCGAAAAGAAGTCGGCGGCCCGCCTGGTCAGGCGCGGACACGATATGCGTGTCATGTGATTCATGCCATGGCTCCTCTTGCCAGTTCTTCACAATAACGGCCGCCCTGAACAATCGAAGGAAACGCAACAAAGAGAAATAACGCACGCCCCCCTTTTCCCCCACCCCCCTTCCGCCTCCCCTCTCTTGGGCAGCTGTGCATGCAGTACTGGCCGGAGAAGAGCTCGTGCTGTTACGGTCCCGTCCAGGTGGAGTTCATCTCAGCGGACATCGACGACGACATCATCAACCGCATCTTCCGGATCTGCAACATGGCCCGGGTACGAGTCTCTCCCATCATCTGTCCGACGAATCCGCAGCGTTGCCGGGCTCTCCCCATGTGTCGCGCGAGGAGGCGGCCAAACGTGAAATAGTGGCGATCGCGTCGACGCCGCTCGGGGGCAGAGGTGGAATGAGGGTGTTAACCGGAAGGTGGAGGACAGACCTTCGCACGTGTTTGCAACAAGCCAGAAAATGGCCCCCGGAAAGCTTTGAACATTCAACCCCCGCTACTGATGGGGAATAGAAATCAACGTGGTTTAGGATGACCCTTAAAAGGGTCGTAATCGCATGCAGATACCACAGGAGGGTGGGGGGAAAAAAGGAAGCTCCTCAACTCACTTGGGCGTAATTCCTTGGCACCACTATCGTGACAAAGCACTTTTGTCTGAATGAAGCTCCTTAACGCAGTCGGACTTAGTTCCTTGACTCCAAGGTGCCACAGAATAATGGCAAAGCGCTATTGTGGTCAAATGCGCTTCTCAGATCACTTGGAAATAGTTCATTGACAGCAAAATGCCACAAGATGGCAGCGATGCACTGCTTGCGCTCAACAAACTTCCATGTCGTTCCTTGACAGCAAGTTGTCACAAAAGCGCCATTGAAAGCGCTACATCAACTGAATCTCGATCCTCTTGTCGAAAGGAAAGCTCTCAACGCACTTCAACATAGTTTCTCGCAGCACGTCGTTTGAAGCGGGTGAACGTGTTGATTGTCGGTGGGAATTGAGGGAATGTGAAAAAAATGCAAAGTCTTGAATTTTGTGAGAGCCGGCGTCGGACGCCAAGGCCGCCTCGGGGGCGGCTGGGAAACGGAATGAAAGCTTTCCCCCCAAGAAAAGACGTTTAGCGCGGGATGAGGACGCAAAAGTCACGGCGGCTCATTTCCGTCAAAATGATGAGACGGGAGAATTCCCAGCAGCCGCTTCCTGCTTGGTGTTGATGATTTTCTCATTTCGATTCACGGGACGCTCCGCCGCGAGCGCCTGCTTCTGTGTCAGCGTGTCGCCGCAGCTTTCTCACAATTTCGCCGGCGCCGTAGCGTAATTAACCTTTACTCTTCAACCTTGGTCCGAAATTTGACCAATCATCCTTCATGCCAACCGTGACCCTAATCCAGCGCTTCTTAACCCGGGTTCGATCGAGCCCGAGGGGTCGGGTGACTCGGTCTCAGGGCTTCGACGGAGCCTCTGCCGCGGAGGCTGAGACGCCCCCGACTCCAGATGTCAATGAGTTCTGACACGCCCGCTCGGCCGTCGCTGGTTGCAGACGATCGCGTGACACGGCTCGTCCAATCGGTGCTGCGGGAAATTGAGTTCGCTCGGTCATGACCGTGTGACCGTCGTGATAGGACGTCATACAATTTAAAAAAAAAAAACGATATGCCATGTCATGTTATTTTCTTTTTTTCTGTTTTTCATGTCTTGAATTTGTCGAAAATGCGATTTTTATTTTTCACTAATGAAGGGTTCGGCGAACGTGCATTCGAACTGGTTGGGGTCAGTACCTCGAAGAAGGTTAAAAACCACTGCCCTAATCCTTCGTACCGTCCTAACCCAAAACCCGAATAGAACCCCAACCTAACGCCACACTCACGCATCGCCCCCCATTGTTTCTCTCCAGACCCTCATAAAAGCGTCAACTAAAGTCTGTTAATCCTCAAGCCAAACCTTGATCAACCACTAACATAATCCTCCCCCTTAATGTGGATGTAATTTGAAGCCTTGACCTAATCCTAATCTAGCCTTTCCATCGACCCCTAGCCTCATCCAAACCCGAATCAAATTGGAACCCCCTCACGTCATTCCAATCGAATCTTCTCCGAAGCAAACGCGCGCAGCCCAATGGATTTTCCCCGCGGACGTCGTACGCGGCCCCGAGTGTCAATCGTTTTTTTCTCCTCAGCCTCAGGACGGCTACCGGCTGGTGCAGCACTTCCAGTTCATTGGCTGGCCGGCCTACAGGGACACGCCCCTTTCCAAGCGTTCCGTCCTGCAGCTGGTGCGGCGACTGGCCAAGTGGCAGGAGCAGTACGACGGCGGAGACGGCCGCACGGTGGTGCACTGCCTGTAAGTGCCGCAATGCCGCCTGACGAGTGCAACCCAGCGATTGTTTATTTTGCACGCGCCAAACGTCGTTTTGCGCGTTCGTTTCTTTTTTTTTTTTTTTGCAAGGAAGAGCGGACGTTGTGTGGAGTGGAACCACAGAATCCCTAAATGCGGTCCACGAGACCTTCGGACTAACGCGCCAGTTGCTGCCATGCAATTAATTATTCTAAATGATAAGAATTGTTAGGAATCCGACATGTAGAATTGACACCCATTGAATTATTGACACCGACTTGATTTTCAAGTCCTCAAATGTTCAAGAATAACAATAACGGTCTTTTTTTTTCTCAAGCTTTGATTGGAAGGGGAAGTGAAAAGCAATTTTTGGACTTGTTTTTCTTCTTCCGGTTTCAAAAAAAAGGGCTGGCGATCTCACTGAGTGAAAAATGCTCGCAGCACCAGTGAATGTTTTATTTGTCAGCTTCTCTGCCAAAAATCTTTCTTGACAAAAATGTGGGAGTCGCCCCGTGTCAGCGACTTTTCAGAAAGCGTATGCTCGCATGTTGCGAATGTTTTTTTCGTCAGGGTTCGTTCAAGGTTGCAGAGGGTCACAAAGACGTTCACCGACAGTCTGAACAATTTGCCACTTTTTGGGAACCTTTGAGACCATCTGCCAACTTCCAGAAAGGCATGAAATGTAAAGGTGCGCGGGCCCTTGCCCTGCTGTCCATCGTCAAAGAGGACAAATAAAATTGAACGCAAAAACTCTGACGGACAGGCCCTCGTCTTAAAACTTTCTCTCTTTTGTGTCTTTAAACTCCTCCAAACATGGGCCCTGCAACAAGAAAACAAGAATGACCTTTTGGGAACCCTGACAAAACAATTCACGTTTGCAAGCCTTGGCCGCTCAATGAGATTCAACCTTCCACGGTGTTGCACGGCACCGTTTCCAAAAGACTTGAAGAGCCGCCGTTCAGATATTTCGCTGCTTTTCCTTCCAAAATGAAGTCTTGTAAAGAAAGCGTGCGACTCCTGGCCGGGGGCGGCGTTTGCAAAGGCTTCCGTACGCCTTTGAGAGCGCAAAGAAAAGCGAGCAACGTCGGGCACGCGTCGTGCGGACATGAAGCTAAGCGCGAACGCCTGAAATGAAAGGACAAATCGCGGCGCCTTTCTTGCAAAGTCTGTTTATGAACCTGCGCTCACCCGCACGGGCATCCATTGAACGCGTTCCCACATACGGTCAAATGCAGCGCAAAAAGGTATTCACGAGGACTTTCCTTGTCCACGCACGGACGCGCGGGTCTTTGATGTCAAATGTGGCCATCGGTCATTCCAGATATTTAAAAGGCTTCTATTTGGAGATGTCTTTGATGTGAAAGTTGCCATCCTTTCACATGCTAATTAGCTCGTTAGCACTAGCTTAGCGGCATCGCTACGTTCCTACGCGGTGCTCCGTGCTAACGAGTTTCAGGGACGACATTTGAGGGAAAACAGATTCCTAAATCGCCCTAAACACCAACAGACTTCCGGCCGTTGCTTTGGAAGGTTTACAGAAAGGGAACGTAAGCGCAGGAGGACCGGTAAGAACAGCCACGGTCGGGCTTTCCGCAGCGACTCTCGTCTGACGAAAGGCGACGTCCGCGACCCACAATGCGTTGCGGTGACCGGATGGAGATTTTAAACGCAATGACCTTTTACGCCGAAAAACATGAATGATGTTTCAAATCAACAAATGTTCTGACCCCCTTTTTTTTCTTTCATGTAAAATGTCCCGAAACTTTGACCGTGGGCAGAACAATGTGCGGACGGGTTACTCCAGCGTTTAGGCATTCGAGAGCCTTTGACGTTCAAGTTGTGATCAGGCAATATGGCGATCAACAACGTTATTTGACGCCCAATGTGTCTTTGATGTCCCGTGGGTCATTTGTCCTTCCCCCCCCCGCCCCCCGCCCCCCGGCGCAGCACCGGCGGCGGGCGTTCGGGAACCTTCTGCGCCATGTGCAGCATCAACGAGATGATCCAGCAGCAGAACATCGTGGATGTTTTTCACACGGTCAAGACGCTGCGCAACAACAAGACCAACATGGTGGAGACCATGGTCAGCGACCGGTCGTCGCGTTGCTCACGTTTCTCCCATGACGGACGCGCGATTCACGCCCCGGTTTGTCTCTTTGTACAGGAACAATACAAGTTCTGCTACGAGGTGGCTCTGGAGGCGCTCAGCTCCTTCTGAACGGTCGCCGGGCATCTCGAGGCGACGCGCAAAGCGAGCGGTCGCCGGCCGCTCCGTGTCGGCTCCCGTCACATTGATGGGCGCAAAACGAGTTGAACGGAGCCCGTCGTCGTCGTCGTCCTTGTACAGTCGCTTCCGCTTTTGAATGTCGTCTCCCCCTGCAGGCCACGCGCACGCTTGTTGCCTTTGCGCTCGTTCCGCACGGGCCGTCCGAGACGCGAGCGCTTCTCATCCAATTTGCTCGTCCCGCGTGGGCGGAAGGTACCCGGCCCGGATGGGGCTTTACGAGTCGCTCCGCCGATTTGCGTCCGAAGCCATCGACGTGAAACGATCTCGGCGCGTGAAGCCGCAACGGTCGGTTGTTGGAAGAATCGCCGGCTCGACTGCGATACGAAGCCGGACCTTCCCTTGTTCTTTCCTGCGTGTGTGTGACAGGACAAGGGTGAAGGGTGAAGAACGTGGCCGCTTTGAAGTGGACCTGACGATTTTGCTTTGTGTCGAAAACAAACGATCTGAATGAGCGAAGCCATAACGGCGAGTTTCTGAAAGGGGCGGGTAACAAAAAAAAAAAACGCCGGCTCGACTGTGAGAGACCGTTTTGCGCCGTTT
>NW_017842055.1:950528-957503 GCF_001891065.2 Hippocampus comes | reverse complement strand
TTTTTTTTTTTTTTTTTTTTTTTCTCCATGGCTCTTCCCGCTGTCCGTGGAAAGTACCGATGGAGGCGGTTAGAAGTCGATGGGCAAATTTGTGTCGAAAGCAAACGAGATGAAATCATCTTCATCTGCAAAGCCGCAAGTTTCGTCTGAAAGGGGCGGGCGGGCAAAACAAAACAAAAAACAGACTCGACCGTGACCGAGATTTTTTCCCGTGTGCGTGGTTTGAAGTTCACCTTTGAGTTTGTGTTGAAAGCGATCGATGTCCAATTTATCTCAACACAAAAAGGCACAACCGTGACCTTCGGCTGAAAGCGGGGTAACCGAAGGCCGGCCGGCTCTACCGTTACGCCTCTCGAGGCAGCGTGAAAGCGCTCGGTCGGATGTTGGACGCATTCAAGCGCATCCGGCTGAGCTGTAAATAAGATTCTTCAGCCGCCATTGTCAAACGTCCAGTTGACTTCAGTTTGACAACCCTATTTTGCAAAATCTGCCCCCTGAAGCTTATTTCACTTGAAATTTGATGGGCACAACTATTAGGAGTAGGCCCACAAAATTCTCAAGAAGCTGACCGGGAAGTCCGACATTTAGGCTTGGAAGCGACCGATCCAGGGTCAGTTCCCAAAGATACGTACTTTGGGAAACGCAGCCCCCGGTGCAAGTTTCTCTGAGTGTCATGAATTTTGGTTGACGTGTCAAGCATGACTCGACCCATAAAAAGACACAAGAAGCTGTTTCCAAGATGAGAACAGGAAGTCTGCCATTTTTTTTTTTTTTAGATTTATTTGGAAATTCAGCCACATCAAATCCTCACAACATGAATTTTTGGTCGACGTGTCTATCATAAACAGACCCGCAAAAAGTCTCAAGAAAAGATGCATGAATTTTGAGTTGAAGCTCCATTTTGGGCCCATGTTCCAGGCGTCTTTCTGATTGCTACCGAATTTCAGGCACGTATCCCAGACAGGGCGATGACACAAAATTGACAAAATCCTGTTTTGTTTTTTTTTTTTTGGTGATGGATTTTGCTGACCAAAAATGAAAAGTGAACGGGCGCTGCCTGTCTTTCTAGTTGAAAAGTAAAAGTGGTCTTTTCGTTGCGCTAGCGAAAGTTGGCCACTCGCCAGTTGCGCCGCCGGCGATGTTTTTCTCGTCATTACCGCGACGCGATGATTCGATTTGTTTTGTTGAAGATGACGAGCGACCTTTCAATTCGGTTTATTGTGTGCAGCATGTGGCCGTGCGTTTCAAATGCTTTATTTATTTGATTTATTGTGTTTTTTTTGCGCCACGTGGGCAATCTCCGTCCCCCTTTTGTTTGTTTGTTTTTTTCTTTGCTTTGGTGTTCAGTCTGCTTTTCTTCTCTGTCTTATGTTTCTTGTTTTTCATTTTTGTGGGCTCAATAGTGAAGCTTTTGAGTGCTGCACTTAAGACACTTGATTCCATTTTAGATTTGGTTTCTTGGAGGATTTTCTTTTGAAATTTGTTTTGCATCATGAGAAAGAAAAAAAACAAAAAAACGAGATGATTTGTCCAGCAAAGTGTTTTTGGATTTGCTTGTTTGGTTGTTTGAAAATGTGCTTAAGGTATTCAATAATAAAGGGACCAAAACGCGGCATTGTTTTGCTTGTTTTTCCTCCTCAGAGTTCCATCAAAGACACGTTTACTTGCACACTTGAAAAACACCGAAGGCACTTGCTTCCACCCTTCAAAGAGCGACACGTTTCATACATCAAAGACGACGTCCTTCAAACAACTGTTGGAAGTTTACTTCCATCAAAGACGCCTAATTTGAATCCAAGACCCACGTTGACTTCACACTCCAAAGAGCAGATACGCCTGTTTGCTCAAGGTAGAGGGCACAACCCTAATTTCAAACCCTACATTGAAAACCCAACCGAACTTTGAAACCCTAACCCTGTTACAAAACCCTACTTAGAAACCCTGATCCGAGACTGAAACCTGACTTTGAAGCCTGAACCCCTGTTTGAAACTCGCCTTGGAAACCCTAGCCCTAGTTTAAAATCTTGAACCAAGTTTGAATCCTTCAAGTGAGTGTCTAAAAGCTCGGTTAGGGTTCCAAGACAGTCTTTGGCTCTGAAATATGGATTCGGGTTTTGACCAAGGCTGCGGGAAGGGCTCATATTTAACACTGGGGTTTAAAGTGGATGTTTCGAGATAGGAACGAGGACTGGGCTTTTCGAAATGGGTTAGCGTTGGGGTTTCAAATGATTCGTTGCTGTGTTAAGGTTTCAAGTTGAGATGGCAGTATTCAGGCGTCAAGCCTCAGTCCTGAGTGGGTGTGATTGGTTTGTGCACATTCCGACCTGTGCGTGTGCAATAAATTGCCATGAGCAACAATTTGTGTTGTGTTGGAAATCGAGAGCGCGCACGCACACACACACACACACACACACACACACACACAATGGCACACGCGTTTTATCTCCTCAATGCAGCTGCAAGGAGACCAGATTGGACCACAAGCTCCAAATACTTGTTGGAAGACCTCCTCGCGAGCACGCAGGAAGGCAGACCATAAATCCACCTTGACGCTGAGCTCACACCGTGCTGCCAAACGTGATTAAACAGGAAATAAATCGCTGGGCGCAGCTTCCTACGCACGCGCACGCGCGTTCGTATCTGTCACGCTCATTAGCAGCATTAGCAAAATTAGCATAAGGCTGTTGAGAGTCTTTCGTGATCAGCGTCAACCTTTGACACCCTACCCCCTTCCTTCGAATTTCTCTCCCTTCCTTTTCTCTTTTCCGCTCTTCTTTGTTCTGTTGTGTCCCGCGGACTGCCTTCCTACGCTTTCTTTTCCGTGCCTCCGTTTCTTTCCTTTTCCGTACTTCATTCTTTTCCTCAATCCATTTTCTGTACCGTTCCTCTGTTTCGCTTCCTCTCCTTTTCTTATTTTATGAACCTTGTGTTAGTCTCCTTCTTTCTTTTCCTTGACTCGCCTCCTTTTCCATTTTCTCTCCTTTTCTCCACTTTCCTTTTTTTTTTTTTTTGCATCCTTTTTTTCAGCCCAAAAAAGACGACCATGTACAGTAAGGCATTTTTAACCGAAAAAAACGACGACGTATCGTAAGGCGTTTTGAGCCCCCAAAAAGACGAGCAGGGCTCAAAACGCCTGACTATACGTGGTCGTTTTTTTTGTTGTGAAAAACGCCTTACTATACTTCAAAAATACTTTTCCAAAAAAAAACCTTACTATTCATGGTTTCGTATTGTTTTAAAAAAAAACGGTCTTCTATCGAACAATGTGGTGTGTTCATGTGTGGTCGTGGAACGGTTAGTGCGTCTGCATCACAGCGCAGAGGTGCAGGGTTTGATTCCGGCCGCGGCCTTCCTGTGTGTTCTCAAAACCGTGCATGGCCAGCCAATTTCTGATCCTCTTCTCCGCACAACTCTTGGCGCTCAAACTCTCACCAAGGAACAATTCACAAAACGCCTTACTGTACATGGTCATCTTTTTGCGCTGTAAAAAACGCTGTGAAATGAGGAAGAGAAAATCTGAGGAAAGTTAAGGGGGGCACCCCCCACCCCCTCACGAATCCGTGGAAATTTCACAGCCCTGGCCGACTTTCCTCCGCCTCCTGTCTTGTCTTGTTTGCCCCTTTCCTCCTTTCGTTTCCCCTCTGCAGTTTTGCCATTCCTCCATTGCAGAGATGCTGACCTCCCTGCAGGGAAAACAACACTTTGCGCTCGTGTGTGTGTGTGTGTGTGTGTGTGTGTGTGTGTGTGTGTGTGTGTGTGTGCGTGTGCGCGTGTGTGTGTGTGTGTGTGTGCATGTGTGTGTGCGTGTGTGTTTGCAGCAGCTGTTGTACACATGGAGGGTTTTATGCTTTTGTTGTTCTCTCCCACGAGCAGCCCAAATCATTTGTGGGCGTCCTCAGGCGAGAGGAGCGAAGCGGCCAAACGGCTTTGTGGCCTTAATTCAATTAGCGGCTAATTGACACTTGAAATGCCGCCTATTGAAACGAGCCGCAAGTCGCGCCGATGACATCTCGGTCAGACAAAGAGCGAGGCAATCACGGTGATATTTGGGTGATTTTGGTTGCTGAGCGGGCTGAAAACGGTGGCGCTTGGCGGCTCTTTTGCCTTGACGCAAATTCCATGAAGGCCGGCTGGCCGTGAGAAGCATCACGTGCAGCTCTTGTTTACATTGATTTCTGGGCTCTCATTTTCCACTTTGGAAAATTCACTCCACGTCGCCCTTTGCCTTTACAACATGACATTTGGTAGCCATGTCTAGCAGAAGTAGAACCCAACACACACACACAAAGGCTGAGTAAGCCACCATGGCAGAAAATACTTGTAACACTCATTTTGAACTCATGAGCTCCATGCGGATTTTATCAATCGTGACCCTGAATCCAGTTTGACATGGCAAGATGTCTTTCTTCCTTCCTTTCTTTGGTTCTTCCTACCTTGCTCCTCCTTTTTTTCTTTTCCTCCCAACCGCCTTTTCTTGCTTCCGTCCCGGCTTCCTTCTTCCCGACTTCCAGAGTTCCTTTCTTCCTTCGAACATTCCTTCCATTGGTCCAACCGTCTGTCCTGTCTTTCCACCTTCATCCTTGCTTTTCCCCATCCATCCATCCATCCATCATTTTCTTCCCAACTCCCCTTTTTTTCCTTCCTCTGCCCCCCCCCATACTTTCTTCCTTTATCCTTCCTCCCTTCCTGCTTTCCATCCGTCTTTGTGCGCCTTCCATGTTGAGATCAGGCGGAATCATGTCGACGGGCTGCGGCTCGTGCGAGGAGCTAAATGACAGCAACTCTCTGGGATTTTTTTTTTTTCCTTTTTTTTCACGTAGGGTCTTGTGAGCTTCTCCGTCGGCTCCGTTTTTGGCCTCCACACAAACATTTGGGCTCTCTTTTGTTGTGCTCATTGTGCGACGTGGCTGCACAGAATGTCCTACTTTGCCTTCATTCTCCCTCCACGTGGCGTACAACTCGGCAGTGTCATTTCACAGCTTTTGTGTCCATCGCGGCATCTCGGCTGAGCGCGCATTCAGAGATTTTACACACACACACACACACACACACGCGCGTGCACACACTTGTTGGGGTTCATTTCACAGCACATTGGCAGCAGCGTTTGCCATTTGTGCCAATGGCCGCCATCATTTGGACTTCATTGCGAGGGGATGAAATTGTTCCTTGCGCTCAGCTCAGCCTGACCTCCGCGTGTGTCTGTTGGTGTGTGTGTGAGTGTGTGTGCGTGCGTGTGCATGTGTGTGTGTGCACTATTGTGAGTTTTAGTGTGCATGTGTGATTGTTTGTATGTGCATGACGTTGTATGTTTGAGTTTGTGTACTAGCATGTGTTAACGTGTTTGGGTGTGTGTCTCTTTTGTGTGTGCGGAAAGATTTATCTGAGGTGATTGTTTTGTGTGTGTGTGTGTTTGTAGTATGTTTGTGTGTGTGTGGGGTGGGGGGTGTAAATGACATAGCGCTGAGAAAAGAAACAAGACACAAGTGAAGACGATGACCTCCTGAGACAGAACAGCATGTGCTACAGTGTGTGTGTGTGTGTGTGTGTCTGTGTGTGCGCGCGCACGCGCGGTGAAATGAAAGCGAGCAGGCACAGCGGTGATTGCCAGCAATCATGCTCCTGAAAATGATGAGGTCATCAAGGTGTCAAGCCGCACGCACACGCCGGCGCCCAGTGAATCAGTGGCCAAGCGCCGGCGCCATGAAGACAACAGCGCCGGCCCCCGTCGCAGCTCATCTGGCCTCCGTGTCCTCCTTGAACGCCCACTTTGAAAACTCGATTTTCAAACACAATTCAGCAACTGAAAGTTTGCCTTCAAAACCTTCATTTGAAACACCAAAAGCCTCGTCAAGCTGATTTTCAATCGCCAAGCCTTGCTTGACATCCTAACCCAAGCTTGATACCCTAACTGTCAGGGGTCAAACTCAAGGCCCGGGGGCCAGATCTGGCCCGCCACATCATTTGATATGGCCCGCGAAAGCAGATCAAACACGTCAACTTCCATGGTGCTTTCGAACATGTCTAACAAAATTCTCACGTGGAATAAATATGAGAGCTATTGGAAGCTTTTCTTGTAACCAAACCCCCCATGATAGGAACTTCAACAATAGTTGAATCAACAGTTATTTGTGATTTCTCGATGTGGTTTCAGTCATAACGGCCCTCCAAGGGAAACGGAAACCAAAATGTGGCCGGCGCCAAAAATAAGTTTGACGGCCCTGCCCTAACACTAAACTGAAGACTCATTTGAAATCCCAAGCCTTGTTTCAACACAGGCCTGAAACCAAGAGCTTGACAGCCTTGTTTGAAAGTCGATTGAAACCCCGATATCAAAGCCTACCTCTTGCTTCAAATTCAAATTTGAACTCCCAACTTTTGCTTGACACTAAATCCAATGTGAAACCTGAACATGGGCTTGAAATATTGACGCAAAAGCCTCACTCCAAACCTTCTTCCTTGCCTACCAAAGGGTCTCAAAAACGAGGCGCTGACCCACAGAAGCCCTCAAGGCGCGCGCACGCCGCGGTGAGGTTAAACACAGCTTAGCTTAGCACTTAGCCTGCACACTTTGGGGTCACGGCCGCATCCAGACGCTTCACTTAGACGCTACATTAGCGGCGGCGGCGGCGGCTTAAGCGCTTAGTAAGTCGGTCCGTCCGTCAATAAGCGCCTTTGTGCCGCGAGTCGGGAACAATGGCCGCCGCCGCTGCACGCTAACCAGATTAGCCGCTCCAGGGCTCTTTTTGGACCCGCGGTAAACAAAGCTCAGCGGGCAGATTTTGGACTTGGGCCGCATATCACTTTCACTCGCGACGCTAACTCTTTGTTATTGAAGCTAAGCTAACGTCACGTAGGGATTGTTTACGCAAATGTCAGAGGCCCCCCCGTTGCTGCGCCGCCTTTATTCTCCTCCGAGAAGTAGAAGAAGCAGCGACGCTATTGTTTTATGCATTTCCAATATCTGCTGACCGCAAG
>NW_017842055.1:915169-950450 GCF_001891065.2 Hippocampus comes | reverse complement strand
CACTTACAGCGCTGACATCAAGGCAAGCGAAATCTCAGCAAATTTCTTAAGTCGCTTTTTGTTTGGCAAAGGAGGATTTCCTTTGTGTCCTTGAAAGTTTGTTACGCTTGACTTTCAGCAGTTTGGAATCATAAAAATAAAGTACAAACAATTTTTATATATATATATATATATATATATATTTTTTTTTTTTAACAACCCTAAAAAATATAATATAACAAATACATAAAACAAAACAAAGCAGTAAAATACAAAAAGTCGTGAAAGGCAGTATTTAAAGTCTATTTGAAAAACAGTAAGACAAACTTGAAAACTTCAAAAGTAAAAACAAAAAAAGTAAACAAAAGAGAAAAAACTCCTGAAAAAGTGTGAAAACAACAAAGAATACAATTTAAAAAACAAAACATGACTTTTTTTATGATGCTAACAAAAGAAATTCAAACAAAGAAAACCACGGCAATAATAAAAATCACCAACCATAAAATCCATTTTCAAAAAGCAAGCTCTGCACTCATCCGGTTTCACTTCCTTTTTTATTTTTTTGAAACACTAAAATGTAAAAAGCGCAACGGCCAAAGAGATTCCAGATGCTTGAACGCAGCGCGTACACTTAAACACAGCGGGGAATGAAGGGATTAGCCGTCCAACAAAAGGGATTACGCCATTAGCGGCTCTCGCTTCCCGGCCCGCCGCGCACAAAAAGCTCGCGAACGGACGCGCGTCAAACGGCAAGCGGGTACCTTGAAGCGGCGCCGTGTCGCAAGATGTACGTCCGCTTCAACGTAGAAAGCCAACGTCAATAAAGCCGTGACGTGGAAATCCCAAACGGGACACGATGATTTGCGGGTTCCTCTCAGCCCGTCAATTGAACGCATCACAAAACACGGTGAGCGTTACTGTTGTACACTCATCAAAAGATTTCGAGAATGTGTCAAAATGGCCGCATGAAAGAAACATCGCCGGCTGACCTGACGCAAAGTGCGAAAGAAGTGCTGCGGTCTGACGAGTCCACGTTTCAAATGGTTTCTGGGAAGCGTGGCCATCAGATCCTCCCTTGCCAAAGGAGAAAAGGAACATTCCTATTGTTCTCTGTGCAAAGTTGAAAAGTGAGCGACTCAAGTTGTACGCCAAGCAAGAAAGGGGACACTTTGACGGGTTTGGATCAAATGAGATGAAAATATTGGCGGGGGGTTTTGGGTGAATATTTGGTGGTCAAGTGGTTAGCGCGTCGACCTCACAGTGCAGAGGCGCAGGGTTCGATTCCGGCTCCGGCATTCCAGTGCGGAGTTTGCATGTTCTCCCCGGCGGGTGGCTTTTCTCCGGGTACTCGGGTTTCCTCCCACATTCCAAAAACACGCATGGCAGGCTGATCGAACGCTCCAAATTGTCCCGCGGCGTGAGTGTGTTTGTCTAAGTGTGCCTGCGATGGGCCGGCAAACGGTTCAGGGCGCCCCCCGCCTACTGCCCGAAGACGGCCGGGATGGGCTTCGGCACCCCCCTTGTGAGGATAAAGCAGTTTGGAAAATGGATGGATGGATGTAAATTTGTATCCTCTCTCCTTCTATCCGGTCCGCTCTTTGCCTTGTAAATCACGTTGACTGACTACTCGGAAATGAAGCGCTCACCTGCGCCACTCCGCCGCTGCGGCCCGTCAATCATGTTCGCAAATCGAAAGAATTCATAATCAAGATTCTGCGCGCATGTGCGCGCGTGCGAACGAGGCGCTGATTATGCCGCATCGTTGAAGTTGAAAGTCTTGTCGGCGCTTTGCTCCTCGTTAGCCTCTCGAGCGCTTCCCTCGTTAGGCGCCGTCACGTCAGCGGCGGTTTGTTGACGGGCGCACGCGCGTCAAGGTGCGGTTACGCGTCTAATTCGGCGTGACGCCTGCGAGCTTCTCAGAATCTTTGATTCCTTCGGCATTACAAACACACGCCAGGCCCGCAGGATGTGAGGACGGCGACGGAGGAATTAGGGCTTTGAGTCTGAGATGGGGTTTCAAGTTCGTGTTTGAAGCAGCTTCGAGTCGTGGTGAGGGATTCAAGACCGCTTTCAGAGTTGACATTTGGGCGTCTGCTTTGGCCTCCTATCTTGTCAAATTCGGGTTTCCGTTTCGGGTTCGGGTTTCAAATGAGCTTTTCAAGTCCAGGTTTCAAGTTGGGGTTTTGGACCCTGAACAAAAGATGGAGAACCCGAATTTAAACCCTGATTCAAACCAGGTGCCGAAGCCTCATTTGACGCCCTAACACGTACTTGAAACTTCAATTGAAATGATGACCCGGGCGTTTTTTTTTAACCCTCATTTGAAACCCGAACCCAAGATAGGAACTTGAACTTGAAAAGCGAATTCAAAATGAAGTTTTCAAATCAAGGTTAGAAATTGCAATTCGGTTCGGTTTTCAAATCCGATTTTTTGTAGCCTGGTTTAGTGTTTCAAGCTTAAAATCTGGTTCAAGGTTTGACGGTAGGGCTTCCAATCGGGGTTTCGAGTTTGGTTTCCGAGCTTGGGTTCGGGTTTCAAGGTCGCGTTCCAGTCCTGGTCGGTCGATTTTCAAATTAGGGTTCAAAGCCTGTGTTGAGATTTCATATTTGGGTTTCAAATGAGGATCCGGGTTGAAAATGAAGGTTTCAAACGAGGTTGTGCTTTTGAAAATGCGGCCTGAGGTTTGATCAGGTTTTTCCCTTCCCATAAAGGGAACCTAACCCGCATCAAAGCCGTGGAAACGGGGCCACGGAAAAAGGGGGCTTGGGTGCGACCGTTTGCGCCGAACGGAAGGGCCCGATCGGCGCCGTTGGCTTCGGAACGCTCGAAATCAAAGTTTGTTTGTTCCGCGCACGCACGCACGCACGCACGCACGCCTTTGATGACGCGCCAAGGAAATGGCGAGGTACAAAGACGGCATATTTTCACTCATTGGCACAACAAGCCTCGCTCGCTCTCCTTTCGACTCTTCAAGACGCCGCCGCCGCTTTCATCGCTGCAAATATTGGATTCTCTCACATCTTCGCATCGTTCCCGTCTGCCTGCGTGTGGACTGCAACGCGTACACGCCGTACGTACGCAGGCGCTACGGGCACCTTTGACACACGCGCGTGAAAGGGGATGTTCCTTCCGTGGACTCCTTTCGACGACGGCAACAACAAAGCGTGCGGCGTGTCACTTTTGACTTTGCCTGCTCTTTATTGTTTGGTGCGCGCGTTTGCCATTTTGAGACAACAAACGGGCCACTTACGGCGCTGACATCAATTAGCCGCTTCCTTCCAGCTGCCCGAGAGTTCCACAATGGGAGATTAGTGAGGGCTTTAAAAAAAAACATTTCCTCGGATTAATTTTCTCCGTGGCCTCCGCTGGCGAGGACGGGGGGGGATGCTAAAAGGCCGAGAGCCCCCTAGCTGGCTAATCACATGAGCCGGCTCCATTACATTAATCCAAAGGCCAACGCTATTGTGTGAAAACAGAATGCCCGAGGCACCAAGTGGAGACAATGACAAATCATGTCATACACACTTTTTTTTTTTGTCTTCAAATGTCAGAGAAGCGTCTCGGGAACAAGTCTTCATTCAATTCTTGACACCACTGAAGACTGAAAGCACACTGTTATTGATTTTCTTCTTTTTCTTTTTTTTTTTTTTTTTACATTATTTTTAGTTTCTCTGTGATTTCTGGCAAGAATCCATCCATCCATCCATCCATCCATTGCCCGATCCACTTTATCCTCACGAGGGTCGCGGGGGGTGCCGAAGCCCATCCCAGCCGTCTTCGGGCAACAGGCGGGGGACGCCCTGAACCGGTTGCCAGCCAATCGCAGGCACACTTAGAAAAACACACTCACACCTCGGGACAATTTGGAGCGTTCGATCCGCCTGCCATGCGTGTTTTTGGAATGTGGGAGGAAACCCGAGTAGCCGGAGAAAAGCCACGCTGGCACGGGGAGAACACGCCAACTCCACGCAGGAAGGCCGGAGGCGGGATATCGAACCCACGACCTCACGTAAACCACTCAACCACACACAAAATCAAAATTCAAATTTAGCTTCTTTTTTTTTTTCTGCTGCCTTGGTTTTGATATGTGTAAATGTCTCCCATGTTGGAATAGCCACACTATTTTCAGAAAGGTATCGATGATTCCAATTTTTCACTTTCATAGGACAGTTAAGGCGTTCCTGATTGACTTTGGCAAATGGGAGTGGCGCGCTCCATACAAACACGCGTCGCGGAAAAAAAAAACAGCACCATCAAAATGTCATGAAAGTCATTTCAATGGCACAATTTACACGCACACAACACAACACAACCTGTTTGCCTTCGCTTTCATGGGAAAGGCATCAGAAGCCCAAAAATGGAATCAGCAACTTCAGAAAGGACTTCATTGGGGAATCGGTGCAATTGACTTACAAAAAGGAAAGTTTTTACCATCCTATGAATGGGACTCGTTTGTCAATAGAAAGAGTCCGTCGAGATGAGAAGAGCATTTCGGTTTTGGAAATATGACCAGGAAAATGGGATCAGGAAAATCCCTGGAAGGTCGGCGAAAACGCTCACCCCAGAAAACAAAATACTTTAGTTGATTTGAAATGAGCGTTTAGGTTGCCAGTTTTGGGGTTAAGAGCGGGAAAAGAAAAAGAAAATATCTAAAGCAGTGGTGTCAAACGTACGGCCCGCGGGCCGGATCCGGCCCGCAAAGGACTTTAATCCGGCCCGCGAGATGATTATGTAAAGCAGTGGTGTCAAACATACGGTCCGCGGGCCGTTCAATCAGGCCCCACAGGATAATTTAAAAGTGAAGAAAATGCATAAAAGACACAGAATAAATATTTTTAATAAGGTGCAATTCATTGAGTATCCGCTAGGGGACACTGTTTTGATCAGAGAAGACGACAACAGCAGCCTCAGTCCATCACTGAGACAGACCCATGACAGCAGACGCTATCAATAGCACTCTCACATTTACACATTTAATAGCACGCTCCTTAGTTTGTAAGGTGTAGGCAGGGATTACATTTAGATTTTATATGCACGTGTAAATGGTTTAAAACTTCCTTTCTTTATAAATCTCCTTTAATCTTAAAGTGCATTACTATATTTTTCAAAACCAATTACTTGTTAAAGTTTGTACAATCAGTGGGATCAGTTGCAATGCATATATGTGAATGATCAAAGTAAATTGCACATTTGTCAAAGGAAATGTAAGGTGCTTCATGAAATGTTTTGTAAAAGATATGTTCATTTAATTTCAACATTTTCCTAATGTTCTTGTGCCTCTTTATACCAAAACAAAGGAAAGACATGTTGTTTTGGTTATTTATAGCAAAGTATGGTATCATTTTAATGGTCCGGCCCACTTGACATCTACCCAGGCCGTATGTGGCCCACCATGTGAAATGAGTTTGACACCCCTGATCTAAAGGGTCAAAGAAAAAGCAAATCTCGGACGGTTCGCAGGCTGACAGGAGGGAGGCCCAAAGTCGTTGAGCAGCTTTGCTGTGCCGATTCCCATGAAATTGTGCACGTGTGCAGACTTGAAGAGATCACCAAGGAGTTTCATTCTGCAGCCGCAGGCGGCGGCGGCGGAAAAAGACGGAATGATCTTCTTGTTTTTGGACGTTCCGCCGATTAGATTGCGGCACATGTGAACAATCACGGTGACGAATGGTGGAAAATCTGGCCGAGAGCTTCCATTTTCTTTGCCTCCCGCGCGCATGCACACACGCTGCGTATGTGTGCGCTCGTCGTCTCAATCGCTGGAAACGACGGAAACGATTTGCTTTTAAACGTCTGTTGTTTGGAAATGCCTCCACTTTTAATTCTGCGCGTTACCTTGTGCATGTCATGGGCTACAGATTGAAATCGGCCCGGCCTATTGAACGCTTCTCACACACGTCGTCAATTTCATCCGTGCCGCTGCGCGTTTCGGATTTCTTCGACACGGCGTCGTGGATTTTAGTCGCTCTGCGTACGAGCGCTCGTCCTCGGGGTGACGGTTTTCTGGGTTAGGGCGGGAGTCACCGGGGGAATTTCGCGTTCCCAGAGTGCAGATTATTAATAAAGTCCTCCCTCTGTTAATGAAGCGCTTAATTGGCTCATTTCAATGCGTCTAATTCGTTGAATCACTTACATTCAATTTGCTCAGGGTGAAGGGACGGCTGGCGTCTGGGAGGGAGAACAAAAAAAAACAAAAAAGAAGAGCAAGAAGAGTGCGAGGGATAATAAATGTGTTTGGAAGTAATAAGCGCTAACGACTGGAGTAAATGGATCACTTTGTCTTAATTGATTTCAGCTTGTTAGGCGGATGGCGTCCTCTCGCTGAACGGCCGACCAAATGGATCCCGGGTCGGGGAAAGCAAACCCGCAGACCAACGAATTGCGCTTTTTAAACGCACGGATAAAGACAAAAGCGCATGACGGGAAAGACAATGAAACGCTTCGTCGTCACTTGGCTAGCGCAGTTCACGTGTTGCCCGTCAAACTTGGTGAATAAAAATGGATTGATGAAATCCATGACGCACTTTCAAATTTCCTCGCGCATTCGCAATTACAGGCCAAAGATACGCTTTAGCGTCAACGCGTTCACCAGTTCATACGCCATCTGTGTTGCTATCGCGCGTACGCAAAATGGCTGCCGCGTGGGCTCACGGATCCCGCTGCGCTTTCGCCAACCGCGGTACATC
The DNA here is from genome assembly GCF_001891065.2 of Hippocampus comes. NCBI lineage: Eukaryota > Metazoa > Chordata > Actinopteri > Syngnathiformes > Syngnathidae > Hippocampus > Hippocampus comes. Next base: position 943,784 of record NW_017842055.1, on the reverse strand, counting down.
GAGAGGCTCCCGTCCGCGGCGTTTACGGCGAAGCCCGCTTGGGTGACGATTCAAAGCTGACGGCGCCTACATCAAATCTGAGCTAGCGAATGCTTTGTTAAAGGCTTCGACCGTTTCCCGATGCTAAATGTCATGTCGTATGCGAGCTTAGAAGCGTACGCATTGAATCGGATGCAAACATGCCACTTCTTTGTTTTTGTTTTTTTTTTTGTATACAACATTCAAAAAACGATGCAGGTACGCGGCATCACGTGAAGTGAAATGTAAATCTGCCGTCATGGTTGCGCATCGATTTTAAAGATCACACTTGAAGTGTGTTGTGTCCATGGCAAATAGTAATAAATAGGGCAACTGGTACCGATTCCCTGCCGTCCTTCCTGTTTGGCTCTGACATTTATTTCCCCGAATGGATCTTTGAGGGGTCCAAGAGGATTGCGGGGATACCACTTCCAAGATGATATCTGCGTGTGCGCGTGTGTGTGTGTGTATATAACTTGTTGCCTGTCCAGCCATGGATTCTGATACAGAAGATAGAACTGCAGGGGATGACTTCAACCCAGTGTGTGTGTGTGTGTGTGGGTGTGTGTGTGTGTGTGTGTGTGTGCGTGAGGAAACTCAAGAAGGATTTAATGATAGATAGTGAAGTTCCGCCTTCACACACACACACACACACACACACACAAACCTTCAAAGTTTGCTGAAGGGCTCAAACTTTGGCCATAAAGTCAGGAGGATGCTTTGCAACACAAGATTTGGTCTACCATGAGTTGACCCACAAAAAAAAAAAAAAAAAAAAAATGTCTTAAGAAGCCTTTGCCAAAATGGAATCTGCTATCGCAGCCATTTTGGGGTTGTGTGGCTGCTTCCTTCAAACTAAAGTGAAGAATTTGAGTTGTTGCTATGGCTGCCAAGTGGGATGGATCTTTATACCGGAGCGCCTTTTGGAATTGTATCCAAATGCAGGGTTCGAAGGGAAATTCAGTCGACGCGTCTGGCATGAAGAGATCCACAAATAGACTTTGAAGAGGCCACGTCTGGAAAGGTACAGGAAGTCTCCATTTGGAATGGAAGGAGACATTTTTGGCTCAGTTGCACCCAAGTGGATTCTTCAAAAAAAAAAATGCAGCCCCCAAACCAAGCAACGTGAACTGTGCTGGACATGTTTAGCATAAGAAGCCTGACCTGAAAAAAACAAGGCAAGTCTGACGCTTTGGTTTGGACCTCGTGGCTTATATGCTTCATTTGATTTCAAAAGAAAAAGCCGGCCCCCAAATGCCCCGACTTGACTTGGCGACGTGAAATTTGGTAGACATGGCTCGCATGAGTGGACTCACAAAAAAAGTCTCAAGAAAACATGCCTGAAAAGAAGTCAGTCATGCATTTTTGCTTTGATTATTTCAATGAAGCGGAGCCCTCGATAGAAGTTTGGTTGAGCGTCTTGGAATTTGCTCGGCATGTTTATCATCGGTAGTCCCACCAAAAAAGGCTCAAGAAGCTATGGCAGAAAAGGCACAGGAAGTCAGCCATTTTGCTTGCATTTAGGCCGTTTCCAGGAATCCATCATTGATGGCCTCGTCCCCGCGATTTAATTCGCGCGCTCTGGTCATTGGCGTAAAAACGGCAGAGCGATGACCAGCCGTCAAATGTGTCCCGCTTTCCGCCGTGAGATACCGACTGGGATTTCCCACGCGTGACTTTTCGGTGGTATTCGGGCTCACGTAGCCCGTTGTCAAATATTCATTGGCCGCCTTTCCCGTCAATCATTTGAATATTGACAACGTCGTTATTATTCACGCTTTGAAAAGATGGGAGAAATCCTTTAAAACCAACATCAGCAGCTGCTTTCAGGCACCTTACACACACACACACACACACACACACGTCCAAGGTCTCCTGGGAAAGTCCCGGTGCAGGTTTGGCACTTTAATCATCCGACATGACGTTTTGCGCGAGACAACAAAGTCCAAATCCCTTCAGGAGGCAGCCCGAGGCGCTACAAGCTCATCTTGATTCCGCGGCTGTTTATTCGAGTCCTCGGAGACGGTCACCTTCATGTTCGCCGAGCGCTCTTCACTACAAAGGGAGGAGGAGGAGGAGAAGGGCGTCGAATAAACCAGCCTTGCGGAATATATTCATGCGCAAGTCGAGCTCTCCGAGGACCGCCGGGGGGACGGCCGTGCGAGACTTGCTTTTGTTTTCTTTTGGGAATCGACGGCGACGCGTCGAAAACTCAAGTTTTGACGGTAGCAAACACTTGTTACCTCTGCCGGGGTAAAAATCACTCAAAGGGCGGCAAGTTACCGTACGGTTGCTGTCAGACAACGCAACGGTCGAGGTCAAAGTTGCCGTTCTGGGGACGGGTTCAAATAAGTGTTAAGATTGAGAGCCTGTGGCAAAGGTCCGGGACAGCAGGGGGGGGAGATGAGAAGGGGGGGTGGGGGGGGGGGGGGGGGGAAATGGATGCGACTATGACATTCAAAAGCTTTTTTGAAAAGACAAATGTCACCAAAAAGCCCTCGAATCATTTTTTTTAAAAAGTGTTGTCGATATCTTAAGAACGAAGGAAGTTAGGAGGTCTTGAAGACTTCGAAAAGTGGGCACAAATGAAGCCTTGTTTTCAACTGGGTACGATGGAACGGCCTGAGACGGAGTTTCTGTGCCGCAACGCATTTTTCTGAGGGATGAGCAAACAGACCTGCGTGATAAGATCACGCGGAAATGGCGTCACGAGTAAAAGCGCAACCAGGTCCACTGTCACATCAAGCCGCCGCTCACTCCGGCTGCGACTCACTCAGACGCCACGCTCGTTCATTTATTTGTGGGGGACATTGTGAGCATTATTTTTGCTAAAAGGGGAAAAAAAAAAAACAACCATATCTGGATCTTACAGGGACCTGACTTTTTTTTTTTTTTTTTACAAGCAAGACTAATGTCACTGAAAAAAAAAGCTGGAATAAAGGGACATAGCGTTTTGCAAATGTTGTCAATAGGTTTAGTTAGGAGATTTGAAGGACCTCAAAAAGCAGCCCAAAATGTTGCCTTGTTTCTCATTCAAAACAATAGAACGGCCCGTGATCATTTTTTTTTTGCGATTCAAAGAACGATGCTGAGATCTCGAGGTTCCACAATTCCCTTAAGTGTGGACTGAATTCTTAAGACGATGACGGCGTTGTGTTGGACTTTGAAAGACGAGAAAAAATCCGAGTTGTCGCTAATTCGCGACAATTCATTCATTAGATGCAATTAAGTTGACACACACCATAGCTGGCAACACATGGCGGGCGAGCTTAGCTTGTGTCGACGGCACAAATTTAGGCGACGTCCAAATTGGATGTAAATTGTCAAAATTGGCCGCGATATGTCAATCTAAATATTTTTGGCCGGGCGGTCAAAGATGAGTTATCCTGGCGTAGGTGTGCTAAACTGTACACCGTATTCAAAATGGAAAACACATTTCACAAGAAGCCGGAGTTGATTTTTCTGAGAAGAGCGCAAAACAGCTGCGTGACACCGTCACTCGAAAATCGGCTCAAGAAAAAAAAATGGCGGAAATGGGGCAGGTGTCACGTGCCTACCTCTTATCGTGGGTGAAAAACGAATTTGTTTTCCCACTTTCCTCAACGGCTCCGCCTCGGTCGCAAGGATTTGTTGACTCGCGGTGCCACGGGAGAAGTTTCGTCTTTTTGCCACCACGAAGTACGGCGTGACGCCGCGCGTGCTCCAAATGGCCTTCCGCGTGTGACGTCACTATCCGGCTCAGCCGCTCACTTCTATCCGGTCTTCGAAATCCCGCCGAAACGTGCAATCAGACCTCGCGACGAGTGTCTCGCTCTCGTTGCCTGTCAGCTTGCGTTTGATGACAAACGCGGCCGTACCAAACGTACAACTCGGGTCGAGAAGCCTCAAGTCCGACTTCAAGCGCGTCCGCACACATTTGCGGGCGCTTGCGCGAGCGTTTCGCCGACCTTGAGTGTGAAGAACGATTCTGTAATCGTCGCTTTGCTCGGCACACGTTTGCCCGTCCTGCAAGCGTTCCTCGGAACACCTGCGCGCGCGCGCGCGCGCACGCACGCGCGGGTGTTCATGAACGTACACTGGGCATTTTACACGCGTAAATCCAGCGAAGCACAATTTGAAGGCAGGCCGACAAACGAGATGTTTGCTGGAGCGACAGACGCGCACGCGGCGCGTATACCGCATCCGTATCCGATCACTTTTGTCAGCCTGTGTCTGACCTCCTGACCGCCAACCCGAAGCTGGAATTCAGAGGATTCGGATGATCATATTTCCTCGCGCTAATCCACGCAAACACTGAATTTGAGGAAGAGGAGCGCAATGATGCGCTCGGCGGTGCACCGGCGCCCCCTGTTGGTCGTCAAAGACGATAAGCGCCCAAGCAGTTGGCAAAGTCGCCTTGTGGAGTTCAATGAATGCAAAGAACGGGCAAAATGATTTCAAAAATGCAGGAGTCCCAGAAAAAAAAACTCACGCGGTCACGTTTAGGAAAAAAAGAATGAATTCACCGATTGAATTGTGAAAAATGTGTTATTCAGATGATTGAAATGATTTTCCGAACACGTTCAACGCTTACGAGGACGAATCGGCGTCATCGTCATCGTCATCTCCATGCCATCATTTTTTTCCCCTCTCCATCCTTTTGTCTTCTCGCCCTCTCGCGTCATCTTCTTTCCTGCCGGCCATTCTTTCATCTACCATCCTCCTTTTCCCTTTTTTTGCCTCATCTTCATGCACTCGTCCTCCTTTCCCTCATCTGCCGAGTCTCTCATTCCCTTTCTTGCCTCCTCAAAGATTCCCTCCTGCAGGAAGCAGCAGGTAATCCCCGAATTCATTTTTTTTCCCCCTCTCGGTGCTCAGCGAGAGATAAACACATCCCTCGTCTGAATCATCATCTTCCTCCCTCCCTCACTCACTCACTCTTGTGCAAATCAACTCACAATTTCACCCTCCTCCTGCCTAAAGTGTGCGTGTGGCATTGTTATGCCCCCCCCCCCCACACACACACTTAACCGCGAAAAACTTTCCTCTCCGAGTTGCCTTTTCTCACTTTTCCATCAAGTAGATGAGGAGAGGAATTCTCTCTGGGCATGAAATTGTGAACGCCGCGCTCCAAATAAGACGGCACGGCAGGCGAGCAAGCATACGTGAATCGACGGAGGTACGAGACGCTCGTGGAAGGTGCGATAAGGAGATGCCGAGGAGGAGGAGGAGGAGGAGGAGGAGGGATGCGCGGGGATGAAGAGCATTCCGACTGAGGACAAGAGGATGGATGGATGGATGGATGTGCCGAGGGGGAGGAGGAGACGAATTGTGCAGGGTGAGAAGATTGCGGGGAGGCAGAGAAAGTTGAAGAAGGAGCGGAAAGGAAGAATGGGGACGCTTGGGAATAACCGTGAAGATGGGGGGAGGCGTAGAGATGACAGAAACGAGAGGACGCAAGTGGGAGGATGAGGATTGCGGGTGAGGGGAGGGGAGGAGAAGACAGGACCACTGCCAGAGCGACTCCCAGTCACTTTGTTTCTGTTGTCACTTTGTCAGTCGGTCAGTCAGTCGGTCGCTTCAGTCAACCTGTTCATCGCTCGACAGTGGCTCACTTTCTATCATCTCTACGCCGCCCCCCCCCCCCTCTCGTCGATTTGACTTGGCCAGAAATGAGTCAGTGATTCATTTGGGGTTTTGTCAAGTCTGTTTGCTATCGTTGATGGTAAAGCGGTCGGTCAATCGGTCGGTGGGTGGAGCTATTCCGTTGATTGTCAGTCAGTCAGCCGGTCAATGATTTCAGTTGATTTGATTCGACCAGTTTGCTCAGTGAAAGAGATTTGGGGCTTTGATCGGTCAGTACAGTCCACTTAGTCGGCCGGTCCGTCGGTCTGTCGGTCACTCGCTTTGGCAGTTGGTCGGTCAGTCAGTCGGCCCGCCAATTACCGGCAGTTGATTCGATTTGCTTCCATTCATGACTCATTCGGTTATTTTGTTAGTCAGCCGGGTGGTTGCCGGAGTTAGTAAGTGTGTGGCCCGTTTGTCGGCTTGTAAGATAGCTAGTTAGCAAAATCACTCACTTAGCCCTTGGATTTATTTATGAGTCACTCAGTCAGTTGGTGAGTCGGCCTATCAATGAATGGGTTGATTTGACGAGATCAGATTGGTTAGTTCATTAGTTAGTCATTCGTTTTGGGTTGTTTTTTTTTTTTGTCTGCCGCTTAGGTAGGTAGTGTAGTTAGTAGTCGGTCAGTCAGTTGGTCGGTTCGTCAATGAACCTGTCAGTCAGATGATTTGATGTGACTCAATTAGTCATTTGGATTCTGTTGATAGTCAGGGAGCGAGTTTGGGACTTCATTCGTCAGTCAGTCAAGCTTTCTGTGGTTAATCGGTCGGTCGGCTGACCGGCCGGACAGCTGGCAGGGTGCGTGGTGAGGGATTCGGCGTCATAAGTCAGTCGGTAAATGAGTTAGTTCGTTAGCCATTCATGTAGAATTCAAGCAAGAGTCAAAGCTTGAAATTCCAACATGAAGCATTGCCCTGAAATTCAGTGGAACTTTTTTTTTGTTTTGTTTTGTTTTCGACCGTATAATAATGAGGGAAATAAGGTATGAGTTGAGCGCGCCAAGCGGAGCGGTCACCACCCGCGCCCCCGCGACCCGTCACGTCGACGGCGCGTTGTATTATTCAACTCGGGCGGAGTCGCGAAACACAAACGAGGCGCTAAACGCGCTCGGCGCCATGAATGATGCATGAAGGCGCGCGCGTCGCTTGAAATCCCAAATGAATGCATAATGCATGACGGGCGGGAGCCATTTGCATTCCGAACACAACGGCGGCAATATGTCCGCGTGATAGGAACGCGACGGCGCCGATACGGCCCACCGGTCGGTCCGCATGCCGCTAATTGCTGTTAAATCTGTGAGAGAAAAAAAATAAATAAAAAAAGGATTTGCTTCGTGCCGCTCGCTGCCCGGGACAATTCATTCGGGACCCGCGCCAACGGCAGTCGAGGTCATCTCGGAAACGGCAGATAAACATGACAAACGGCTGCCCTTAGGATTTCGGACCGCAATGACGACAACAACTAAGAGCCACAGTCCAAAGTTCCTGCGGGGCGGGAAATGGCTTGGCAGTTTGGTCGGCTTTTTCAACGGGGCCTTTGAAGAGAATCATTTACCGACCGAGTCAGTGGGTAGAAAGTCCGTGAGTCGGTTAGTTCCTGTCGTCAGTGACATCGGAGTGATTGTTTGGCGTCTGCCGCGTGCTACTCGTGGCCGCTGATGAGAAAGGCCGCATCGCACCATTGCGGTGGATTTGTCCTTCCTCTCCGGTCGACGCCCGAAGCCTTCCCGGCTCCTCTCGCTCTCCATGCGCTCGCTCCATCGACACGACGCCCTCAAAGCGTGCTTTTCTCCTCACGCGCTAATGATCGCGCGTCTCTCGCTCTCCCTTTTTTTTTTTTCCTTTTGGGCGAGACAATGCAAAGCTGCTCTAATGAGGGCGTCCATCTGTTCCCCGACATTCCTCCACAGGACGCCCTCGTCTTCAATCATAGATGAGGGCTGGCGTGGGGCACCCGCTAAAAAGCAGCCTGGCAAGGTGCAAAATGAAATTGGGGGATTTTAACCCTTATTTTTCGCATCCGATCGACGTCATCCACAGCTCGCGCGCATTCTGACGTGACAGTCCGGCTGCAAATTTCGCGCGCGAGGCAAACTATCAAGTCCTTTCCGTCCAGTCCAAAAGTGACACTCTCGCTCGAAAGCCTCCCCGAACTTCCCGGACCAGCTTTCCGACCGTTTGTTTCTCTGTTTTTCATTCTTTTTAAGTGTATCGTAACTCTACGGACCCGCCTCGCGCTCCATTTCAGACTTTTTGGCGTTAAAGCAAACACTGAGGAACGTTTACTGCGCCTTCAACACGCTAACAAGGGGAGGGAGGAAACATGATTGAAGGTTATTAACTTCTCATAACATTTGATGGTGCCGCAAAACAACAACAACAACAACTTCAAAATCTCTGCGGGACAGCGGCTGGTAATAGCGTGATTACGCTTTTCGATGCAAAAAGCCCAGCGTGCAGCGCACATGTGCTCGTAAACACCCACTCTTGGATCGCGCCGACTGTGTGTGATGTGAGTGCGTGTGCGCGCCTTTGTGTTGCTCAGCACGAGGCCGGTGGAGCTTCGTCCCATACAATAACACACACACACACACACACACACACACACACACACTTACATACTGCAGGCATTCACGCGACCCACAAACACACACACACAAAGTCATCCATGAAAAGGGCAAATTTCAAAGCAACACTTGTTTGAAACCGTCAAGCTGGCTTGAAAGCATCATTTGGGGAAGAAAAAAAAAAGACCCCCAAAACGATCCTCCTGTACCGTAATAAAGAAACCACCTCGACACCGTCAACGGAAGTTTCTGCCAACCAGGAAGGAAGGAAGGAAGGAAGGAGCTGGAGCGGCAGTAAGCATCCAAGTCCAGCAGAGGGCGGCAGCGGTCCACGGCCAAGCGGCGCATCTGCCGTCCTGAGACAACTTCCCGTTTGTCGGACTTGACTTCCTGTTGTCCGGACACAACTTCCCGTTTGTCGGCTTGAACTTCTGCTGCGCCGCCCGAGCTTCCCGATGACCCGACAGAACTCGTCGCCGCGCGGACGCAACCTCGCCGTCGCCCCGAAACGACTTCCTCTTGACCCGTCAGATCTCGGTGCCGTCCCGCAGCTCGCGGGAAGCGTGGGGGTTACGCTGCCGGGGAAACCATTTGCGGCCTATTCCGGTTTTGTTCAAAACGTGTCATCTTGCGGAATGCTCCTGATTGAAAGCACGTGCGGGAACCAAACAACAGCAAGACCGGAGGTGGTGGCCCTCATGACGTCGGCGCTTTAGTTGCTTCTTTTTGCTCTTCTTCCCCTCCATCTGCGTCCGTGTTCCGCAAGACAGCCTCCAAATTGTTCAAGCCGCGGTTCTCGCAACGGGCTTCAAAATGTCTTGTTGTTGTCTTGCGCGGTTCTCAAACCAGGTTTCAGTAGGGGTTGTTGTTGTCTTGCGTGGGGTTTGTTTTTTTTACTCATCCCAGGATCCCACACATGTTGTGGTTGGTCTTTGTGATTGATCTTTGCTCTTTTCTTTCTCCCTCCTCGGGTTGTCCGACCAGTTCACAACAGGTGCGCCGCACGGTAAAAGAAACGATTTTGGAGAGTTGGAAAATCGTGTGTAAAACTGTGAAATTGACCTGATTAGCTGAGGCAGGAAATCAGTCCTAAAATGAAGGGTAAGTTCAAGCTACACGACCTCTTTTATATCTGTGACAAGTGTTCCCTAGACAATTCATCAAATATTCCTCCACTTAAAAAAAAAAAAAAGCAACAAAATAAACAAGAAATGAATCACGCAGACAGTAGAAAGCACAAAAAAAACGGTCAAACTACGAATCAAATCTCATGCCAAAGAATAAAAATGAGTTTGAAGGCGAATTTTAAAAATGGGGGGGGGGGGGGGGCTTGCCTACTTGAAAGAGCTTTTGGACTCAATTTGATTTTGTCAAGCGGTTGCCCAAACCAAAATAAAAATCATCTGGAAGCAGACGATTTTATTTCGTGCAGCCACCTGACAAAATCAGATTGAGTCAATTCAACAAGAACTTTTTTTGAATTTTTTTTTGTCTAGGGCAAGGGTGTCAAACTCACTTTTGTCGTGGGCCACATCATAGTGAGCGGTTGCCTTGGGGCGCCGTTACGACTGTGAAACTATATGAAGAAGTCAAGAATAATGCTTTATTCAACTGTCGTTTAAATGACTGTAATGAGGGTTTTGGTAACAAGCAAGTATATGTCTATTACATACGAGAACATTTTGGTCCAAATTTTAGCAAGCATCATAGAAGTCAAAATGTTTGATTTGCTTTCGTGGGCCAAATCCAATGATGTGGCGGGCCAGATCTGGCCCCGGGGCCTTGAGTTTGACATGGGCGGTCTGGGGTAACAATTTGCAGCCACTTTAATTTGGCTCAATGTGAATCATATATTTTATGTGGTGAATACTTTGATTGAAAAGCCACGAAACGCTCGGCTGTATTTGGTCGAGTTGTGCTCCCATTTGGATCTTGACTGCATTATGACCACACAAAGCATCAGCCTCAGCACCGCAAGCTGTTGCCTTTTAGTGTCTGTTCTCCGTCTTTCACCACAGGTTGCCCAACATGTGGTGGGATTTTTATTTCTTTTTTCCTCATGGCTTATGCTCTTTTTTTTTTCTTACCAAAAAGGTTTTACCAATTGGTGTTTTTAATGGCTTTTGGCACTCTATTTTCTTGTCCTAACGTAACCCCGAGCTCCAACAGGTGTTGTCGTATTTTGTTCCTGCGTTTTGTTCTCTTTTCTCTTTGCTGAGATTTCCCACCTCGGATCCAAACGGGGTTTTTTTTTTTTCTTTTGTTTTTGCTCTGTCGCAGGATTCTCCAAACGGGGTTCAACAAGAATGGCCGTTTACCATTTTTTTTTTTTGTTCTTTTACTGTTTATCCCAAAGTTCCAACATGAGGTTTTGTTTCAGTCTGTTATTGGTTTTGGCTCGCCTTTTTGACTCCTTGTTGATCTGCCTTTTTTCTTTTGTTTGTTTTTTCCAACTGGGTTCTTCAACCAGGTTCCGACAGGTGTTGCTGTTGCTTTTTGCGCTGCCAACGTAGAAAATACATTTGTTTCGATTTGGACTTGGTAGAGCAGCTCTGCTCGCACGCATGGAAGATTTTGGCTCAGATGTTGTTTTTAAAAAAAAAAAGAAAAGAAAATCAATTGGGCTTGTGCTATGACACACGCACACACAAAAACACAAAGGAACAAGAATGTCATCAACGGTAAATTTGTCATTGGACTAAGATTGGTCTGTCTTCCATCCTACATAAGCAAAAAGAGTGCGGCAGGGTGCAGATAAGATTTGGCTTTTAAACATGTGCCCCGACAGGGCCTTGAAAGTATTTCAACGATTTGCCAGTTACATGATTTCCAACAATGAGGCTGTTCTTGATATGACGCTATTTTAGAGGCCTGCAAAGTGGCCTGGGGTTTCATATGGCCCCGGTCACGCAACTCTTAAAATATGTTTCAGCTTTGTCAGGACGGGAGCAGTTTTTGAACTTCCCACACGCACACACGCACACACACACACACACACACACACACACACACTCCAATTCAAACACCCTTGAAAAGAACCCCTCAGCCGCTGTGACCTGAATGAAGTATTTTCCCTCTTTTCAAATTCGTACTTATTTTGTACACGTCGTTGGAAAGGAAGAACTCCCTCTGCAAAAAAAAAAAAAAAACATCTGAGTATTTCCCAAGACATTTGGGAGGCTATTCTACGGACCGACAGACCAAAGCAACGTTGAGGTTTTTGGAAGATGTGCGTCTTGCCACATCTGGCTTCAATGTAACACAGCATTGCAAACGAAGAAGATCCTCGCAACGCTCAAATATGGTTGCGGCAATGCGATGGAGCGGGGGCTGCTCGTTTTTCGGGGCCCGGACGAGGTGCCGCGATCGACGGAAATGCTGTTGGAGCAAGAATTTAAACGGACCTTTTATGCCAGGGGTGCCCGTTACGTCGATCGCGATCGACCGCTAGATCGCGGACTGGTCCCAAGTCGATCGCGAGGGGTGTCGAGGAGGAAAAAAAAAAAAAAAGCAAACAACCATTTGTGTGTATTTGTGCATGTTAGTGATATCTATTTTTGGGGTGTTCATGTACACTGCACCCTAATCTTCCGATCAGTCTCATTTTCACAAAAAGTATCCAAAGAAAAGAAAAGAAATAAGAAAGGCTCAATCTTTAATCTCCGGTGGCGCGCGACCTGCGTCACCGGAAGTTGTTTGCGCTCGGCCGTCTGCAATCGCGGCTTGTGATCAGAGCCGTTGCGCTCTATCCTTTGTCGTTATCGCGATTCTCATTCAGAGTTTGTTTGGTGTACAATTCGCCGAGGGCGCGGGCAAAGAATGGCAATCCGGAGGGCCGAGGGAAGCGCTTCAAAGCGCTACGCGTGAGCTACGCTAGTTAACGGGCCGCAAAAGTGCGGCAATAGCGGGCCTCGTGTCAGGCTGTCGCTCATCACGACGTGCGTGCGCGTGCGCGCTAAAGGGTCGATGGCGGGAGGTTGGGCGATGGAAAAGTCGATCTTCGGTCCAAAAAGTTTGGGCGCCCCCCGTTTGATGTCATTTAACATTGAGGTGGTTTACTCTTGACCGGCCGTTTACATTTGTTTCATGTTCTGAAACATTCAAGTGGGAAACGACACACGTTTTCGAAAGATGGCGAATATGACACATTGCGTACAAATTGAGTTGAGTTGCGCTCACGTTGTCGCAGCCGTCATGTGGGACAAACTCGCACACGTGCAGATTCTTCATCCACGTACGTGCGCGTTTTTGTGACTCGAATGCGCCGTGCTGACACGCGGTTTGACCACGTTCTGTCGGTCCCCACTTTTCAATGTGCGTGAGCGTGTTGTGTTACGTGCGTGTGTTTGGGGGTGCAAGATCAAGTCTTTGGCGTGCGCGCGCCTATTAGTACCCACTTCAATATTGTGTGTGCGCTTGCACATAGATGGGCTGCGCTTTTTTTTTTTTTTTTGCCACAACACGGTCTGCGGTGTGAGCAGGACCCAGGTGTCACTGTGTCGTGCATACGTTGGACCCGGTGATTATTCCTGTCTTCGGGAAGTGACATTTTTCTTCAAAAACAAAAGTATGGTTCGTCATCACAAAACGGACGGAAATCTTTGCACGCTCTTCAGTGACGAGAGTTCACCGGCGTCATTCACTGCGCCGTTTGCAGCACATGAGGCGCGTGACTCATAATTGTAAAAGTTTGGTGACGTCAAACATAGCAAAAATAAAGAAATCAGTGAAAGCAGATGAGTCTTCAATAAACGTCGAGTGTTTTGCGAACATCAAAGGCAGGCAAACAAACAGATCTGGAAATGCCAAAGTCAATTTGAGAGTCGCCATGCGGGGACATATGTTGGTGGTTTTGGGAAAATGGCCTCCAAGAGGGCCTCAATGATCTACAGTATGCTTGAAATTGAGACTTCCCGCAGTGTGCTCTCAATCGAATAGAGACAGTTGACTCAGCCCTTTGGTTGGCGAGCCGTCGTTGAACGTTGTGGTCTCCTCCGCTTGGTACGTGAGCGCCAAGCGCTCGGCGCCCGAGTAAATCCCATTTTGAAATGTTTTCTTTTGACACCAGAAGAGCTCCGCTACCTTCAGAGCGCGCCATGCGATGCCGCCGAGCCGACTGCTGTCAGACGCTCCTGAAAAGCGCGACTCCACCCCCGCTCGCCCATTTTTAATATGCTTCTATTTCTATTTCTTGACATCCTTTTTGTCTTCTACGTTCTCCCTTTCATCATTTTGCTGCTGTAAATTGGCAATTTCTCCGTGGAGAGACAAGTAAAGGTCTTCTTATCAGATTGTCTTTCAGATAGTCAAGGTTATCATCTTATTCAGCTGAAACGCGCGTCTCTGTTGCGTCGGCCGTCCTACAACCAGGGGTCAAATTCGGAGAAAAGAGTAGCTGCTGTTTGACGAACGTTTCCGCTCTTCTCCGCAAGGCACCTGATATTTGCTCTGGAATCGCCTGGATCGCTTTTCTTTTTTTTTTTTTTTTTTTTTAAACGAAGTAATCACCCTTGCTTTCTTGAATTCCCTCGGGGCCGGGGCCGTCTTTGTACTGTCAAGTCAATCCGAAAGCCGCCAAAAGGGAGTGACGAGCCCCGCGGCACTGCTGAAAAAAAAAAAAGCGGGCCGGGAGCGGGTCTGGCGCGAAGCCCTCGCTGGGGGTTTAAGTCCACAAATGAGCTTCAAAACGGCATCTTGGGAAACTCAAACGGGCCCGGCGTCTTTGGACCACAGAAATCACGACATGGAGCTCCGCATTAGTAGCGAAATGGCAAGTGAGACGTTCCACCAACCTCCTCCTTCTGAGATGACACCACGCCATTCATATCAAGCCTGATGTTATTGGCTTTGCATTTGACTTAAGTCAACAAAAATTCGATTGACCTCATTTCTTGACGCTTTGAAACGCGGCAAACTGGAGAGGTCTTCCTCTTCATAAATCTCAACACTACGGGAGCATCCGAAGAATGTTCTTCATTGATCCCTTTGTCGGATCTTGGTTTCCTACTGAGCAATTTCCAATGGAGCCGCAGTGTCGAGAGAAAAGCAGAATTGGAGTGATGAAGTGGAACCTCCGCATTTTGACATTCTAAAACATTCGATGATTTCTTATTCTTAATATCCTTGACGGATGCTTATCAATGACAGTGTTTCTTGCATTGTGCGGATTGGCGTTTGGTGGGGCGGGGTTTTTTTTTTGCACTTCCTTGTTAACAAAATGATCCCATGGTCACTCAGGCTCTGTCTCATAATTTTCGTTTTAGAGATATGACAAATTTCTTCGAGAGAATGAAATCAATAACGGTGGCCGTTGCGCTAAACATCACGCGAGGTCGAGGCTTCAGTCAAGCCCAGTGAGTCTCATGAAAACGAATTCATGGTTTGCGGAGATGGGGGAAAAAAAAGTTCTGTCGGGTCAACTGCAATTTACTCATGTCAAAAAAAATGACCTCAGTCAAACGACAGGTCCTGTGCAAATAATTACTCAAGTAAAAGTAAAACAGTGTGAACTGACTTGAAGAGGAAACGTCAAAAGCATTTTAAATCAGCTCTTTCCTCCTCAGATCATAAAGAAAGCGCCACTCACACTGTTACTTTCCAAACTGATGTGACGACTCCAGCAAGTCGTCCTGACTCTTGCAATCAGCTTTTTTTTTTTTTAGTAATACATTGTGAGTTTATGTGCGTCCGTGTGCGTCATGCAGATCTTCACCCAGCCTGCAGGCCATGTACAAATTGAGGCTTGTTTAGAATGTGTGTGTGTGTGTGTGTGTGTGTGTGTGCGTGTGTGCGTGTGTGCGTGTGTGTGTGTGTGTGTGTGTGTGTGTGTGTGTGTGTGTGTGTGTGTGTGTGTGCGTATGTAGGGATGGGACGGGGGGTGTTTGGAGAAAGCGTGTATGAATAGGAATCCTTGTTTGACTTGGCCTGGCTGGCTTTCATATTGAGGCTAATGCGTGTTAGCACGCGTCAGAGGCCAGACCTAAGGGTCCGGACGTGACGCACTGTCTTCTCCACGTGTCCTCCAATCACAAGCGCACGCAGACACACCTACCCACACGTACAGTACTTTCGATGTCGGCCGCGCTCATCGAGCCGGATGCCCAAAAGACAAACGCACGCTCTCAGACGCACAGGATGTGAATACATATGCCACATACGTCACGCATGCGGAAAATAAAATGTGAGAGATGTCAGCGGAATCGGCGGTCCCCAACTTTTTTTTGTCCCACAGACCGGTTTAATGTCAAACAATATTTTCAGGGAGCGGCCTTTAAGATGTTCAGATAAATACAGTGAAACTCCTCTACAACGAAATCATGCTTGCAGCAAGAAATTTTTCACAACAGGGGACTTTTCACTGTAGCAAATTTGATCTCAGACGTAAACACAAACACACACGCAAAATGTATATGTGTACTGAAGTATGAGCATACACTTATTTGACACTTCAAATAGCCAGCGTAGAAGGAAAAAAGGGGAAAGGAATTGCGAAATTTACGATCAGCATTTACTTTCACTTCCAACAATTTCTTGCATAATGTCTTGCTTCCGCCATCTTTCATTTTTATGACCTTGATCCTGTCTTCAATCGTTAAAGCTTTTCTTTTCTGAACTTCTTGGTACGCAAAGGTCCGTTTTGTCGCCATTTTGGCAATGCAACGTTGGTGCCGCGTGTGAAACAAATACTTCCTGCACTACGGCGAATGTGTAAACAAGTGTGGCGGTTGCTGTTGCCGTTTCCGAACGAAGCAGTAGAGGTCGCTGTGGCACGCTGAGGTCGGATTAGACTTTTGCGGAAGGCTGGTTTTCGTTGTAGTGAATCTCGTTGCGAGGCAAGATCAGAGAAAAAGATTTCGTATAACGGAACAGGGGGACTTTTCGTTGTAGGGGGAGCAGAAAAGTGGGAATGGCTTTCATGAATGAAAATGTTTTCACACTAGGGGGTTTTCGCCCATGTAGGTTTCGTTGCAGAGGAGTTTCACTGTCCGACAAAATAATATGACGCGACTTGCATGAAAACCGTGCTACTTTCGAAACATAAAAATAAACACGAATCATGACACGAGGAACGTCCTATCTGGTCGCTATGGTAACATATAAAGTGGCCTTCAAAATAAGATTTGCCGCAAATACAAAGCGCATGAAAAATACGACTCACCGTCGCCGCATGTTATGCAGAGTGGGCTTGGTGCGTGTAAATCTCCCCTTGAGATAAAACCGTATTTTAAGTAGGACTCCTGATACTGTCTACTAAATGTAGCCTTCTATTATTTATTCTTTCTGTGCGGCCCGGTACCAAATGACCCACAGACCGGTGCCGGTCCGCAACCCGGGGCTCGGGGGACCACTGAGCTAAATGACAGATTCATATTGATAGTTGATAACTCGGGTAGATGTGCTACATTGGAGCTGTGTAGGACATCAACTATAATGTAAGCTGCTGTACATTCCAGGTACACAGAACAATCACCGTGTGTTTCGTACAAGTCAGGTGCTTTGATATGAAAAATTGTGTTAACATGCTACATGACAGACGTTACACATAGTAAACATGCTAGCGCTATACTGTGGATGCATCGGACACGAATTTATGACGGAAATATGCCGCATGTGGTGTGTGTGTGTGTGTGTGTGTGTGTGTGTGTGTGTGTGGGCCAATATGGTGCGCAAATATGCGAGAGGACAACGGATGGACGTCCATTAAATACTGGATGGCAACGTGCTCCAGCAGAGGTGTTTTGGTTATTTTGTTCTATTTTGTCGTTTGCTGCCGAGTCTTTGTTGTCGGGTTAGGATGTTAGATCTTTTCAGAGCTGGTTTCCATTGTGATCACAATGTGGAAAAAAAAAAAGAAAGAAATCAGAAATAACTCTCCTCAAAAACTCCCCTGAGTTCAGTTGGGTAACTTTGGAAAAAAATGAAGTTGGCCAATGTCCAAGGAACAATTCATTTATTCCTCTTAATTTAGGGATTCGTTCAGCCACACACGCCACCCGCCATGAGACCTTCAGAAAATTCTCAGAAATCAGTATTGTTCCGTGCAAACATCTGTTGTTTTTTTTTTTGGGGGGGGGGGGGGTAAAATATCACATTAAACTGGATTTTCATCTAAGATCAGGAAATAGCACGTCGCCTCAGAACCTTCTTTAATCTGCCAACAGCGAGTTCAAAAGCAATAGAAAGGCATCCGGTAGTGGGGGAATGCCGATCCAACAAGCGTTATGCAAACGATGCCGAGTGAGGTGCTAGCGTTGTCTAGAAGCGCCTCAACAGAAACCGCAGGAGTCCTTTGTGTGGACGGAGTTGATGTCGGTCTCCCACTTCAGGTCCTAAGAGCCGGCAACTTAAAGCTCTCAACTGTTGACACGGGGCCGCTGGAGAGCGCGCGCTGCAGCTGGGCTCAACAAGGTTTCCTTAAGTTCCAAGATCATCTTTAGGGCCTTGAGGGTGTCCGCTTCCAGGTTGCGTCTCCTGCACCAGAGCGCCGCTCGCTCCGCTTCCTGTCAATGTGCCGCGATGTCGTCCGGGTGCAGTGAGGTGCAGTCCTTTGTGGCGAGACAGAGAGAGAGAGAAAAGAAAAGAAAAGGGGGGCGAGGACGCATGCATGGTGGGCCCCGGCGCTGATGATGCATGTGGATGAAGGTGGGTTGATTTCGCCGTCGGTCGGCTCAGGTTTGCCGCGCCTCCGAAACGCGCTTGTTGTGACCGTGCTCGTGACAGCGAGCAAAAGCACAATCGTTTCAACTGGGCCACTTTTCATAACGTTGCGGATGCGAGGCCCGTGTATAAGGCACCGAATGGTTTGGCCTCAGTTGCCCCGACTCAATTCGTCAGCCAGACAGACAGTCGTGAGCATCTCACTCGCGTCTCTCTCAGAGGCAACTGTGCGAATCCCTCTGCACAAAAGTGCTTTTGGTCTGACGACGCGGTAAGTAAGAGGGGCTAAGCAACGGAATCCAACACCACAGGAGACAAAAAGACAAACTGCCGATAAGGCCTTTGCTATAAATTTCAGAAGATGGTTACATGAATAACAACATGTGCCGGCACTTTTGTGCCTCTTAACTTTTGTTTAGTATCCGTTGCAACGTAGCAACGTATATTGTGATTGTGAACGACGTCGTGTCTTACAATCCATATGTCCTCCCTGGAATGGCATTTTATTGCTTCTTTTACGGCATGGCTGGGGGGGGCTAACGATGAAAAATCGGGGCTTTTTTTAAATCGTGTTTTCTCATGTGCTCCGTGAAATTGCATATTTCACATCATCTAATCCGAATCTGAAAATAAACTGGATTTGACACTTGCGTAACTTGACGCGCTTTTTGCAGCTCCGATTTGACTGGAGAACTTCATCACGGAAAAACTCCATTTTTTTTGGTTTTTTTTTTTTTTTTATTTTAAATTCTTATTTTAAACACAATGGGGTTTGTTTACGAGCCCGGACAACAAATAATTCCATGTACAAGTTCAGGGAACCACTTTGTAGTGAAAAAAAAAAGACATTTAGCACCACATTTCTGGACATCTATGGATTACAAATATTTCCTCATTACTCTTACCATATCTGAAATCAACTTTCATAACAGAAATGAATGGAATCCGTTCAAATTTCAACCCAAGCGTTTTTTTTTTTTTTTTTTTTCCCAGCCTAGCAGGTGAATGAGGAGACGACGCGAAACCGCTTGGAGGTAGCGCAAACTGAACGAAAGCCCTTTTTTTTTTTTCCTTCACACATTTCAGTGTTGAGTGTCTTGTTTCTTTGTCGGTTTGTATTATTTTCGGTCTTTGCATTTGGTATGTTTTGATCATGCCGTGTACGTTTTGCAGTAAATCATCCCGAAGTGGGATTTACACGTCTGCGCGATGCCTCAGGGCGGGCCCCCTCGGGCGCCCTCATTCGTCCTTTTCTCCCTGCGGTGCGGCGCGCTCTCGGGCAGCCGCATCCGAAGTGACCTCATAAATTCAGGAACAACCGCCAAAATAAAGTTGACCTGACTAGACTACAGATCAGAAGGATAAGTTTTTTTTTGGGGGGGGGGGGGGACTATGGAATGATGCAGGAGTACAGTAGTAGACAATTAGGTCATTTTGGAAAGGAATTCTGAACACATCGAGCAGCAGGGGGAGGAGGGAGAGTCGACGAAGTAGGAGGAGGAGGGGGAGGAGGGGGAGGCAGATCGCGCTGCAAATATGGAAGCACTTACAACCCTGGCAAGGGTTAAAAAAAAAAAAAAGAGCGGAGGATAAAAACAGCTCGTTTATGGCAAAAGCCGTCAGAGGCGGTAAGTGGCGGCGTTCCTCTGAGAGCATCCAGAAGGAGGAACCTTCCCTTCCCTTCCCTTCCATCCGGCTCCTTTCCCGCTCAGGTGATCTCCGGCAAAGAACGGATAAAGTCATCGTCTCTTTTCTGGACCCGCTCCATCCCCTCCGTCACCTTCGTCATCTCGTCGTCGTGGCCGCGCGCGGTCACAAAGTCTGGACTTTGCCCGCGGACGTCGGCGGCCCGGCTCTGAATGCGACCGCCCGCCAGGAGCCCAAATGCGTTTGCCACTCGTCGCCATTGCGATGTCTTTGCTTTGCGACGCCATCAGGAGCCAGAGTCGGTGGGACGGTGAGTACGCGGGGCGCGATTTCATGCGCGCGCTTTCCGGGCTCCCCCTAAAAGCCGCCTTCGCATATTCTTCGGAGACAACGCTTTGACGTTGTGACCTTCCTTTAAAGTATTTGGATTTTGAAGCGCAATTTTAGTTGCGCCTTTGAAACATGCTTTGATGTGGTATCGGATTGACGCCGACAACAATCGGTCTTCTGCTGGCGGATTTTCCAGTCCTGTGTGTGATTTTGATCGGAGACTTTGAACAGCAAATTGATTTCACCCGGCGTAGCGGCCGTCGTCATCCCCCAAAAATGATGAAATCAACGCGTGAGATGTTCGCGTTGCGCTCGAGAGCCGCTATCCGAGACCAAGTCTCGCCCGGGACCAGAACTCGCTCACCGAGACCGATGAGAGGAGACCAAGACTTTGGGAGTAGAGACGAAGACAAGACCGAGCGAGACTTTTGAGAGTTCGGAATGAGACGAATCCGAAAGCGAGACAAAGAAAAGACCGAGACCGCGACAAGACCGACACCGTAAGAATCCGTGACAAGATCCAACAATTAAAAAGAGCCTTCTCCCTTTCGGTTTCATTTTCTTTTAAAAACGTTTGACGGCCCAAAAGCGCAGTGTCGGCACCCGGACATTTTCCAAAAGATCGAAATTCTTGTCGGAAAAAAAAGCAAATCGTACGTATTTCAAGACGAAGACTTTTTTGAGCCCTAAACACGCACGCTGGGGTCTGATACGAATGCACGAAAGAGTCGAACCCCTTTTCGGCGTACCCCGTTTACGATGGTTCCACCCCTATAACGTTCACGTTTCAACGTGCCTTCATTATAACGACGGGATTTTGCCCACCGAATAGTGAAAAGGCCTTCGTAAGGACCAACAACCCCTGGAAAGCTGACCGCCGCCGCCGCCGCCGCCGCCGCCGCCACCTTGCTTCTGAACAAAATGTACAGCGCGGGATTCCCCTCCGTTGCTTAGCAACACGACTGCCCGACTCGGGCCGTTGTCGCACTTGCCGCCGTCATTCCCGGAGGCGCGGCCGGCGCGCTCTTCAGCACGTGGCTTGAAAACAGGCCCGCCCGCTCAACGGGAGCGAATCTCGTTGTCCGCGAAGGCCGAAAAGGTCTCTCCCTTTCCAAAGGGGGTCTCTCGGCTATGGCGAGTAACATTTGCCGACGGAATGTTTTCAGAGATCAAGTAGGAACGCTGCGGTGGTTTGTTTCATGTCTCGAGTTTTTTTTTTTTTTTTTCTTCCTACACGCATAATTGTAATTGACATGTTGAGATCGTATGACCCCGTTCGTGTTTTTCCGTCTGTAAATGCTCTTGCTGTATCGTACGTCGTAGCTGGCGGCCATTTGATTGGAAATGGTTTCAACGGCCGACCGTTCGAACGGACGGATTCGTTATGTCCTTCAAGGTACGTTGTCACGAGGTTCGACTATAATTCCAATAACGTGGACTGTATATACCGTACGGTACGGTATTTTTGTCATGACGTTGGCCGGCGGCGTCTCACTCGCTCCAACCCGGAAATGGATTTTTTGTCGACAGCATACGCAGCGATTCATATTTGAAAGCTTCTGTAAATTTGATGAGCCGTAATTTGCGATGTTGCCGCACAGCGGCAATTCATATTTTGGAGGTGGACGAGCGCGATTGCGGGCTGCAGACTTGCCTCGCAGAAAACGAGATGGCGGAGCTCCACGTTGACGGCCGCCCGTTTGAATGGAAAAGCATCCCGAGGCCGAGCGGGGCCGAGCGGGGGGGGGGGGGCCGGTGCCTTCCGGGGTCGGGCATTTCTGGAACCCGTAATGGAAAAGTAGCTCAAGACTCGAGTCTGAGACCGTCCAAGACCTTCAAAATGTGTTTTGAGTATAGAGATGTAGATTAAAGGCGACCGTTTGATTTCCACGAGAGCACGTTTCCTTACGTAAGCGCAACGTTGCGAGCGACGGCGTCTCCTGCACATGCGGGGCCTTTTAGGGACACATTTGGTTCACACGGCAGACCATCCAAGGTTCCAATTAAGATGGAATGTCAACGCTACATGCGTGCAGGCAGGCAGACATCAATAACGCAAGCTGCCCTTCACCCAAAAATGTGAACTGAGCGCGAACACCTCCAATCTGAACGTGGCCTTCGCCAACAATGCTGAGTGATCAGAGTGAGGCTAGATCCTCGCGCGTCGGATCTGTCAAGCTTCGGTGAGGAGGGAACCGGTCAAGCACCAAGGGAAGGGAAGGGAAGGGAAGGGAAGGGAAGGGAACGGCGCTTATTTTCACTTCTGCCGCTCGGTCAGCTCCTCACTTGGTTTTTCTGCCCGGCTCAAAGACCTTCGAGAAAGAATTTGTCACCGCGGTTGTTTGTTCGGTCCGCTCGGTGCGAGCGCAGACTTGGTTTTGGACGCGGCCGACCGTTTGATTCGAGTCGTGAATCGGTCCCGCGCCGGCGCGGGACGTTTGTGATCGAACATCGGGAAGTCGTGACGCCGCAGCAAAAATTGTAGCTTTTCAACCGCAATTTGACTTGCGGTCGCCTCGCGCGCATTGCGGTCTTTGAACAACGACTTAACGTCTTCATCCTCCGCTTCGCACTTCCTCCGCCGTCCTTTATCCAAAACACATCAAACGCACGCTCGGTGATCCTTTTTAGTCATCGCGTGGAGCAAAGGGAGACAGATGTGGCGTTAAGCGTTAACATCATCCGCCGGGCCGAGGAAGCCCTTCTTCCCTGGAGACTCGCAACTTTTTCCCAAAGCTCGCTAATTCAAAGCACGAGAGCCGCGTCTCTCTTCACATCTTTCGGATGTTTTTAGATCTTCGACAAAGCCGCGCTATTCTTCCTTCGTGAAAACGCTCAACCGCAAAAGGTTGCGGTGACTGTCGCCACCAGACATCAAAGTTCCCTCCCTCAAGGCTTGACATTTCCGGCGGCTGTTTCTGCAATCAAAACAGTTGTTGTTTTTTCCCTGCGTTGTGGTCAATTCTGTTTTATGGTGCGATTTATATCATAAAGTGCGATTTTTCTCTGATCAAAAAGAGGCTCGCTTTTCCACGCCGCTATCGTTCTCTTCTACATCCTCCGGGGCGAGAAAGAGCACAAAAGGTGTTGCGTGACGCTTATCGCATCTTCTTTGAAGGCCGTCGGAAATCACGGCGTCGTACCGTATGCGGCAAAAAGAAAAGTAGCGATTGTGCGGATGAAAAGTCATTCTTGGAACGCTTGCACGCATCCGCGTGGACTATTTGCGTCCGGTCGGTGGTTTCCCCACACTGAGCCGGTCCGGGCCCCGCGGGCTTCCTTCCACCGCCTCTCATCTGACTTCCCCACTTGTGATCGAAAACTTGACCTGACTCGGCTGCTGTTCAGCAACTCCAAAGTCTTGCCTGAGCAATCAAACGCTGCGTCGCTCAAGGTGGGGTCGCCGTCCACCCCCGCATATTTGCGCTTCAGCACCGCCAGATTCGTGATGAGATCTTTTTTTTTTTTTTTTTGGGCGGTGATCCAGAAGACACCTGCGGGCCAAGATAAAAAAAAAAAAAAATCTGCAAATAATTGACACTCATCAGAAATACATTTTGGAACACCCTCCCCAACCCCAATTTCTTCCCAAAAATGGACATAAATGTGCAATGTGGAGTTTG
Source organism: Hippocampus comes (assembly GCF_001891065.2). Classification (NCBI taxonomy): domain Eukaryota; kingdom Metazoa; phylum Chordata; class Actinopteri; order Syngnathiformes; family Syngnathidae; genus Hippocampus; species Hippocampus comes. The sequence goes on along the minus strand of NW_017842055.1, from coordinate 920,338 downwards.
GCTCCGACACCCCCAGAAATAAATCAACAAATAATTCATTTTGAAATACTGAAACGTGGACTGAAAAGTGAATGCACGGACAGGCATGCGGGGCTCCACAGTAGACCTCAGCCTATTCAAGAATTTGTGGGGGGGTGTTAACGAAAAGGATTTGATCAACTCCAATCGATTTTTGGCAAGCAAGTCGCCAGCTCTAAAAATGCGGAGTCTTCATCGCGACTCCAAAATGTGTTTCGCCGCACCAGTAGCCAGCTGGGCCTCGCCGCTAGCTAGCGGCTACGGCTTCCGTGGCACCAAACTTGCCTGGACCTCGAGCCCCGACGTGAGCGGCTCGCATGCCCGCTCCCCACCGAAGCCCTTTCGGGATGTCTCGGCGGATGATTTTCCTTTTTGCTCCGCGGTATGTTTTGATAAGGCGCGGAAATGCACATTTTGTCTCACAAACCGCGAGGCGAAAGCACTTAATTTGCCCCTTGCAACGGCAACGTCTCTCATTTCGATGGTCGCGAGCCTTCTCCGCAGCCGTCGTGTGGCACGTCTACGTCGTAACATTCCCGTAGGAAGGACGAGCGGTTGAAAGAAGCGTGTGCGGCGCCGCCGCATTTGCACCTGCCGCCGTTAAAGACTTGATGGGGAATGTCCAAACGGACGGGCATTTTTATCATGTCGCACATTCACTCCGGCGGAAATCCCATTTATGCCCGTGAACAACCAGAGAGCTTAGCGTGACTTTGGAAAGAGATTGACAAAGATGTACACAGAAAGCCCGGAGGGACAATCCTGTTGCAGCCAGTCCAAATCATGAAGGACCACGCGTCTGCTCTACGTTCGACATCAAGCGCACGTGTGGAGACGTGCCTGAAATTCTTTGGATTTCAACTGTAGCGCTCCTACCTTGACCCGATCGGGCGCCGCGGCATCCGTGGCCACAGAGAGGCCTTTGTCATCCTGCGCCACCTGCTGCCGGTTAGCGTCCATCAAATGGCTTTGCAGTTTTCTGCAGATGGGTCGCACATGTGACGAGTAAGCCCCCCCCCCCCACCCCCCCACTTCCAAAAAGTGGACAGACGCACCTGAGCATTTTGCCGTTGTATGTGACTGGGAAGGGCTGGTTTGCGTCAAGTGCGTCAAAATCATTTGGAAAATGGACAGACGGACATTTACGTCACGTGTGCATGCGAATGGACACGCGCTAGCTTATACTGCACGTGCGTGTGCGTGTGCGTAAATATCTTCTGTTTTCTTCCATGAAACCTTAGTGAGACGTGACAGCTACTTCTTGGCTACTGAGTCATGTGAGTGGCTACCAGTTTGACGCACATTTCTGAAATGTGTTCGATGCTGTTTTTAATCACGATAGGACCGAAGGCAGCGACGACGTTAATGATTCCTCACAATAGTTAGGCAACGATATGGACGCAAAAGCCTGATTTCCGCAAAAAATCGGCTTTTGGATGATCCCTTTCCGCAGCGCGTCCCATCTCTGGCGAGCTACGCCCGACTCGATTCAAACGATCAGCGAGTTCGCAAGCTTTGCGGAAGCCTGAGAACGACGCCGAAGACATCGAAACCAATGTGGAGATTCAAGTATGCGGTGCGTGCGACTTGACAGACAGATGTTTCCGTGACGCGCGCCGACCGAGCTCCGTTTTATGCGTCCGTGAATGGACGGACGGACAAAGGCTTTCGGTGCGGCGGCCAGGGCGACCCCGCGCCTCACTGAGGGGGTGGGTGGCCGCGTGTCACCGCGTGGTCCTCGCATATCGGAACATCCGCCGTCGGAGTTTCACAAACTCAAATGCACGCGCGTCCTCGACGCGCTCGCGATACGAGCGGCAACGCGTCCAAATAAGAAGAGAGGTTCATTTTCGAGATCATGTCATTTTCTTGGACGTGGCTTTGCTTTTGTGTCCTCTCTCGTCATTTTTTGGTCTTAGTCATTGCGCTGATTCGCTAGCTCACACCCGCTCAGAGTGATCAGCCTTCACCGAGGGTCGATGGCATTTTGCATATTCTGATCAATGGAGGCTTGTTCATTCAAATGGCATCGAAAAAGCACACCGACACCAACATCTCATGGTTCCCGACAAGTTTGCTTTTGGTCGTGCTCGCATGATGAGGACGCTGGGCAAGGGTGGCACGGGTGCGCGTGCGCGCATCGGATCGCACGAAGCCCCCCCGACAGCCGACGCCATGATCAACGGGGACTTGACGGCCATGTTGGCCCGTTCTTGTCACGGTGTTGCGCGATTGTTCCTTGAAGTTAAACGCTCTGTGGGAGCGCTTTGGTTACAGCCGCAGCTGTTGCGAAATCAAGATGCGGTATATTGTAAAAATCCGAGGCGCTTCACAGAGGACAGATTCTTTGCGAGCGATTCTTACGATATGCAGCAAATGTCTTTTTTTCTTCTTCCTTCTTTCTACCCACAATCTTGCTGCTGTAGACTGTAAGTTTGCCCAGTGTGGGACAAATAAAGGATATCTTAATCTTAAAAAGAAAAGAATGACGACGAGATGTGACGAAAGCGTCGATTACGCTTTCAAAGTGCTCTTGAGAAAGCTGAACCTGAGCCAGCGGCTTAAGACGGAAAAAGCTGAATGAGAGGAGCGCGGGCCTCTTCCGATCGGGAAGCTCGCGAAAATTCCCTCAAAAGCTGCGGATGGACAGGGCCCGGGACGCAGCGCGACAAAGTACATCCGTGCGCTCGGGGAATCAACGGAGGCGTCTTTCAGTTCCCGTTTGAGCATCGCGGATGACCGCCGCGTTCGCCGCCGCGGCGCTTCCGCCTCCAAAGGCGATCGGCGGGTACGTCTCCCGGAAAACGGACCATCAAAATTGCCCGTCGTCAGCCAACAGAGACTCGGTCAGAATCGCACCAAACACTGAAAAGAAAAGAAAGACCAAAGAGCAGGAGCGTCGCCGCCATCTCGGATTGTTTTTTGGTTTTTTGTTTTTTTTCCTTCCCTAACCCACGTCCCAGCTTCTAACCGGGAATTCTACAGCCGGGCCTGTAAATCAAGGAGGCACACGAGCGGGCTTGTCGCGAAAAGCGGCCGCGTGGGCGCCCACTAAAACTCTCCCATCTAATTTGCGCTTGCATCGATGGACCGCTTTTGTCATGCCGCTGATGCGAACGGGCAGACGGATGTTGAGCTCTCATTTCGAAATCTGTTCACAACATGCTTTGTTGGCGTTTCCAGGAGGGATGTTGGAGAAGCACTTTCTGAGTACTCGCCGATATGGAGTCGTGACACCGCGAGCACTTTTGGGATGGAACGCTTCATTCAACACACGCAGATGATGATTGGCCACGTCGCGCCACCTACGGCAGAGGACGACTTACTTATTCAATGTTCCATGTGCTTTTTTTTTTCAACTTCAACATGAGCGGCCGATGTCGGCAGCCCCCGCGAGTGCCCCGCATTGGCCTGATACCGTACCAACACTCGTATCGGTACTCGCCTCTCGTTCCGCGTGACAGTCCTATGCCTCTTTAAAAGGTCGGGCTGTACGCACGGCGGAGTAGGAACAGAGTTCCGCTGTGACCGTTTCTAGTGCTGGATTACGTTCTCGTTCCGCTTGGTAAGAAACGATTGCGACTGAGCGACACCCGCGGTCACAAAGCGAGGCGGGCACGGCGGCACGGCGGCCCGCCTAAGACGTTGCGCGGTGATACAAGGTGGTCGGGAGGCGGATTCGAGCGCTTGCGGACACGCCCGCTTTAGTCCAAACGGACTAAAGGCCAGCAAATGCGGCGACGGGTGGTCAGAACGTGCAGATTATTATTCGCTCCGGGCCCCGATGTTGGCTTGCACGTGAGGAATAAACGGGTCTTTCCACCACCCGCCGCCAAGCGAATGGATCGACGCATGCTGACATTACGGGCGCATGTGAAGAGACAGCCGGCCGGGTCTTCTTATTACTTTCCTCTTATAAGCACATTTACAACGCAAGCGCACACAGTTCAACTTTTCGGAGCGCCAACCTGTATAAACTAGCAAAAAAAATCCTTATAAAGAGCAAAAAAAAAAAATCCTTCTAACATACCAAAGCATTTTATATGTCAAAATAACGGCAGAAAAAAAACCCCACGAAATATGAACGATATATTTGTTTCCTTGTAGAACTTGCTTGTACACTACCCAAGAATGCGATGAATACTCTGCTGTTTTCAACTAGGAACCGCGTGATTTACTGGAACGTTAGCGGAAATGAAAGCATTCGAGTAGACGAGCACCATTCTGGGCAAAAGCAAACGGAACTACGAACAACTATTTCCAGAATCCGTATGATTTGTGCGATACGGCCATATACGTAAGATTCAGCACAAAATCCGTACGAACTATGGCTAAACCGTATGAGTTGACAGGTATGGCAAGCGTGAAAGCGCGCGCGCGTGTTCACGCCTGGAGCAAAACTGTTGCTGGGAGTGCACTTTTTTTGATTGACCTTTTTTGTTTTTCTTGTTTGCGGCCGCCCCCAGCCGAGCGAGATCGGTCGGGGAGTTGCGCCAACTGCAAAGAGTGTTCCCACGACAACGGCTGCGTCCGCTGCGCCGAGCGCCTCTTCCTGCTGCTGCGGCGGCGCGGCGTGTCCCAGCACGGCAGCTGCCTGACCACCTGCCCCGAAGGATACTTTGGACAGAGGGGAGCCCACCTCAACCGCTGCCTGAGTACGCAAACGCCGACACTCGTGCAAAAACATCAGACGCCGTGCGCGTACGCCTGTTTTCAAGGGCGACTGAAAGGTTCTTGTCATTTTAGACGCGGCTGAGTGACGCTCCAGTAAGATTTCTTGCATTGCTTTTTCCCAACTTGTTTTTAATCCATCCCGCCGTAGCCCGGATTTTAGATCGTTTCTACGCAGCGTACGCGACGCTCACATTGTGCCCTCGTCGTCGCCGTTGTGTGCAGAGTGTCGCCCGGCCAACTGCGAGCGCTGCTTCGGTCGGGATTTTTGCACGCGGTGCAAATCGGGTTTCCGGCTCTACAACGGCCGCTGCGTGAACGACTGTCCCGCCGGAACCGTCAAGAACGACGCCCAATGTCTTGGTGAGGAAGGCCCACATTCATCCCAAAAAAAAAAAGGAAACCGTTTGATCGAGCAACATGACATTTGCAAGACAAGTCGAAAAAAAAAAAAAAAAAAAGCTCAAAACACAAAAAAAA
>NW_017842055.1:913615-914727 GCF_001891065.2 Hippocampus comes | reverse complement strand
CCCCAAATTAACCCAAAAAAAAAAAAGGAAACCGTTTGATCGGGCAACATGACATTTGCAAGACAAGTCGAAAAAAAAAAAAAAAAAAAGTCTGAAAACCGAAAAAATACATAGGACGTCATCCATCTCTGTCCCATGTTTTATGTGTTACCGTGAACACCCGAACCACAAGTAATATTTGCTCATTTTGAAAATCCACCCCCCTAAGGCCAGTGTGATTCATCAACATGGAATTTGGAAGACATGTCTATCGTGGCTAAAAAAGTTCTGTCAAACAAGACGCAGGAGGTCTGTTTCCGTTTTGGCCATTTCAAGGAAAGATGAACTTTTTTTTTGGGGGGTTTTTAATTCATCCCCTGAAATTTGACTTGGCACCATCCAGTGTCGTCGACGTGTCTATCGCAAACCTCAAGAAATGACTAGCCCCTGAAGCCAGTTTGCCTTTCCAACACGACATTTGGCTTCAGTGTCTGTCATGGGTCGAGTGACTCTCAAAAAGCCCCATCTCAAGTCATTTGGGATCTTTTCAGCCTTTCTTCAACAACAACCTCCTCCTTTGAGATTGGCATTTCTTTGCAAAATTCAGCTCGCCAATTCCGTTTCCAATTCATGCCTTTTTTTTTTTTTTTCGGGGGGGGGGGGGGGGATACTGTATGTACACTCATTCCTGGAAGCGAAATGCTACGCACCAAAAAAATCAGAAGTCAATTCTTTTCGAAATTGCCAACCCCGGAAAAAAAAAAAATCATGAGAGCAGTGATTCCCAACCTTCATTGAGCCAAGGCACATATTTTACCTTTGGAAAATCGCACGGCACACCACCTAAAAGTCGCCGGCACAGAAAGAGGGCCAAAGCCACATTATTTGTGACGACGAAATCATTTTCGCACCAATGAATTGAAACGCGATCATTTCCCGCGGCGCACCGTTTGAGCTCTCACGGCACGCCGGTCGGCAATCGCCCGCTTTAGAGCGCACCGTTGTTGCGGGGTTGTGTCGGCGGGTTCGGTAGTTATCCAGTCACAGTAGACGATATTGCGTGGAAAGGTCTGGCGGCCAATGAGTTCAACGCTTCTTCCCATTGGCCGGGGCGCTCGCGAGGTCACGCCGGG
>NW_017842055.1:896959-897134 GCF_001891065.2 Hippocampus comes | reverse complement strand
AAGAACGACGCCCAATGTCTTGGTGAGGAAGGCCCACATTCATCCCAAAAAAAAAAAGGAAACCGTTTGATCGAGCAACATGACATTTGCAAGACAAGTCGAAAAAAAAAAAAAAAAAAAGCCTGAAAACCGAAAAAAAACATAGGACGTCATCCATCTCTTTCCCATGTTTTTT
>NW_017842055.1:875245-896563 GCF_001891065.2 Hippocampus comes | reverse complement strand
CGTTTCAGCCTTTCTTCAACAACAACCTCCTCCTTTGAGATTGGCATTTCTTTGCAAAATTCAGCTCGCCAATTCCGTTTCCAATTCATGCCTTTTTTTTTTTTTTTCGGGGTTCGGGGGCGGTCGCCGATCGTATCAGATGACTGCACCCTCGTGCCGCTGACCGAGTGGAGCGCGTGGAGCGTCTGCCTCCGAAACGGCGCCCCCTGCGGCCTCAGGTTGGGACAACAGACCCGCACGCGGGAGAGCGTCGCCCCCGACCTCACGCCGAGCCCCGACCGGACCGCCTGCCCGTCTCGCAGCCAGACCAGGAGTTGCAGGATGAGCGCCGCGTGCCCGACAGGTCAGAACGTTTCTTCAGCGTAACGCCGCAAGTAAATCGCACGGCACACCACCTAAAAGTCGCCGGCACAGAAAGAGGGCCAAAGCCACATTATTTGTGACGACAAAATCATTTTCGCACCAATGAATTGAAACGCGATCATTTCCCGCGGCGCACCGTTTGAGCTCTCACGGCACGCCGGTCGGCAATCGCCCGCTTTAGAGCGCACCGTTGTTGCGGTCTACTGGTTTTGTCGGCAGGTTCGGTAGTTATCCAGTCACAGTAGACGATATTGCGTGGAAAGGTCTGGCGGCCAATGAGTTCAACGCTTCTTCCCATTGGCCGGGGCGCTCGCGAGGTCACGCCGGGGGCTCGGAGCCGTCGCGGACGTACGCCGTCAACGTGGCGGCGGCGGCGGCGGAGAGGTCACGGGGCCGAGGTGACCGCCGGACCGGCTCTCGACACGGACAGATACGGTCAGAAGGTGGCGTACTCCTGCAGCGCGGACGCCACCGTCGAGGCGCGCCAGTCAAGAAGAACTGCAAGCATCCGGTGGCATCGATTCCAACCGTGCCAAATAGAAAAGCGCTCCAAAATATGACTCGGAGTTAAGTGACACTGTCTTGTTGAAATATTTGGACAATCATTTCCTCCTTTGTGACTTGGCCTCACTCCTCCGTTCCCTGACTGGACTTGCTTCCTTTCGTTGTTCTTTTTCCATCTTTAATGGCTCATTTTTTTTCTCTCTCTGTCTCTCAGGCCTGTAACCCAGAACCTCGAACTGTGAGGCAGATGTGCTAACAATGCGCCCATTGTCGATTCCAACCCCCCCCCCCCCGCTTTTCAATGCATGGATTCCTTTCAAATGTCCTTGATCTTGATTCTTTCCCTCTGACGTTCCCTCTCGTTCTTGTTTTCATGCTCATGTCTTTCTTCAGGCGCTGCTTCCTTGACAAATACAAACTCGGTCAGTCACGTCGACGTCGTCCAACCTCCCAGTAACTATTTCTGAGTCCCAAAAAAAAAACCCAAAAGAAAAGAAAACACAGTTGCCCGCTTCAAATGAAGACATTTCAACTGCTTTCCTTGGCTAACAGTAGAATCTCCAGCATGGAGGCCTTTCCTTTCCTTTCCTTTGGGCTCGAAGGGGGAAACGTTATTTGGGTGACACTCTTCATTTTGATTCGGTTCGAGCGGAACGGGTTTTGCATTTCGGTGCAAATGAACGCGAGTGTGAACATTTTTCCCTGAGTGGAGCGCGTGCGCCGAGAGAGAGGCGTGAACATCTGGAGCCGACTCGCCGAGACCTTTAAGAGCTCTTGAAGCCAGAAAGAGTCGCCGTCAGGGCCTGCGGCGGAAGGCCTACCGTAGAAGCTCCGACGCAAATCCTTACCAAGTCTGTCGGCTCCGGAGCGACCGCGTTATACGTCGCGCAACGGGGTGTCTGTCCTCTTCCAATTTCGAGAAATTCAGACCGCCTGTTTGACTGAGCAGCATGAAATTTGGGAGCCGCGACTATCGCGGGTAGAGCCACAAAACACAAAAAAAAAGACTCTGCAATGCGTGTCGAAGTTTATCGTTTCAATTTGGCTCCTGATGCCAGCTCGACTTGGCAAAATACAATTTGGCGGATGGACTCCGACACGTCTCGAGAAGCCGCGCCCGAAGTCGTTCACGAGCTCATTTGTTTTGGATTCAATTTTGTCGGCTTAGCACGCGTGCCCGCGACCCGGGTGACGACGAGCGCTTTCGGATGAGGGATGAATGAACATCAAATTTGGCGTCGTGTCTGTTATGCGAAGAGCCACAAAAAACAAAAAAGAAGCCACGTCGCTTGGAAAAGACACAGGAAGTCTTTCAGTTTGAAAGCATGACATGGTGATGCGGTGGGCCATTTCCGGAGCTTCTTCAAAGACAATCTCTTGTGACGCCGTTGGGGGTTTTTTTTGAGAAGTAAAACTCAGCCGCCGACTTGGCTTTGATGTAGCGTCGTGAAAAATAACTGTCATGAGTAGACCCGCACAAAAAGTCGCAAGAGGCCAAAAATCGAAAAGAGACAAAGTCCGATCCGGTCGAAGCTCCTTTCGACGCACCCGCTTGACGTTTTCACCCCGCTCGCATTTCAAAGTCCCGATTTCAAGGCATTCATTTTCCATTTGCCCGTTTTGCTGACAACCAACGCCTTTTCAGCGTACACGTCGTTATAACGAGCGCATTTTTCCGACAAGATGGCGAAAAGGCCTTCGTGACGACGAATCGTGGCAAGCCAACCGCTCCCGCGACCTTGCTTACGAACAAAATGTACAGCCCCCCCCCCCCCCCGTGTCAGGAGCGCACGGTCATGAAAACACGTCCGCTAAACGGAAGCAAAGCTGACTGTCTGCGAAGGCTGAAATTGTCTGTGACTTTCGAAAGGGAGCCTCCCGGGTGAAGCTCAGCCGAGACTGCCGATCGGCAAAGTCGACGATTTCGACAATCATCCGTAAGGGCGACAAAATCGTGGCACAGTTGGAGGCCAACGGATCGAAGGACGATCGTAAACGCCTTCGGCGCATCCTGAACCGGAGAAGGCACTTGGCGTTCGCTCATTGAAAGTTTTCAGAGACAAAGTCGGGAGGAACGCTGCAGTTGTGTGTTTCATGTCCAATAAAAATCTCTTTTTTTCTTGATACTGTATACGCATATTTGTTTATGCTCTGTGACATGTTTTTACATCTACGAATGTTCATACTGTATTGTACATCGTAGTTGGCGGCCATTTTTAACGGTAATGGCTGCGACGAACAAGCGTTATAATGTACGGATTCGTTCTGTGCTTCGACTGTACGTCGTAACGAGGTTTAGACGCATTTTGCTTTGAGATGGCCATTTTGGCCAAAGAAATGTTCATCCTGTATTACACATCGTAGTTGGCGGCCATTTTTAACGGAAATGGCTACGACGAACAAGCGTTATAACGCGCGGATTCGTCCTGCGCCGCGACCGTACGTCGTAACGAGGTTGGGCCGCATTTTGCTTTGAAATGGCCATTTTGGGCTCACGTGCGGCCATTTGCGAGGTGCGAGGCGTCACCGGCGTTCCCAAAACAGCTCACCGGCGACGGCGCATTGCGAAGTTCTCGGCACGTTCTTTGGACCGTGTCGAACGCTCGTCGCGCAAGTGTTGCTTCGTGATATTTATGCTCCCAAATGATTGCGGGAAACCGTTGACGTGACGTGATCGGCGTCTTCGCGTCAATGTATTACTGCGACATCCGCCGCAATAAAAGCATTTGAGAAAAGGTCATTGAAGCCATTTCAAAACGTCACGAGTGTGGACCAAACGTCGCACTCAACAGGAAGGAAGGCTCGTTTCAAGACGATTCAAAGCGCTTCACGCAACATATTGAAAGCATTGGAGAAAGAGAAACAAAAGAGGAAGATGTTACAAAAAAGAAAGAAAGAAGAACCAAATCATCGCAAATAATGGGATTCAGACGACAGTTTGGATAAAAGACTGCGTGCAAATGGTGATGACGTGAGAAGAAAGCCTTGATTGATGACAACGCTGCTGTCAAAGCACGTTTGAGGAGATCTCACATATTTGGGGGAACAATCAAATGCTGTGCCGCTTTGTTTCGGTCTATTTCTGGGAAGCCCACCGGACACCTGCCCCCCCCCCCCCCGATAACCTGAGGGGGTCGGGATGCTCGATGGAGTTGGTGTACATCTTTTGGTCTGAGACCATTTCGAGATTTGTGGAGCCGCGGCAAGACTGAAAGATGCATTTTTTGATTGACTGATTTGAGGGCAGGTGTGACGTCTTGTGGTCCACTTTGTGGGATTGGGAAGGGAGGGAGGGCTCTGCCCACCGCATTTCGGATCAGCCGCGTCTGCCTGACTGAATTGTATTTGCTTCGTCCTCGGCGCCGACGGCCATGACGCACGTCGTGCTCTTCATGTGCTTTGCATTTGGCGCGTTTGATCAAACGGCAAACATGCCAACGTTTGCTTTTGTGGGGGAAATGTCATCAGCGCGCAAGTCTGCATCTCGGGAGGCCGACAAGTATTCCATTTGTGACATTGATACGAGTCCAAACAAGGTTTGGGCTTTCTTCTGGAATTTGCTTCAGTCTCTCCGATCACGAACGACCTTTGAAAGGTTTTTTGTTTTTGTTTGTTCGTTTGTTTTTGTCTCTCAGAGTAACTCCCGCAGAAAAAACCGAACCGAAATGCCGCAATTGTTTCACTTTACGACGTGAGACTGGAAGTCGGACCGCTCCGATTGACCAACTATCCCCTGCGGCGCGCCACGTCATTATTTTTCATTGTTTTTACATTTCGGTTTAAAGCGCTGCCATGAAATACGAGTTTCGTTCATGCCTTGAGATACGAGTTGAATTTGCACCTTAAGGCACAAGATTCATTGGTTCCTCGGCAAACGCTCAAACCTCAGATCATCTTTCGCCTTTTTACGAACGGAAACGCTCCACCACCACGCCCGAGAAACTTTGGGGAATTTCTACTCCTCGTTCAAAAACGGGACATGATTTTAAAGTGACAGCGCAGAAAAAAAAAAAAAAATGAAGACACGACGATAACGACGATAATCCAGTCACCGGTTCGGTCGATGACGTGTCGGAAAAGTAGCAAAAACGTTGCTCGGCGATTTCCAAAGAGGTTTGCAAATCCTTCCTTTGGATTGCGGCCAAAGTTCATGGATTTGCCGTCACGCAAGACGACCGAAATCGGAGACGATGGTCGTCCTCGAGTACGACAATGACGTCAAGAATAATTTGAGCTGAAGCGCGAGCGTGTCAGTTTTTGCATGCGATTGCCTTTTGGGCCTCGCCGGCCCCGACTGCGCGCCGATGCTCGAATTGATCCCAAGCCAAAGACTCCGTCCGTCCGCTTTCACAAAGAAAGGCCGAAAAGTCGACTTGGCGTGCGACGAGCGAGCGCATCGCCGCGTTTAACGACTTGTGGAAAGTCCCAACCGAGAGGCGATTGTTGGGGCGGGCTCCCCCGCGGCGACGCGCTCGTCGGTCATCCGCCTCGTCGCGGTGGGCGGGCGGTTCGAATGGCGACCGTCAGACGGGCGGTCCGCCGGCGTCGCGGCGAGCAAACAAAATGACGCGGGATGAGAGTCCATCCCGACGGATTCCGAACGGGAGCGCGCCGGTTGTCTTTATTGAGTTCATCTGCGACTCGTTGGCAGAAAGACACACGGATGCGGACTTGTCGGAGCGCGCCGCGTCCTTCCAGGTTCCGCTTGTGTTCTGAGCGCCGTTGCGGACTTATGTTGTCACCGTGCGGGTCGCAACGCCGAGCGGTGGCGCCCGCTCACTCAAAGATGCGCTTCTACCCGCAAAGGCTTCCTTCAATTCTTCTCTTGTGTCTCGTCTCTCGTTTTTTTTTTTTTTATGCCCCCTTAGCCCATTTGTTTTACTCCTTGCGAAGAGCTTTAGGTGGTTCCACTTCTTTTCCCTTCCGTTGCCTTTTTTTTTTTTTTTTTTCCTCCTGTATGATTTTGTTCTTCCAAGGAAAGAGAGAAAGAATTCCTGCCCTGCGCATCTGCTTGTAGTCATCGGCGCCATAATCTCCACATAAATGCAGCGCCAAAGCCCCTTTTATTGCTCATGAAGTCAAACTAACTCTTGTCAAATGTTTCCAGTCCCTGTGAAGCTTTCGCGTCGGAGCATCACGTCCAAAACATTTGCTTTCAAAGTCTCTGGACGGGCGTCAGACCTCACATGTCTTCCGTCAATGCGATCACACAAAAATATGCCCACTAATAGTCTCTGTTGTGTTTTGAGAAGGGCTGCGGAAAGCGCAGCAGCGCTCTCGGCGCAACTTGATGTTTCTTCATCAAAGCGCGCAAATAGCAGATGTCTTCTTTTTCACGTCAGCCGTTGAGCGAGCGGGATTTAGAGCCGTTTCCATAAAACAGCAAGACGGGACGCCGAGGAATTTCGCCGCCGCCTAATTAGGAGGCGGCCGGCCGGATCGGGACCCCCGAGCCTGGACTCGGACACCCAATGATGAGAACGCTCAAAGCGCCATCGTGGACGGAGCAGCGATACGAAGACAATTTCAAAACGGGGAGATTTTTAGTTTTTTTCCCCTTAAGACTCGTCTTGGTTCGCAAGGCTGAAGCTCGCCAACTGTTTTGGAATGCATTGGCGTGATCGATTGATTATTTTAGTCCGTTTATTGAGATAAACATTGACTTGGGCTGAAATGGAATCGCAAACCGGTGCTTTCCGGTGACGATGACTGTTGATGAGCCGAATACGCGGGGCAACGGCAAATTGGGTTCAGAGATGGCCTCAGGATACTTTTTTTTTTTTCCCCTTTACACTGATTTCAAAAATGCGCCGAGAAAAAAAGAAAACGAGGGCGTACTTGGAATCGGCGCAAAAAATATTGATCTACAGTAGCGGACTAGCTTCTGGGATTCCAATCAAATGTTTATATATTGATCGCTCAAAAACTGCGCTGGTTTGGGGGGGGGGGAGGGGGGGTGGGGGTTCCGTTGGCAGGTGTCCGCTTTCATGGAGGACAACCGAAATCAGAGACGATAGATTGAGCAGAAGCTGAAATTCGGAGCACGTGGACAAGTTTGAATGAAAGTGCGGTTCAAAAAGATTCGTCAATCATCAACATCATTCATTTGTTCATACGGAAGCAGTCGTCCATGAGTGGTTCTACTGCGGGCGAAACGGGACATTGTCTGCTAGACAGGAGCTGTTTTCAGAAAAAAAAACAACAAGTGGCATCAAATCAAAAACACACCGGGGCCTTTTTCTGGGAAACTTTTATTCGTGCCCGACGAGCCCGAAGTGCGTTTTGAAAAGAGCCCCTTCACTCCGAATCAGATGGAGACGAGCGCCAAAGTGCGCGCGGCAAACCAACAGGATGGAAGGCTTGCGGCCCAGACGAGGATGTCTCGCCCCCACCGCGTGGCGGGAACCGCAAGAACAAGCGCAAGCGCACGAGGTTTTGGCACTCATCTCGACAGTGGTTTTCTTGCGAGAGAGCGAGAGAGAAGGGGGTGGCTGAACAGCTGGATTTCCTCTGCCACCTTTTGGATCATCTGTACATGTCAGACGTGTTTGAATGAAGCATCCCTTTGAATTTGGCTCCAGTGTTTTCGGTGGCACCCGAGACCACTTTGGCGCCGTTAGCGGACAGCGGGCCACTTTTATTCCCACAGCGCAGCTTGAACGCGGCACCCTCGCAGCGCCGTTCCAAACACGACAGCTCACGATCATTGGCGAGCGTGTCCAATTTTCTCAATGAGCAACCCATTGGGAGAAGATTTCCAAACCGCGCGGCACAACGGCTAAATGCTGCCGCGCCGTGTTTGCTTCGAACTTCTTCATTCGGCATTTCCCGAACGCAGTCGGCACTCCAAGCGTCCGGCTGCGGAACTTTCAAGTCTATCGGACGGCCGATTAGGGAGCCGGCGGAAAGCCTTTTGGCACTGGCATCATGCGTTCTGATCGTTTGCTTCCGGTCCGTTTGAGGGAGTCCGGTCAGTGAAAGAGTGAAGCTCGCTACTTCCGTCTCACCGGTGGCTATTTTATCTGTTTGGGTTGCTTTGGAGACTTGTGTCACATGACTCGGTTTCACCAAGCCAACCCATGTGAGGACGTCAAGATCTCCCCCCCCACCCCTTCGCCCCCCTCCACTCATTCACACCTTGCCGACGAGTCAGCTCATCCTTGGGAGCCATTTTCGTGTTCCTCAAATGTTCACCGTGGCATTCCCAAACAAAGAGAGGTCGCATTTTCACCCCCTTCCACACTTCTTGAGTGATCGGATCCGCGCCATTCCAGCTGAGAGTCCGACAGGCCACATTTCAACTGTCGAATTGACGACGCAGCTTTGGTGCTTCAACTTTGCGGCGTTCGCACGCAATTTGGACACAAATGGTATTGTCCCGTTTTTGTTACGGCGCGGACTGGACGCCACATGTGCGAGGCCGCGCCCTCCCTGTAAATCTTCGGGTTTGTGAGCCATGGCGGCGCGTCGGCCTCAAATCTTTCTTCACTTTCTCACTTAGAGGTCTGCGGCAGAAGAAGAACCGAGGCATAGATGGCACTCGACAACGCCCGGGCCGGGGCAACTTCGGGACCTTATCGTGTGGCCCACCATGATGGAAGTTGACTTTTCACTCCCTGGAAGTGTCCTTTTGTCCAAAGGCCGCGTTGACTTTTGTTTGTGCCCGTCCAAAATACTCCCCCCCCCCCGCCCCCCAAAAAAAAAAATGTCCTCACTTTGTGTCCCGTACCCGTCCCAATACTTTTGACCGAGGGGATGGAGGACACGAGCTCATAAAACGTTGCACATGTGCTCTTATTTACAGTTAGCGCTGAGTCTGCGGTTGCCGTGGTAACATTGCCCATCTCCATTTTCTTTCTTTTCTTTTTCGCAACACGCTCAGCAGACAAAAGCCATGAAATCTTTTTTGACGACGGTCCCTCGGGGAGCGTTCTCGACTGTGCTCCAAACAAGTGAGGTGAAGCAGCATTGCGTTGAGGACACCGCCGCTTTGGAGCGACCGTTGTTGAATCTCGGCCCGACATATTTTCTCTTCCTTCCATTTGTCGGGGGTGTCGCGATCCAGTACAGTGGCGACGTCCCCTTTTTGCTTCCTGAAGGCGTCACCATACTTTTTGCTCGACCGTCCCATGTTCCTATTTTGTTTTCGTGTGGTCATGCAAGTGCTTTTGTTGAAGTCCGTATTTTCTTTGCATTAACCGCGTCCCAATACTTTTGTGCAAGGTCCATTTTGTTTTTCACTTTTGACTCGCTCGGGATGTCACGATACTTTTGTCCAAAGACGACACTTGCACTTTGCAGTGGTTGGATGTGTCCCATTACTTTTGTCTAAAGGTTACATCTCAGTTCTCCCCCCCCCCCGACTCCTCCGTCTTCTTCTGATTTCTTCCAAACGTGGCGATTTGCTGCATGTAGCGGCCTGATACGTCTGTCCGTCCGCACGTTGCGAGGTGCTTCCAAGCGTCGTCTTTGTCGAGCCTTTTGCTGAAATTTTTGATGGCGTTCCAGAAGTGCCTTTGCGCCGGCCAAGTAAACCAACACCTTTGGAAAAACTTGATCAAAGCTATTTTGAAACACTTTTTTTTTTCTTTTTTACTTTTGTTGTCATGCCGTGAGATGCGCAAAAGAAATTTGACTTTGCGTGTAACGCAACCGCATAATGAGGGACAGGACGGCTGGACGGACTCCGGCAGACAAGTTGAAGGATAAACCAGAACACATGGGCGCCCCAGACGATTGTGTTCTGGGCAAAAGGTCGACCCCAACAAGGGCCCGATCCGATTAGAGAGACAAAATAATAAGAACACACACACACACACACACACACACAAATATCGATCCATTTTTTTACACTAATTGTGTCTTTTCCTTGAAACCAATCAAAGACACTTTTTTGGAGTCTTACTTATTAGGTAGGGCCTGACAGAATGAATTAGCCGATATTTCCCCGACCTTGCCCTAAAAAGAATCGTTCTATTTTTTCCCCTCACAGTCCAAATTAAGAATACGATGAAAATGACATTTGAACATGAAAAGAAAGTGGCACAAAAAAAGAAAAGGGCCGACGTTTGCCGATTTCTCTCTCTGCTTTAAGTGAAATACTGCCTGTAATTCTTATCTTTGTCCTTGAAGGCGTTAAGAAGTTATTTATTTATTTGGTTTTTTGTTTTTTTTTTCATTTGAATGCAGTAATTGACTATTTCTTCCCTGTTCTCACACTCTCATTGACAAGCAATAGGAAGTGAACATGTCGCTTTCAGGAAACAAAAAAAAAGACCACTCGCACTTCTCCATATTTGAGGCACAGTGTGTTGGCTGCAAGCGCCTTCCAGTCCAACTTTGCAGTCAAGCGAACACAAATATTCAAACACCAAAATACACCAGCAAACCACATCAGCGAATGGAACAAAAGTCTTCTCGCTTCATGCTAGCAAAAAAAAAAAAACCCCACCATAGATGGGCTGGCAGAATTAGCATGGGCGTGGCAGGAATTACGAGTCTTCAAACAAGTGCCACTTCAACGCCGAACGCACGGATTTCATTGGCTGGATGTTGAATAAAGGCTTGTCTATTTTCTCGTCTCCAGACAGCAGAAGGCCGAGGACGCGAGGGAGAGGCCGCAAGCGGAAGCCCAAACCGCTTTGGATGCTCGCCAACAGCAAGGCTAGCGACGCTCGCAACGTCTTCTGACCCCGACCGCCCGTCCGCCACCATTACACGCAGGCAAATACAAGGACGCCCTTGATCAACTGAGCACGCACGCAGAACAGAAATACGAGGAGATCCGAAATGTGGCGGCACGGCAGGGGCGGCGCTACGCGGCGGCCAATGGGACCGCCGCTCTGGCCGCCCCCACATCCAGGGGTAGAAGTTCACCAAGGCCATCGGGCGGCGTCACTGCCGCGCATTCGACCGAAGCTCCCGGATGCCGGGCCTCCGCTCGCTCCAATCCAGCACCCGTCCAAACGCGTGTCCGTACGATTGCAAAATTCCTTGACCGTTTCATCGGCCATTCCCGAATCGACTCGCGGGCGTCAGCCTGGTCAACCCGCGGAAAGATTTCCGCCTCCGCCGCCCTTGTACATTATGAAAGTACTCGTGAAGAAAAGCTTTAAAATGTCAACTTGTGCAACGGGACGGGTCAGAGGTCGCATTCGGAGGGGCGCCCACCTGCTTCGCTTGTGCAATGGTAAAAATCTTGTGGGGCGGCGTTGCACGAGTTCTCGCCGGATGCGCGTCCCGCGCAACCTTGATCTCGGCCAGAGGGTTCGTTGGCTTACTCCCGAATAAGCGTTGATGGACTTTAGCGCAAAGTCTCGTATGCAAATGCCTAGCGAGCATGCCTGAGGACGTTTGTTGTATTTGTTTGCGTATGTTGGATGTATCTGTAAGACTGGAGGGTGCTCTGTTATTTAATATTATTATAAAATGCCTTTTGTACCGAATAAACACCATTCCCTCAATAAATGGCTGCGGCTTTCTGCGCTTGGGTAAAGTCGGGGTCCCAAACGTGGAACGGTCGTGCACCGCAATGCAGTAATTGATCCCGAGTTGAGCTTATCACTGCTACAAGGTCGACCCCCGCCCCGTCCGCTAATGCAGCCCAGCAAACATGGCATCTTTGACATCTAGAACCGTCAATGGCAGTGAGCGAGTGAACCTCCGAAGAGCCGCGCTGTTGCTACTTCCGATTCAAGCGGGAGCGGACAGGAAGTGGATCTCAAACGGGACCGCGCCGGAAAGTCGAGCCGGGAACGACTTTTGTGTCCACTCAGCGGAGCGCGTCACGCCTAAAGAAACGCCCTGGTTGACCGACAAGGAGGCGGGGCGAAATTCAACAAAACGTGTCCTACCTGATGCGTCTTGGGGATGGAGGTGGCTTTCTCCGAGCGGCAGGACAGATCATCCGAGACACGTCTTTTCTTGACCACGCGGCATGTCGTCGGTCCTCTCGCACGCCCGCAAGTGAAACGTCTGATCCTCTTTGTTTTTGTGGGGCCGCATGCGATCACGTGAGATTTCTGCCTCGGAGGACCGGATTCTAGGCCGCAAGTGGAACAGAGTCTTTACGTGAGCGGTGGTCTGTGTGGAGATTGTTGGAGCACCTCACATCACACACGATACAACGCAACGGTTACATGGCGGACTTTTTTTTTTCCCTTTGTGTGGGCTCTGTCGCAGCTTTTAGAAAGAAAGAAAAAAAAAAACGATTTTTTTTCTCTCCTAGGGGTCTTGACTGACAGCCCTCATAGAATCATCCATCCCTCCGTCCATTTTCTGAACTGCTTTATCTTCACAAGGGTCGCCGTTGTGCAGATTACTCGGGGGGGGGGTTCGATTATTACTTCTTAAATGATCGAGAGAAGCCAAAATCGAAATCACAATTACATTTTGGTTCATCGTCCAGCCCGACGACAAACGTGTCATTCAAAGCTGATCTGAATGTGCATTTGCTTTCACATGCCCACATTCAAACAGCAAGTTTGTTGACAAAAAGTCTCCTCTTTGGAGGCTTTGCCGCCAAATCCAAGAAATTGGCAACATCGGTTACAAATATCCAGCTGAAAAAAATGGACAACAGCTTAATTGTAAATAATAAAAAACATCATGGAATCCATAAATCTGTCATTTATCTTCTTTCTCTTTCAAAACCATTGATACATCTCGTGACCTTTTAAATGTTTCACACACGCTATAAAAAGCCTGTCGGTGACGCCAGCCTATTGTTGCTTCCAGGCTGGGATCACTCGCAGTCACACAATGTTTGAAGATCTCCACTGCCAGCCCCAAAATAAATGTCAGGGAAAATAGATCACTGTCGATGGCTCATTTAGTATTCAAACTTTTCAGCGAGTTGACGCATTGTGGAAGTACAGTGTATGGACCAGAGGGATTAAAACATTTTTTTAACGCACCCCAACAAATTCTTCAGAAAAATGCCATGCATGTTGCCAACAGTAACGGGTGGGAAAAAAAAATGTGGAAACATCTGAAATTAGCCAAAAGTTAATGATCTGGCCGGATCGACCCCCCCGCCCTCTAGTTCTGGCAGTGGCCTTCTTAAGAGGGCCATTCAAATGAACTATTTGCTTCAAACACTAAAGCACATTTGTTCCCAAAAAAACAAAACCAAATGAGCAGTCGGAATGAACAACTCACTATTTTGCTGCTGAAATAGTTCCTCTGTTGGGGAAAAGCTCTCCCCGACCGCTCGAGTTCGTCAAAAGACTCGTTTCCCGTTCCAGCGCCATGTGTTGCCACCTTTGGCGTGGCCTTGTGGTCTTTTGACAGCCAAAGACTTGACAAACGTGTCAGGCTTGAATGGATTCGCTCATTGTTTAGTTGCGGACGAGCAGTCACGTTTGATATCTCCACCGCCATCGCTTGAAAAAAAGGCCATAAAAAACAAACAAAAACCCGAAATAAAATAGTGAGGCTTTCTTCCAGACGCCTGAAGGCCAGCGGCCATTTTACTTCTGACCCTTGACCTCTGCAAGGGGTGCAAAGGGCAGTAGCCATACACGGCCAGTGGGGGGCAGACTAGTCAAGTCCAGCCAAACTTTTGATGCCAAGTACCACCAGAAAAAAAAAAAACATTCTTACGTGCAAAAATATATTTATTTTTTTGTAATCAGGAGGGAATATTATATGTGGCTACAAGCAAAATTAGTGGAATTTCGAATAGATGTTTCCCGTTAAAACATGAAATCACGTCGTGAAACTCATCACATTAAAATATGACATTGAACTTCTTTTTCCTTTTTTTATTTTATTTTTTATTTTTTTATATTTACAGCCAAGCTCTCACATGGCGTGTGAGGTCTGCTCCATTTTTTTTGTGGGCGTCATTTGGGAAGAAGGAGAAGAAGAAAGGAAAATAAATGTCAGCTCCTCTTTTTTATTGCGCAATAAAAGATGACAAAGAGCATGTCTTGAGTTCACGCAGGAGTTTGCTTTGGTCCACCAGCAGACAAAACGTGTCCACTTTCAAACCAATTAAAGATCAAATCCAAAAGGACAGCCGCAAGCAAGTTGTTGTTTTTTTTTTTTTTGTTTTTTTTTTGGCTGCTGCTGTTGTTTCTTGTTTTAAATTCGGGACAGCAGCCAATCGGGGAACCCCGAGCTTTTGGACAATGTCTTCAAATGCCAGGCCTACCTAATCAAGTGGCCAGTGAATGTTGAGGAACACAAACAGGTTTCAAGAACGACAAAGATGAGGGATACACACTGGAAATCGCAAAAAATGACATGATGGGAAGGGAGGTGAGAGACAGGGAACCTCTGAATTCTTTTTAAAGGGGTTTGGGCAGTCTTTTTACGAGAAACGGTTTTCAAAAGATTGTGATTACATCATCACAAAGCAAGAATGAACAACTTTTTTTTCAACCTGAAAAAAAAACATCTTTAATATTAGAAATAAATGTAGAATTTTACCAGATCAACTGTGTATTTTTTTCCAATGGAAAACTCAGTAAAATTATGAACATTTGTTTGACATTTTTGTCGGCAATAAATATTAATTTAAAAAATGTGACTTTACCAGTGTATTTAATCATGAAGGCGAACAATTTGAACGTTTTTTTTGGGGGGGGGGGTAAAATAAAACTTATCATTCTAATAAACATGCATCGTGAAAGAATTTGCATTTTTGGGAGCAGAGTTGCAACAATGCAGTTATGAGTCTAAAGATGTATTCTTATGAGGGAAAGTGAAGAAATGACAACAAGGGATTTTTGTCCTCATTAAATTGGTATTTTTTTCTTGTAAAAAGGCAAGTTTATTCCTCTCATATGCCTTTACTTTATTTTGAAAGAAAGAAAACATCTTTTTATCATGGAAACAAAAAGGCCTTTATTGTTGCATGTTTTGTTTGTTTGTTTTTTAAATCCCGAACACTTCTGGCTATGGATATGTACTGTATGTGGATGCAATTCATGTGATAAATATAGAAATTGTGTGCGTGTATGTGTGTTGTGAGAACACACTTATTGTAAATCCAAGCAGGCAGCACCAAGTCACATTTGGAATCAGGAAGAAAAAAAAAACATTAAAATGTAGTTGTTTTTTTTTTTTGTGTGTGTAGTGATGTAAGATATTTTTGCACAACACTTGCACACCAGCACGAGGGCTCCCCTTGAGCAGCATTGCTAGTCAAACACAAAAAGATTGTTGTCCTGCACAAGTGAAATATATTGAAACTCAAAACTTTTGAAATAAAAAGAATTCAATCATATTTTTGGTGAAAAAAATGTCCAATTTTTCCAAGAGTTTCTGAGTTAAAAAAAAAAAAAGACAACTATTTTCAGTGAATAGTTGTCATTTTCCCGACAGAGAAAGGTTGCAAAATAATGGCAATGTTACAGAGATTTTTGAGGGAAAATAAACATAAGAAGCAGAATAAAGAATAAAGGTCTGTTCAAAAATATGAGGAGAATAATTCTGTTCTAGCAGAACTGTTTCTTTTGCGCAAGTCCTTAATGGTGGTGGTGGTTCTAAAAGCTTTCAAAACACGAACGAAGAGTCATTGAAAAAGTCTCAACTAGTCAGCCATTTTGATTCTAAGCAGCATTTTAGGTTGCTCAACCCATTTTTTTTTTAAATTCAGCCCCCGTAGTTTGATTTAGTAACATGAAATTTGAGGAACAATCATGAGCAGAGCCACAAAAAAAAAAAAAAAAATGTAGTGGGGTCATGACGGCCAAGTCACAGGAAGTTGGCCGTTCTGATAGGAAGGCTGAGGAAGGCTCGGGACGCTTTGGACTTCCCTGCTTGAGCGGATCCAAAAAGGATTTGCAACGCGTTATTTTTACTGCTACCATTAATTCATCACAATGTCTGAGATCAATCTTATCTCTTCGTAGCCTGCAGCGGAATTGTTGTAGGGATCATGTGACGCTGTTCAAACAAGAATATCTGAAGTCCACATAACAACTTTTGCCTGAGGATGAAAGATCAAAGTGTACATGTTGAAAAATGACTCATTTCCATCAGCGCACACGCGAACGCCAGCAAACACCTTTGCCATTTCGCGGCTCGTGTAAACGCAGCGGCGCCCCCTTGTGGCGCAACACAAAATGACCATTTAAAAAGTCAGGCATAATAATAATAATAATAATAAAAATACATCATGGCAATTTTCAGAGAGGAAAAAAAGTCCTATTACCAGGAACGCGGCTTTTAACAAAAACCAAGAAAAAAATGACTGTTTTAGTGACGGGGAAAAAATTCATTTTTTAGAGAAAGCGGTGGTAAGATTACAAGAATAAAGGTAGAGCTGTCACATTCAGAGAATGGTGTCATCTTTTTTCAAAAACAGTCCAATTTATGTGATGTTGAATTTTTTTTTTCAGAGAGGGTTGAAAAAAAAAGGGCTATTTTTCTTGGGGGAAAAAAAATCCCAGAAAGAAACATTGGTCATAATTCAACGGCTTAAATGTTTATGTGAATAAACTGAAATCTAAAAAAAATGCTATTCTTCATGAAAGTAGGGGTCATCTGACAGGAATAACAAAAAATAAATAAAAAATAGAAGTCATCATCCTATTATATAAAAGTATGTTTTGTTTTTTTTTCCCCAAGAAAAGCCAAACGGAATTGAGTGAGCAAAAAGTCTGGCTGGTCCTCAGGAGGAGGCTTGAAAAAAGAAATCGTCACAATTTCTGCGCCACCTCATGAGGTATTCGGGTCATAATTCAAATAATCTCCTTCTCTGCCCTCCATCATGTCAAATGTTCATAAATGAGATTTTTTGTTTTTGTTTTATGACAGGCACTCCAATGCCATTTTGTGCTTTGCTGAATATCGCCATCACACAACCAAACAAAAAAGACGAAATAAGTCTTTCGCTTATATCTTATTTTAATTGGATTAATATGACAAAAGAATATTTGGCCAAAGCAAAAAGTGTAATCATAATCATAATCATAATAAATTATATGGCGCCACAAAAGGTTATGGCAAGGCAACAACTACCAAGTGTTTTTTTTTTGTCTTCTTCCCACACACGACAGCACGGACTCTGTGCAAAAATGATGGTTTTTTTTTTTTCCATGTCATTTAAAAAAAACAACGTGACCCTGTTGGATGTTCACTACTTCCTGTCAACACACACACACACACACACACACACACACACACACACACACACACACCAAGTCAGCCAATGAGATGCAAACAGAAGGCCAAAAGGAATAATAATTAAAATAAAAAAAAACAATATACAGCACCACGTGTGTACATACATACAGTACGCGTGTATACACTTTTGCAAACGTTTGATTTTTTTTTTTTTTTTTGCCCTGTACTCTATTTTCCACCCCCAAACTTTGCTTTTCACTGTTTTGTGCTCTTTCTGAAACGGCCCTTAGACCCCTGGCATATACAAGTAGTGCTTTGGCGCCATCTCATAGCATCTTGGTGCCAAGGAACTCAGTGAGAGCAACGTCATTTAGAAACTGAAAAGTAGTGCTTTGGTGCCATTTTGAGGCATCTTAAAGGAAATGTTAATGACTTGTGGCGTTTTGGGATTGGCGGTCGCGCTCAGTATCAAGCAGGGTTACTGTACACTTTACATAACATGTACATACTGTATATACACTACTCATAATCAGCTTGTAGTTTTGGCTTAAGGGGTGAAATTTCCAGACCACCTAAAATGCCCCTGAGATCTTTGCGGGTCAACCTAATTTAACATTGTGTCAAATTTTCAATTTTGGGGGACTACTTTTTGCACTTGCTGATTCGCGGGAAGGAGCCATTTTGATTCGAAGCTGATATTTTTTGGGCTTTTTGGCCATTTCAAGGGACAGAAATTCCACCCCACAAAGCCAGTTTGACCTAGCAACATGGAATTTGGTAGTGTCAGAGTAGGCCCACCCAAAAAAGTCTCAAGCCATTCCAGAAAAAACTTTGTCATTGTGATTTCAAGTGCATGTTTTAGTTTGATCATTTCCAGGGATCTGCCGAAGCCAGTTTGACTGAACAAGCAACATTAAATTTGGCCGACAAGTCAGTCATTAGCAGACCCCCCAAAAAAAAAAAAAAAAAAAAGCTTCAAGAAGCCATGCAGCAGAAGATAAAAGGAGTCTGTCATTCTGATGAGAAGCAGGCATTTTAGGTGGTTTTTGGCCAATTGCAGGGGGCCCTTCAAAGCAATTCCTCCCCAGAGATTTTTGTTACAAAAATTGGATCCTGTTAAGTAGACAAATGGACAACATTAAATTTCGAGGATCTTGAGGGTACAGTATTTTTTTTCTTCTAACTTTTCAAACCATACCTCAATATATATATATATAATAAAAAGTCTAACAAATAAAGATAAACACTGAGGCCCACCAGAGTTCCCTTTTCATGTGTACCCCACACTCAACACACACACACACACATACACACACACACATTCTCTGAACCCATGTGTGTGATACTTAAGCACGTTGGTGACAAGAGGATTGGCCTCCATGTTCTTGTCAAATGCAAACGTATACATGTGTCAATAATGTGTCAGGGTGTTATTGAATGTATTGCTGCTCCCTGTTGGCCCAAGTGTAAAAATATAAAGTAGCGAGAGAGCCACACACTCCAAAAGAAAACGACGACTATACTACGACGACAATGGGAGTGTTTCTCCCAAAAAGTCAGAGCTTTCTTTTTGGGAGGTGAGTAGAGCCGTCTTTGAAGATTTAAAGTTACCATATTACAAGATTAAAGTCCTGTCCGATGAAAGTACTTGAAAAGAATTAATGTTTTTTTCAAGAAAAAAAAATTACATTTTTTTTTTTCAAGAAAAACGTTGAATCCCCACAAGAATAAAATTTTGCTACAGGTTAAAGGTGTATTACTGAAAGATTTAAGTTGTTTTTCCCATCCAATTTTATAGAGAAAAAAAATGGTCATATTACACCAATAGACATCAAAGAAAGTATTTTTTGAGACAAGTCACCCTTTTATGGGAGAAAAAAAATGTCAACTGATTTTTTTTTTTATTTTAGTTTTTTCAAAGAACAGTCACATTTTGGCCTTTTATTCGCACCTTCCTGCCACAATTTTAGTTTGGAACAAAAGCAATCGAACATTTTTTCAACTTTATCATTGTGATTCTTTTGTATTTTGATTGTGGCTTGAACAATCGCTGGTGTGACTGTGGGGGTGGTGCGTGGTGTTAAAAGGTTTTTGTGGCGGGGCGCGGGGGGGGGGGGGGGGGGGGGGGCACCATTAAAAATATTTCTCTAGATCAATACAATGTACAATATGTCAGTTATAAAGTCAAAGTTGTTTTTGGAAGAAAAAAAAATCAAGGGAAAACGTAGCCTTCTTGTGTGAGTAACATTCATTTTTGAACGATTTTAAAATTTAAATTTGGTCATGTCATGACAAGGTCGAATTTATTGAAAAGAAAAATAGTGTGGGGGGGAGGGGGTCCATACATATATCTTTTTAGAACATCATTTTATTTTTGTTGTTTTATTGAGATTGAATAAATTTTTTGGAATGTTTTGACAAAACCAGGCTTAAGTGTGCCAAAATGAAAATTTTGTGGATGGTTTATGAGGGGAAAGAGCAGACCTTAAGGAATAAAATGATGCATGTTCCATGCAAATCGAAACCAAATTGATGATTTATTTATGATGATTTGAAGCACCCAGCCAAGAAAAGTTTGTAAAATTTTGAGAAAATAAGCTTTGGAAATGCGGAACACTTAAAATTATGAATGGAAAGAAAACACTCTTGGGATTCTGATGACATAAATTGTATTTTATTTTATTAATTTTAAATGACATACATTTTCTGGACTCTATGCATGTTAGCTCATGGCATATTTCCAGGGGAAAGCTGCGGATTGGTACAAACTT
The DNA here is from genome assembly GCF_001891065.2 of Hippocampus comes. NCBI lineage: Eukaryota > Metazoa > Chordata > Actinopteri > Syngnathiformes > Syngnathidae > Hippocampus > Hippocampus comes. The sequence goes on along the minus strand of NW_017842055.1, from coordinate 876,848 downwards.
CCCGTTTCCGTTTATTGCAAGCTACTGGGACGCCATCTGGAGGAAAAATATCCTCATTCTTATAAATGTTCTTGACGTGGGTCTTAATAGCTCGGAGCTGGTGCCAAAGTAGTGACTTTTGAAACACGAAGGAATCCCTCTCTGTCGTGTGCCGGCTCAGCCGGTACTATAAAGGAGATTTGAAAATTTAAACGGTACATTCGGTGAGGTTAAACGATTGCAACATCGAATCAATGAAGGTCGTCTGTCCGTCTTTCGCTTTGTTTTTCCTTGCCTGGCTCGGCAACGGCGAGTCACAAAGCTGTCCTCTGTCCCCCCCCCCCCGCGGCACTCACAGCTTGCGCGACCACTCCGTCACGAAGCTCCGTAGTAAATTTTAGAAATGTATTTTCAGTCCTCCACGGTTGAGAGTAGTTTCAAAACAAACTTATCTTTTATATGACAGAAGAAACAAAAAATAATTTTCAGTCACTTTTTTGGGGGGAAAAAAAATCACCATTTGCAGCCTTTGAGTAAGCGCGACATACGCCTGATTTTGTGAAAACCCATCAGATAAGGGGGTGTATATATTTTTTTCTCTTTCTTTTGGGGGTAGTTTTTTTTTCATTTTGGTACAGGAGGGGGTTTTTTTTTTTCTTTTGAGTGTGGCTCTAACACTTGACAGTAAGAAAGTGACTGCGTGTGCATTTTTAAGAAGCATACATCTCTTCATGATGCTCTCAGTCCAAAATAACACCACATTTGTTTTCAAACAAAAAAATTCTAAAAACAACATGTGCATTATGATTGTTCTCTGCTTTGCCTTTGTTGCAAGGGGTAGTAACATCGAAAAGATGAAGTGGAAATGTGAAGCGTGCGCCCCAGGGAGCCCATGTGAATGTGGACACTTCATAGGAGCTTCGCACACAACAAAACCAGAGAAGAGGAAATAAATGTCTCAGAGGGGGCGGGGGGGAATTTCACTGCGGGCTTGGGGGGTGCGGTCCTGCGATACAAACACGTGAAGTCATCATCCTTGTCGGAAGCAGAAGAAGAAGAGGGATTCAAGTCAAACGACTGACAGACGGACAGACACGGCACAAACGTTACACTCAAGCGTTTCCTCGCTGCACCTTTACGCGTCCCGCTCCCGTCTTTCCGGTTGTCTTCCTACTCTTTGTGGGTCCGGCGGCGCCCCCGCGGGCTGCCGATGGCAGTCCCCTTCCTGCGCGGACGCCAGCGAGGGCACCAAAAACGAAGGGTCCACTGTACTTTGGCTCTGCTCGGCCTCCTGCTGGCTTGGCCGCTGCTCCGGCTCCCGTTCCGGCCCCTCTTGCGGCTCCTTGCGCCAGTCCAGGTCGTCAGAATGTTCCGACTCCTGACGGCACGGGGTTTCTGGCTCCGGCTCCTTGTGCGAATCGGGCTCGTGACACTGGGGCGCCCGCTCGGACTCGTCCCGCTCTCGCCGCCGCCTCCTCTTGGGGCTCCCCGGGGAGCTGTCATTAGCGGAGGCGCCGGGCGGCACGGCGGGTAGCGCCATGATTCCGCCGTGCGGCAGAAACATGTGCGGGTAGAGGAGGCCGTGTGACATGCCGGGTATCAGGAAGGGGTTGAACGTCAGATG
>NW_017842055.1:846366-874604 GCF_001891065.2 Hippocampus comes | reverse complement strand
CGCCGGCCCCGTGGGGGGGCGGCGGCATGCCGTGCAGCATCATGGGTAACATACTCAAGCCGTTCTTGCCGTCCTCTGCCGAGGTCCCGCCGACGCCCGCCGGGAAAACGTGAGGGAAACCCGCCGCCATGATGCCGGAGATGGGGATGCCGGGCATTCCGCCGCGCAGGTTCTGCATGGCCACCATGGAATCGACGCCGCCCATCAGGGTGCCGTTCATGAAGATGGGCGCCGGGAGGCCCGAGGCGTCCGACAGGAGGGGCTTGGGCATCTCGCTGCGAGGGCGGCGGCCGCGGCGGCGCGACGAAGGGTCTCTGTTGACCGGTTCCGTCAGGATGCGGGAGAACTTGCCCTCCGGGAGGAAGCCCTACGGGGACGCGAGTTGGTCAGACGGGATCGGCGCCGGTGCCCGCGGGCTGGACCCGAACAGCGTTTGCCACTCACGGAATGTTTGACCACGTCCGCCCAGTCTGGAGCCACAAAGTACTCCGAGTTGGCGTCCAACCAGCGGGACAGCTCCTTGATGGCTGGAGCCATAGCACCACCCAGCTGCAAGGTGATAGAACGACAGTTGGGAGAAAAAGGACAAGGACAACAAATTGAGTGGTCGCCAGTCCACGTCAGGGCACACTGAAACCAACGAGGAGCCTGGATTTGAGCTGCTGACCCTCCCACGTCTGAGGCGGCCATCATGCTCACCACTCCAGTGTGGCACTGGCCCAAAAAAAGGATATGCGGCGTGGACGTACCCGGCGTCCCGTGCCGCGGTGCACGACGGGCACGCGCTCCTCTCCTGTCAAGGAGTTGACGTCCAGCTTGGTGGGATCTTTGCAGCGATGGCGCCGCTGCTTGGGCCGCTCCACCAAACCGTGCAACACGCCCGCGCCGACCTGACAAAGGCAAAAAAATAAATAAAAATCACAACTCGATCACATTTCAAGAGTGACTTTGAAGGGTTCAGCTTTAGCATGGATGCTTGTTATCATGATCATTATTTCAGCTCAACCTGCATCTTAAACTTCTTCAATGCCAGGGATTTAGTTTCATGTCTTTTAATCAAAACTATTGTCATTTGTTTTCTTATTCTTGGAGCCACTAAAATGTCCTTTTTTCAGGCATTCGTTTTAGACAATAATATGCTGGATTATTATTCTGGTAATTAAATTTCATTCTCAGTCTTTATTTATTATGATTACCACTGTGTTAGGTGCTTCATTTTTTTCCTTTTATTATAATTTTCTTTGACAAAGACAACAAAATCAATGAATGTCTAATTAAAAAGCATTTTTTGTACTTTCAATTCTACTCCTGGCAAATTGATTGAGTCCTCCCACTTCACTTTACGGCTAGCTGGTGTACAACTTTCGACATATGCGGAAGATAGTTGCGAACTTCAAGTTGCACTCCAGACTGGTACGGTGCGTCCTTGTACTGCGTGCGCAACGACAGGTTCTTAGACAAATCCAAAAATGTAAAATAACATACGTGAGCAAAAGGTAGGTCCAAGCTGTATCCCGGTTTATGCCGCAGCCACTCCATCAAACCTTTGCTGGCGGCCACCTCCCGCTCCATGGCCGCCACCTCCGGGTGGGGCGGCGTGGGCGCCGACGCGGGCGCGGACGAGGGCGCAGGTGGTGCCACCGGACGCTCCGAGGACGAGGGAGACGGAGACGACGTGGAGGACGACACCGACGACTGGCTCAGAGCCTCCACGCCACCCTGAACAGATGTTTCACATTCATGGATACAACATTGTACAGGGAGATGCGCGGTGGATATAAAAAAGTCGAAACACCCCAGTTAAAATGCCAGGTTTGGTGACTTGACTTGAAATAAGGTCAAGATAAATAGTTCACAATTAATGTACAACTCATTTGAAAAAGGAAAGTAATGTTCTAAGGGGAAAGCTTGGTGCATAAATACGCACACCCTCAAAGTCCCACTTTAATGCCGCACCTTTGACTTGGATATCAGCACTCAGTCTTTCTGCGGATGAGTCTCTCAGTCGGGTACAAATTAGGGTTTCAAATTAGGGTCAACACAGATGTTGCAGTCAGGCTTAACGCCCCAAGTTATATTTCAAAGTAGTCGAGGTGCAAGAAATAATGAATTAATCAACAACTAAGTGAATATCCAATTATTTTTGAAGAACACTTAATCGTTTGGAGAGCGTCAATATGGTCAAATTTATGTCATTATCCATAAAAGCAGACTGATAATCTATCAAAAAGTTCCACCTTGGTTGCATCAGACCACGGCATGCGTGTTTCCGCAAAATGTCGACGAGCTCGGATGTTTTGCGTTGTTTGTAAGACGAATCATGCCGACAGTACGTCTTGCCGCCTCAACACACAGCCAGGCATACGGTGCATTTAAAAAGTCGACACACCCCTGTCAAATGCCAAGTTTTGGGGATAGGGAAATATGAAGCGTTCCGAAAAGCGGTCAGTGCTTCTGCTAGAAAGAATTTTTAAAAAGTCTGGAGAAGCCTATGAAAACATCTGAACTCTGCTCGGGGTTAATCGGAGGTACTTGAAGTTTGAATGGTGGCAGGTGTTTACCGACTGCCAGATGAAGCAATTTTTGCACTTTTGCAGCCACACAATCTCAGTGGTTGAAAAGCTTTCTTATTCCAACTAAGGTCATAGGTCGGTCACATGAACGGCGGAAAAAGTTAGCTTTTTTTTTTTTTTAAATCAGAAGAAAAAACTGGCATTTGAACAAGGGGCCTTACACTTTTTGTATCGACTGAATACAGCAGGCGGGAGTGTGTTGTCACACGCACTAAACATCCAATACTTGCCAGGAATTCCTGCAGCTCCTTCACTGTTGCTGTCGGACTCCTGGCGGCCTCCTCGACCAGTTTTTTTGTCTTTTCCTCAATATTGGAGGGACGTCCAGTTCTCGGTAACGTCACGGTTGTGCCAAATTTTCTCCACTTGATGATGACCGTCTTGACCGTGTTCCACGGTATATTTAACGCCTTGGAAATTCTTTTGTACCCTTCTCCCGACTGATACCTTTGAACAATGACATCCCTCTGATGCTGCGGAAGCTCTTTGCGGACCACCGCTTGTGCTGTCAGATGAGACTACAAAAATAATAGGAAAAGCCCACTAGAACAGCTGAACAATCGCGTCATCTTAATTTCCATCTCCCCTCTCGAAAAGACGGGGTTTTTTTCAACTGAGTTGCACATGTTCCAGGTTGCATTCAAAGTCGTTTTCTATCCACTGCAGAAGGATGGTTTATGGTTTTGTATCAAACCCAAAGTGTAGACTGAGTTACTTACCTGTGCTGTGTCAGGGAGGTGCATGGCTTGAGCTTTGGTGAATTCCGAGTAGAGGGCCTCGACGTTTCTCCTTCGGCCCCGTCTCCTCCTCAGGCAATCGTCTCCCCTCAGACTCCCGTTAACAATTTGTCCAGTCACGGGGTGGATGAGTCCAGCCTGCAGGATTCCTGCCATGTCCATTCCCGGAGAGCCCGCCAGGGGCGCCGTAATGGGCGGCGGCGGGGGCGGCTTGCGGGGAGCGTCCCCTGACCCAGACGCGACCGAGTCGCCCGGCGATTTGCTGAGATCCATGGCCGCCTCCTGCCAACCGTTCATCAACAGGGCACCGGCCCGCTGGTTGGCCGATGCGTCCCCACCGGGGGTCCTGCCTGAAGACGGCACTGTCACCGCCTTCCCCGCTAAGGCCTTCGCGGCCGCCACTGCCGCCGCTTCATAGTCAAAGGAGCGCCGTCCTGCGGCGCGTTTGAGTTCGGGGAGGAAGGCGGGTGCCACCAGTCTCTCCTGTAAGAGAGGGAGGGAAGTGAGGCGCCAAGCCCCGCGGCCGCCGCCCCGCCCCGAGTACTGCCAGGGTGGACAAGACACACAAGAACGACGGGCTGGTTAAAACACGAGACAGTAACACTGACAAGCACCACGACATTCGGTACACACAGTCATCAAAATGTTGCCTCTGAAGCCAGTTCCACTTGGAAACGTTACATTTGGGAGACGGGTCTTTTACGAGAGGAACCACAAGAAGAGTCATGACGCAATGGCCCACATAAGGCAAGAAGTCAGCCAGTTTGGTTTGAAGCAGACATTTTAGGCACGACTGGATTCAGGGCAGCCCCCGGGGCCGTTTCCCTCACTGACATAAAATTTGATACAGTACAAACGATTCATTAACAACTAGTCGATTATCCAATTAATCCATTCAATATTTTTTCTATAAGCCATTAACTGTTTAGAGACCTTTTATAAGTTGTGGAAATCCTCAGAATGTCATCTTCTCAATCGTAAATATTTTCAGATTTCTGTGGTCCTCCATGATAGCAGGTTGGTTATGTCGAGCTAATAAATCGCAGTTTCAGTTTTTACGATGGAAAAAATAAATCACCAACATTTTGGCCAATTTTTTCATAAGTTACAGACCAAACCAGGAAGTGAACCCGAATTAATTTGTTTGGTTGCATTTTCTTCACTTTCAATATGAAATAATGTACTGTTTCTGAATAAAGGGATGGAAATTAAAACATGTTTTTTGAAAAAGCCACTTCATCGATTAATTGACAAAGTAATTCGACTCGTGTGCCCGTGCCTGCCCGTGCGCACACACACAAACTCACAAGGTAGGACGTAAAGCAGAAAAGCTGTCTGGCCTCAGCTCACCTTGGGCAGCCTGGTGAGAGGAGGTGGAATGATGGGGAAGGCCAGGCCCGGATTGGCCTGCTGGATCCTGGCCTGGCCAGAGGAGGACGAGCACGAGGAGGAAGAAGAAGAGGAGGATGAGGTGGTGCAGGAGGCGGTACCGGGGATGAAAGCGGTCCGCTGGAGGTGTTGCTGGGCCAAGTGGTTGGCGCTGACGGAGGCTGGCAAGTCATACTGGTCGCTGGCCGAAGGCCATTTCCCCTTCAGGATGGCGTGGCAGATGCTGTCCAGACGATTGATGATCACGCGGTCCTGCCGGGACCAAACAAAGAACTTCTGGGAACGTAGGCCACAGCTTGAGACACTAACCCAATGTGAAATAGCACCACAAACTCAAACTCTCATTTTAAAGCAGAATTTGAAATTCTAACTTGAAAGCCTCGCTCTGACTCAAAACCCCACCTTGAAAACCTAATCTGAGCTTCTGGAAACGTTCACCCTGAGTGGATATACTAACAAGGGCTTGAAACCCTCCTTTAAAATCTTTACTTGAAACACAAACCCTAGCTAATTGCAACTCTCAATTTGAAAGTTGCTTCCTGAAGATGGAACCCAATGGGAGCAGATATAGCGAGAACAGCAAAGGCCCCAGAATGGAGCCCTGTGGCACACCACACGACAGTGGGGCAGTTCGTGACTCAGAGCAACCAATCTTGTGAGTAATAAATGTTTGTATGAGCAATAGCTTGTAGACTGGATGTGTCGTGCAATGTAATGATCAAATGTTCGCAATAAAGCGAGCTGAATACCTTGGGCCAGTCAGAGTAGGAGTAAAGTGCTTTCTCCTGGAGCAGCTGAGCAATGGTGGGCTCCCGGGCATCGTGGATTTCGGGAGGCTCACCCACGGAAAAGGGAGCCGTGAAGCCGGGACTTCCAGAATAGTCCTCCACAGCCGCCACTGGAACACACCTCAGTATCAACATCTCAGCAAAGGGCACGCAGGCGTGGTGGCTGGCAGAGCCCAATCACATGATTTCACCCTGACACGTCATTTTCCCAGCCCAGATGATGGTCAAAATGAGTCTTTATACTGAACTATGAACTAAAAATCTTTTGAAAAATACCTTTCTGACATAAATATAAATAATGCACAATTAACCTTAGTCAGTGTTTCAGGGAAAGTATCTCAAATCTATTTTGAGCACACAGAGTACTGTACAAGCCAAATTTGTTCTTGTGTGGGCTGTATCTTTTGAAAGATCCTGATGCATACAGTATGGAGCTTACCTGGCGAGGAGGATGTGTCCTCATCCTTGGGCTGACCACTGAGTTCTACAGTGAGGCCCACCTGCTCCGTCTTGGCCTCCAAAAAGTCCCGCCCGCTCTCCATCTTGACGCCACTCAAGTCCAGACTGTCTGGCTTGGTTTCCTCGGCCGTGGTTCGGAGAATTTCCCGTTTAAAGGGGCGGGCCTCCGTCTCAACAGATTCACATTTGGAATCGGCTTTATCCGATTCGGAGGTAACATCTTCGGACTTGACGAAGCTAGCCTCAGGGTCTCTGTCTTCGGTCTTGATCCGGGGATCCGGTTTCTCCTCCAAGGGCAGGCCCACCGGCTCGTCCTGGCGGTCCGCTGCGGTGCCGTTCACAAGACAGAAGTGGTCCACCATCCGGTCATTAACGGGCTCTTCGTGATGTCCGTCGCCTTGGAGAAGCTCTCCGGGAGCCTCGGCCATCAACTCAGCCACGCCGGTCCGCTCCTCGTCGTCCTCCTCCTCTTCCTCCGCAAACATCAAGTTGTCCACCTCCTCCATGGGACACATGAGGTCCGGACACAGCTGGTTTGGGACCTCCATGCCGTCCTCCGGGTCCCTCAGTGCTGACGACGGGGGCTCGCCGGCGCCAATGTGTGCCAAGTCCAAAGGCAAACGCAGACCTGGAAGAACAGCTGCCAAGTCACAGATACAAAAATCAGAAAGACGAGCTTGACACCCAAACGTCAAACTCTGACAAGGACTTCAAACACTAAACCTCGCTTGAAACCTTAACATGTGCTGGAAAACTAATTTGAAACTCTTGACCAAAGCTTGAGAACCTCATTTGAAACCTTGAATCCTTGTTTGAAAACCTTAAATTTAATTGAAACTAATCCTTTTCATGAAATCCAAATTTCAAACCATAACCTGAAGCTTAATTCCTGATTTGCTCAAACCAAATTTAAAAGCGGAACTCGGCCTTCATGCCCTATTTTTAAACTCCAACACTGACTTTTAAACACGTACGCATGCTTGAAACCCCAATTTTATTGCCTAACCTAGGCTTGAAAGCCTAACTTGAACCCGTAACCCTGCTTTGAAACCCTAAGCGTGGCTTGCTGCCGTCAAATTTCAAACCTAAACTCAAATTTGATATTCCAACCTTAATTTCAAAGCCTAACCTGAAAACTTGATTTGAAACCATAACAAAAACCATAAAAGAGTTGGCAAATCCAGCTCCAGGAATTAGAAACTCAGTCACAATTGGCTTTGGCCACAGGTGCTTCTACTCAGGGAGCTGGTTTACCTGCTGGTTGAGTAGAAGCAGCTGTGACTTAAGTCAAACCATGGTAGGATTTTTACTTTCTGGACCTGGATTCGCCACTTCTGCTTGAAAGCCTAACCTGAATTTCAGATTCAAACCGCAGTTTCAAACCTAAGCGTGGCTCGAAACCCGACTGCGAAAGCCTTGCACTTGTTTGAAACTATAATCCAGGTTTAGAAACCATAATTCTGTTTTAGGAAATGTTATTATGTCCGTACATTTCCATCATTCTTTTCTTCCCTGGAAGGACTCTTGTACTTTGATGTAGTAGCCATGAATGATACTATTGTGCAGTTGTGCGTGCCGATACCTTCATGCGCATCACATCGGTCCTCAAGTAGAATGGCGTCTTTTTCCATGCTCACGTCTTGACCCTTGGCGTCAAACTTGAAGCCGTCTCCGCCTCCGCACACATTCTGACTTTTGACATCCTCCTGGTGGCCCGTGATATCGGGGGGAGAGAGCGGAGGGTGTGGGGGAATGTAGGGGGGCAGGGGGCTCGCCGCCAGGTCGCTTTGGTCCACGCCGGCTTCTTCGCTCACGGCGATGTCCTGATCAAAAACCAGACAAATGATCAAAGGTTCTCACCGTGCTTTGCCATTGGAGCATGATTTTTCCCACAACCATTTGCTGACTTTGTGGCTCATCTGTGAACCAATTCGAACAATTTCAAAGCAGACTTCCCCTGATTGTCTGCAGTCCATTTCATTGCATTTTGACTGATCTTACGTGACCCACAGAATATGTTGTTCTGCAACAACATAAGCACTAAACGAGGGCTGCAACTAACAATTATTGTTAATCATTCATTCTTTTGTATGAATCAATGAATCAGGTAAACATTTTTATTTCAATTTTTTACATTTAAAAACAGGACTTCTGTGGCACCCATAACTGGACAATGTTGGGTTCGAAAATTAACACCCATGCTTCCTCCGTGGACATTTTTGACCCATTATTTTGACCCAAACAGTAAAATGGGATTTAATCTGCGTGTTTGATAACCAAATCCTGATATGTCGGTTTTCTGAATATTGGTATCGGTGTAACTCCTGGTAAGCGGCACAAACCTTGAAGAGCATGAAGCTGGACGATTCCACAGAGACTGCGGCCGAGGGGTGAGAGGGCGAAGACGAGGGAGGGAGACCCAGACACTCCTCCAGTGTTCCGTCCCCGCTGCCGCCGTCGCCCCGTGGAGCCTCCTCGTCCTCTTCCTCCAGGAATCCGGTCGGACCCAGGATCGGGTCGGACTCGTTGAACATGTGGTGAGCGGGGCTGGAGTGGTCGGCGCCGTCCCAGGGCGCCTGCACACAATGCACGTTCAGTACTGGCAGACGTGACGAGAAAGAGTCACCTTTTCCCATTTGTTGGGTGATGTGCGGTGAGGGAAGCGAGCTGAAGTACCTGCAGCTGATCCAGCTCCATGGACGGCGGCAACAGCCCGGTCTCCTCAGACGATCCCTGCTCGCCCACCAGCACGTCGCTCCTCAGCTCAGAGCGGAGGTCGGCGCCCCCCAGTCGGCCATACGAGTTGAGCATGCTCTGACCGCCGGCCGCCGAGTTGAAAGGGAAGCCATTCAGGGTGTCCTTAGAGGCCTTGCCCCCATTCAGCGCCTCCGCAGACATGGGGTCCAGGTCGGCCAGGCTCTCTTCCAGCGGGGGGCAGTCCAGGAAGTCTCCCCGAGAGGCGGAAACCATTCCCAGGCCCGGAGAGGTCGCTTCATCCAGCGGGGGCGGAGGTGGAGCGTGGAGGTGAGAGGAGGAAGAGGACGAGGACGAAGAGGAGGGAGCCGAAGGAGGTGCGGCCTGCTGGGAGGGCTGCTGGGGGTATTCTGGAGGTTGGGGGCCGTCGTACAGGCAATAGTGGGGGGGCGGCAGCTGAGAAGGCCAGATCCATTGAAGGTTTGGTCACAACATGTGGGGCCCAAAAAACTAATACAGCGGTGTCTTGTGGTACACACTCAAGAATAAATTGAATCATGAAATAAAAACTGGATTAACATTGAAAGTTATTGTATTTTTTTCCCCTATTACACTTTATGAAACAAATATTGTTTATTTGTCATTGACGAAATAAAGCCAGATAAACAATCACATGAGAGAGAGGAAGTGAATTCTTTTTGAAAATGACAGCTACTGATTGACGCCAAGGAAGGGCTATTAGTTTGCACGACTCCCCTTTTGAAGAAGCTACTCCATTTCCGTCAATGACAACGTATTCGTACTACAGCTGAATAGAAACGTTTTCCTAACAGATGAAACAGACTTAGTTTGTCCATAAACTGATTATCATTTGATGATTCTTTTACTATTTTGGTCCAGAACATGTTTGGAATCTAGTTATTGTTTTTAACATTTGAATGGGGTTCAACCATCGCCCCATTTTGTTGCCGTACCCTGTGAAGATGCGAGGCGTGGTGTCCCCTCACGTAGTTGCGGTGGGCCTCAAGGAAGCTGAGCTGCGGGTCGTTGAGTATATAGAAGTCGGTTCGACTCAAGCCGTGTCTCGCCGCCCCCACCAGGAGGTCACGGTCGTGCTTTCCCGACTCCCACCACACAGGGAGGTAGAGTGACGGGCGGCAGAGCTGCAGGCGGGCCGACAGCAGCGGGTGGCGGAGGACCTGAGGGCGACGATGATGCCCGCGTTGGACAACTCACTTGGTATCTTACCGATTTGCCAACTTATTCGTTTAGTCACCTGCTCGCGGATCTTGCGGAGGAGCTCGATGCGGTACAAGGTCCGAGCAGCTCGCTCTTCCGTCAGAGGCTCCACCGGAATGGCGGTGTCTGTCAAACCTGGGCGGCAGAGAAGATGAAAAAAACTAAACATCAGACAGAGAAGAGGACCACCAAAGACCAGAGCACGTCTTGTATTTCAAATCTATAAATGGATGTCATTTTTGTTGTGTCTTCAGATTTACAGTCGGGGTGTCACGAAATGTGCAGGACGGGGGCTATTGGTCACCTTCTTCCTTCCTGGGCGGCAGCTTGCAGGCGGCGCGGCACATGCTCACGAAGGAGTTGAAGTATCTTTCCAGGCTGTCATCCGTCTTCCGCTCTAGTCGCGCCAGTACGCGAAACTGCGACCAGTCGAAGGCTTTCCTCTCAGGATCGAAGGCCACGCCAAAGGACGACACCGTGCGGTAGAAGTCCATCTGTTCGCGCCGGCTCCATCTGGCAAACACCACATACCTTGTTGGAATGCCTTTCACGCACATTGACCAGAGGGGGAAAAAAACTGCCGGTTCCCTTTACACAGAGATCTGCATTTCTATCAGCTTCTGCCATTCACTTTGACATCTGCAAAAGCATTGACAAAGTCATGTGTCAATCATCCTCTCACCTTCTCTGCCACTCCAGAAAAACGGCGTCCGATTCGGCATGGCTGGCGGTGCAGCGCCTCAACTCCTCGCCCAGCTGCCAGGCCAGCGCTCCCCCAACATGGTGCCCGAGAGGGGCGGCGCCTGTCCCGCCGCCGCCCGCCACTCCAAGACCCGCCAGGCTGTCGTGAAGCAGGAAATCGGGGCGCAGAATGGGCTCGCGGCGCAGCGTGAAGCGCTGATAGGCGGTGATGAGGCGGCGCAGGCGGGCCGTCAGTGCCGGGCCGGCGGGCCAAAGGGGACGTGCGTGGACCACGTGCAGGGCCGCCACGCCCGTGCCGCTTCCTGACCCCGCGCCGAACGTGGTTGTCACCAGCGTGGCGTCCTGGGCGCACAGGTCGGCCGCCGACACGTGCGAGTCTACGGAGCGTCAAAGGTATACGACGTCACCGTTAGGCTGCTCTGACTTTCATGCGGAGATCTGCAAAAGTGGCGATTTCTTTTTCCATCTGCCTACACCTTTCATGCAAAGAAATTCTGCAAAAGTGTTTTGTTTTTTCATCTGCTTGCCAGCCAGCCTTTGTTTTTTAATCAGCCTGTGACTTTCAGGTAGAGATTTGCAAGTGATTTCAACACGGATCTCTCAAGTTTTGCTTTTAATTTTCCTGTGCCTTTCACACAGGCATCCTGCAAAATTGCTGTTTGTATCTGCCTGTCTATCTTTCACACACAGAGCAGCACCTTTCCAAGATCTTGCAAAAGGGTTGATTTGTAGCTGCCATTGCCTTTCACACAGAGACCTGTAAGTGCAACTCATATGACAATCTTGCAAAATTGTTTTTTTAATCTTCCTCTCTGTGCCATTTACACAGAGATGTGCATAATTGTTCCATTCAACTGCCTTTCAAACCTGAATGGAGCATAATTTTCTATTTTTTTTCCTGCTGGTGCTTTTCATGGAAAATTGCAGGCTGTTTTTTTTTTTTTTTTTTTTTTGCTTGTGCCTTTTCAAATATAGAGTACACTGGGTGTAAAGCGGCTCCACTTGGTAAGGCATGCTTGAAAGGGGCGACTGACCTGACGCAGCGCCATTGTCCGGTTTGTCGGATGCGTCGGTGCTCAAGCAGCTCTCCTCTCCCTGAACGAGGAGCGCAAACGAGCAAAGGTCACAAAGCAGACGAATACAAGGAAGAGGATGAGGAGGATGTACCTTGCTGTTGTCGTCTCGGTCATCTCCTTCACTTTTACTGTTTGTGCTCTCGCTGACGTCTTCCGCTTTTGCAACGCTGCAAAAAATACGCACGCACACGCACACACACACACACTTTTATTCTTGTCTTTTCCTCCTGCTTCGATTTGTCTCTTCTGTCTCCTTTTTGTTGTCTTTTCGAATTGATTTGGATAAAAATGACCAAACTTTTGGTTGTTTCCAGGAGAATAGAAACGTTAGTCCTAGTTCCAATCAATTCTCGAAACTTGGTGCCCAACCCTACTGCTACTGTTGTATTTTGTTCTTGCTTTTTGTGGTCTTTTAGTGCTGTTGTTCTTGCTTATGTCATGTCTCTACTGTGTCTGTCTGCATCTAACTCATTCCCACAAGTCTTTGTTCTGGCTATCGTTGTCTTTTGTTATTGATTTTTGTTGTTGGGGTCTATTTATTTATTTGTGATTATTCTTAAAGTCCCTTATTTCTTTTTGTTGACTCATGGTGGTACCTGTCGGTGACATCTGCGGCCGCCTCTCCTGATCCCTGCTCGGCCGAGAGCGCGGTGACGTCGGGCATGCCGACCCTCTCCAGGAAGCACAAGTCGGCGTCGGCGCGCATGGCGTTGTAGCGCTCGTAGCCTGTTCAGGTGCACATTTTTTGAAAAATGTCGTCTTTTTCATGCATCAAATATCATGTCAGGGAACTCACCGTGCTTGTGGACGCCTACAAGCAGAGACTTGTCCGCCTCTGCGTCCCACCACGACGCCGGAATCTCGATGTAGTCGATGTCGGGCAGTGACACGTCCAGTTTGCTGGAGTTACGGGATGGATATTGATGTCAGCATGGAGCTCTGACATTAAAACATTAAATAATGTGTGTCTGCGTGTGTTGAGGGGGGCGGGGACTGCAGTTAAGTGATTGAGTACCGCTGATGTGGAGTCTCGTACCTGGCAGCCGTGCCTTCCAGAGCCTGATTGGCTGCTTCACCCAGAACCTCCACCTTCAGGTAGTACAACATCCTCACCCTCAACAGAACCCTACGCCAACACACACACACAATTCAAGGTGAGGAGCGCTCAATGCAGTCAACGCTGCTGATCCAGCCACAAAAGGTGAAAATTTGCAAATAAGTGATGCTATAAGATGGTGGAAAAGTACTGAAAACGGAGAGGATCATGAAGCATCAACACCATGCATCTAGCATGCACACACTCATGAACCCACTTTACATGAACCACGGCAGTTAAATTATTCAACAAAACAAACCACCTTCACATGGGGCTCATCAATCTTATTAGCTAGCACACAAGCCTAATTCATTCGCGACCACAAACTGTCATGTCATCACAAACCCGAAAATTAAAGAACATTCAAAGACCACCTTCCATAAAAAAAAGAACTAAAATGTTACACCCTGTGGGACCAAAGTACTACACTACTATTCTTTTATTTTATATCTCTCTTATTAATCCTTTTATTGGTTCGATCTAAGATTAAAGCAAATCGACAATATTTTCATTGAATAACAGAGGTTAGGCGCCGCCCACCCCAAAAAAAGAAAGAACACGCAAATTTGCAAGGTCTACCAAATTTTACAATCCTTAATAAAAATCACTTCGGGGCTGAATTTTCCACCTTTTTTTTTTTTTTTTTTTTTTATGGTCAAGAAAGTAAGCGATAGGGCTGCACTAACTTGTTGCAGTGTTGTTTGAGGTGTTTCTTGTAGCTGTCGTCCTGCAGAACGACTTCAGGGTTGCAGTGGGCCAGCCAGTCGGCATTCTTCAGCTCAGGAACACTCAATGGACTCTTGATTTTGTTGCCCTTGCGTCCGCGAGGAACCGGAGCGGACAGACCTGCGGTACAGACGCACGGTGGGGGTAAATCAAAGGTGCGTTTGATGGAAACAGACGGGAGTTTAAAAAGGCTGAGGTACCGACCGGAGTGATTGAGCAGCTCCTGGTCCTGGTCCTGTCCCTCCTTACTGGGGGAGATCAGGTCCCAGATGAAGCTCTTGATCTTATCGTCACCTTTGTAGTGCTTCAGGCAATAAACCAGCAAAGCCCTGAAGGAAAAAAAGACATGTAACCCACATGTGCCCACTCAAATCCATCCAGGCTCCCCCTATAAACACATCTGTTTTTCAACAATCTACTGACATAAAAAGTCACATTTCCAAAAAAAAAAAAAAAAAAAAATCACGTCAATTGATCTGTCCCAGTATCCATCCACCCATATCGCTATTCCTAATCCGTTTATCATCCATCCATCAGTGATGTCAAGTCTGTGGCTGACCTGCAAATGGCCTCCATGTCTCTCTCGGTCAGGTGCCACTTGAAGCGACCATGGTTGAGGATGTCCTTCCAGCGGCCCCACCTGCACGCACCGCCAAGATCAAAGACTCAGCAATCTTCAATACATTCCTTTTTCTTACAGCAAAATGTATTACTTCGACCTGATCATCGTGATTTCTCCTGGACCCTTCCGCCCTCCGTGAATAACTACTCAACTCAATCTTGTCACGGTATAGCATCAAACGAGCAATGGGCCCATGCCTACGTGCAGCCCTAACAGATAACAAAGATGTAATTGTACCCAAAGATGAGCAGGTTCTTCTCCACGCGGAAGCACTCGGCGCGCAGGTAGCGGCGAGTGCGCTCTCCCAGGCGTCGGGTGCGGCACGGCTTCTCCTCCGAGTCGCTGTCCAGCTCCGAGAACTCCATCAGCTCATCGTCCTCGAAGGAGTTGTAGTGTCGCGTCTGCTTGCGAACACGGGGCGTGTCGATCACCAGCGACTCCTGCGCACACGGCCGCCATGTAGCGGCAGAAAGAACATGCTTAGCGCGGACGGAACTCAGGCTGCTCGTCATTTTCGTACCTTCTCCGATTTGGAGTCAATCTCCACTTCGGCGATCTTGGCCCATTTCTGCCAGAAGTTGGGGTCGTCCAGAGATATGTCGGTGCGGTTGCCCGAGGAGATAAAGCTGGCCTGGGGGAGGAATTAAAAAAAAAAAAAAAAAAAAGCACAAAACACAGAAAAATAGTTCCACACGTCAGTAACTGTGTTTGACCGGATTGTCAGAATTTCCATATTTTTAACCTTTTGTCAACAACATTAATTACTGAGGGACCCAGTTACACAGATGAACCGATGAGCGTGATCTCTTTGGCCTGTTGTCAGACCTGGTTGGAGGCAGATGCAACGTAAACAAAAGTGGGTCAGCCAAGTCGAGCTACAGCCAAGCTAAAAGCTAACAAAGTGGTTCAGAAAATCGATGGATAGGTGAATGACACTGCTCCGTCTCCTACTGTACATGTTGGAATGCAAACAGCGACGACTACGACGATACAGCTATGGTCAGCGATAAAAAGACTGACCAATAACTACATTGTAAACCAGCAAATAACTTGAACATGTTAATAAGTACACTAGATAGTCCAATATCTCTTAGGGACTGTATTAAACTGACCAACGACTTCAAACCTAGAACAAACAACAAGTTGGACCCGGTCGCAAGTGTATGGGACAGACCAATAACGGTGGCCTATAACTAACTGTATTAGACCAACCAAAAACTCCAAGGGACTGCATAAAATTGGCCAATATCTAAATCCTGGACCGACCAATGACTCAGAGCCGTTAAGAAGTGTATCAGACCAGCCAAAGACTTGAAGGTGGTGTTGTGGTCGCCGCCTACCTTGGCAAATGTGGACCCTTTGCCCTCAGTCTGGATGGTGATGGTCTGCGTGCGTCTCTGCAGGATCTGGTCAATGTCTTCCTCGCAGAACTTGGAGCCTTCGTCCTCTTCGTCCATCAGAGCGCCATAGGCGCCCTTCTTCAGCAAGTCTTCCAGCTCCAGCTTGGACAGCTGCTGCACCTGCGCCGCCACCCGAAACCGTGTTACAGGCCCGCCAAAACCACAAATAAAAGGCAAAATATCTGCCAATCCGATCAGGTCCATGTCGAGTCTCAAACAAAGTTTTGAAGTCAATGAATGATGGTTTTATTCATCGTGATTTCCATAATCAATCAAAATAATTGTTGTTATGTTTCCTATAACGTGCCAGCCGCGCCTCTCACCCCATTGAGGCCGCCCTTGCGGTTGATGTCCTGGAGGACGGCCTTGTCCAGGCCCAGCTTGAGGCTGGCCTTGTCGAACATCTCCCGTTCATACGAGTTCCTGGTGATGAGGCGGTACACTTTGACGGCTTTGCTCTGGCCGATGCGGTGGCAGCGCGCCTGAGCCTGGCGGGCAGGGACGGCATTTTCAAAAGGCCTGCTTTGAATTTCTTGAGGAAGGTCGGTCGCGCGGCTACCTGCAGGTCATTCTGCGGGTTCCAGTCCGAGTCGAAGATGATGCAGGTGTCGGCGGCCGTCAGGTTGATGCCCAGACCGCCCGCCCTCGTGCACAGCAGGAAGACAAAGCGGTCCGAGTCCGGCTTGCAGAAGCGGTCGATGGCCGCCTGACGCAGGTTCCCGCGGACGCGCCCGTCGATGCGCTCGTACGTGTAGCTGAGGACGGGTACACGCACACAGACACAAAGTTTTGTTAAAAAGTGGACTGGAAAGGCCAACACCTACCTTCTTATAGTTGCATGGGACATACTTTTATGAGACCACCCAAGAACTTGAGCTTGCTTGTAAGTGAATCAGACCAACCAATGACTGGAACCCGATACTAAGTGCATTACACTGCCCATAATGTAAAGATGCCGATTGTTAAGTGCTATACATTGACCAATGAGTTATCAGATGCTTATCGGAGCAACCAACAAATTCAACCAGTTAGTGAATATAATACAACGACCAATGACTGCTGAGTACACTTACTAACCTGTTAATAAGTTGTGAAAGCGCGATATAAATCAGGATGTATTGTATTGTACATCACAGCGACCAATGACTGTCATCTGTCAGTCAGTGAATTAGAGCAAACAACGCCTATAACCTGTAAGAAATTGTCTTGGAGCGCCCAAGGACTGTAACCGGTAAGAAAGTGTCTTAGCGCTACTATGAGGTTGCAGCACATGCGCACTCACCGCCTCTGTATGAGGTAGTCCTCGAGGATGTCGAGGCAGCGGACCATTTGGGAGAAGACCAGGACTTTATGTCCGCCGCTCAGCAGTTTGGGCAGCAGCTTGTCAATGAGCACCAGCTTGCCCGCCGCCTGGATCATGGCCTGCAGCTGCAGGTCGCACGTGTCCACCCCATGACTCTTGCGGAAGCTCTCCACGATCTTCTCCTCGGCACCTATCACGACAGCAAAGTCACAGAACCTTGATGCTAATTTCCGCTAGCCGTCTATGGCTTTTCCCACTATATGTTAGCATGCATACACACATATACACACACACACACAGGAACCTTTAACAGGAGGGCCAAACAAACCACTTGAAACAAGCACACTTGAAACCCTCTTCAGAGAATTGCGCAAGCGGGTCTTCTTTTGATTTGCATTACGTGATCTTTTGCCATCTTTGATGGCGAGACAGCTGCTAAAGGATAAACAGAGGTACGTCACATTTCGTCACATCATGCCTTTAGGCCTCACCGGTGATCAGGTAAGGATGGTTGCAGCACTTGCGCAGCTCCATCATCGTGTTAATGAGGTTGGGCATGTTGTGCTGGTTGGCTCCTTTGGACAGGAAGGAGAAATTCTTCTCCAGGATGGCCCTGTAGTACTTCTTCTGCATGTTGGTCAGCTCCACCTGCAAAAAGACGGGGGCAAACGTGGGCAATTTGTAACCTCTTGGAGTGGGAGGGGAGGGGACAAAGCGACAGGAGAAAGTTGTACTTCAATGATGGTCTCCTCTTTGGGGGCCAGGTTCTTCTCCACGTCATCCTTCAGCCTCCTTAGCATCATGGGCTTCAAGATGGCCTGAAGCTTCTTCACCTGGGAGGGAAAGAAAGTAAGATTAAGATACAAGGATCACATGGGTGAGAATTTTATTTATATATACAAAAATAATTTTTTTTCCCCATAATCGTAGACGGTGATCACATTCCGTGCCATTGATGGCTATAGACGCTAAAGATCATTTTTGATTGGCCGGGCAGTGAAAGACATAAAAGGCCGTACCTGCTCCTCGGTTTTCAGGTCCCCAAACTCATCAAGGAAGGCGCTCTCCGAGGGGAACTGCAGCGGCTCCAGGAAGTTGAGCAGGCTGAACAACTCCTCCACTGAGTTCTGCAACGGCGTTCCCGTCAGCAGAACCTTGTGCTCCTACCCCAAGCGGCCAGAATATGGGACCGACAGGAAGGAAGTGACACACAAGTCGCAACTCAGTCTCAAGTCCAGGCCTCCCACTTTTCGAGAAATCCTCCAATATCGTGACGCTTTTAAAGCTATTTCAG
This sequence comes from Hippocampus comes, assembly GCF_001891065.2. Classification (NCBI taxonomy): domain Eukaryota; kingdom Metazoa; phylum Chordata; class Actinopteri; order Syngnathiformes; family Syngnathidae; genus Hippocampus; species Hippocampus comes. The sequence goes on along the minus strand of NW_017842055.1, from coordinate 856,506 downwards.
ACCGACCAATTACTGAAACGCTGATGAACGGCAACTTGAGTATTTGAAGGCTTCATTCGAGTAACCGGTAACTTTGGACTGACCAAGTTCATGAGTTTGAGTCCCTCCAGCAGCTTGCAGTTCCTGTTCTTGAGGCGGTGCGCCTCGTCGATGACCACGCAGCGCCAATGCAGCTTCTTCAGCTCGGGGCAGTCGGCCATCACCATCTCGAAGGTGGTGATCAGCCCGTGGAACTTCAGCACACTTGGTGCCGTGTTGCCCTGCCGGGAGGAAAAACAAGCACATTCGCTTCACGCTCGTGTTGATGAGCGTCTTTGTTCGTGTTGCCCTGCCGGGAGGAAAAACAAGCACATTCAACAGTTACAACAGTACTCAGTCAAAAATATATATCTATTTTTTATCTTCTGCATAAAATGATTAATGTGTCTTACTGATGAGCTGAGAGAGGAGTTGACATATAATTGTGAAACCAAGCAGGACACACCCCCATTGTAACTATGTTTGAAGAAGGGCGAGACCTGAGCATCGCGATGAAACATCTCATACTGCAGGATCATCTGGCGGCTGATCTGCGAGCCGTGGTACACGATGACATTCATGCGCGTCCATGTGCGGAACTCGCGCTCCCAGTTGGTGATGGTGGAGAGGGGCGCGATGATCAAAAAGGGCCCCCGGATGCCCATGCTGAACATCTCGTACAGGAAGGTGATGGACTGGATGGTCTTGCCCAGGCCCATCTCGTCCGCCAGGATGCAGTTCTTCCTGCCGCGGGCCGGCGAGGAGGAGGAACGCCTCAGCAAACATCTACAAGCTGTGTGTTTCACTTCTACTGTGTGTGTGTAAGGGTGTAACTGGTGTGTGTGTGCGTGTTTGTCTGTGTGTGCGTGTGTGTGTCTGCATCTGCGCCTCTTTGTGCGTGAATATGATTCTGTGTGCATACGTGTGTCTGTGATACTGTGTCTGTGTGTGTATGTGACTGTGTTAATGTGTCTGTGTCTCCTTATGTGCGTGTGTGCATGTGGATCCGTGTGTGTGTCAGTCTTTATGCGTGTGCAGGTGTGAAAACAGTGTTCATGTGTGTGCATCTGTCAATGTGTATCTGTGCGGGTGTGAGTCTGTCCGTCTGTCTGTGCTTGTGCGAGCATCTGTCTGAATTGATGTGTGTTTTTGTGACTCGCCGTGCAGGTGTGACTGTGCGTAACAGTGCTTGTGTTTGTGTGCGTGAATGCGTGTTCACCTGTTGTACCAGTTGAAGAGCAACCAATTCATGCCCTCCAGCTGGTACTCTCTCAGCTGGTTTCCATTGCGGTAATCTCGTGAGCGCTCCAACTTCTGCCACTTGTCCGGGGGAGGACGCTCCTGAGCACAAAGACAAAACGCACACTTGTCGTTCAGCATTAAAATATTACACAATGTTCACTGCACGTTTGCTATTCACAACTTGTGAATTTACATGTTTGCAGATGGGTTTTTTTCCCCTTTCCAAACCTCTCATCCGTCATTTGCTAAAAATTCATTTATTCGCTGGCTGTCTAAGTGCTCAGGCCAAAGACGAGTCTAGAATGAAAGTACTGTTTGGCACCATTTTGGGGCTTCTTTGTGCCAAAGGCCGACCGTGTGTTGAAGTACGGGAAGAAGCTTCATTTAGACAGGCCACTGCACTACTTTGCCGTCATCTCATGGCATCTTCTGTCAATTAAAAACTTTGAAGGTGCGTTGGGGCTTGGTGCCAATTCGTTGCTCTTGACTGTACATTGCCTTCAAAAATGGTATAGTGTTGGCACAAAAGTGATGGACTTGTCCAAGAAAATCACAGTTTCCCAAAGAAATTCAATTAAAAGACTGCATTTGCTCACATCAAGTCTATCATTGAAAGTTTAATTTAAATGACCTAAACATTCAGACACCATATTTACCACAGACACACACAGAAGAAAAAAAAAAAAAACAGATTTTGCTATGATCAACATTACAAATGGACAATTGCTAAGGACACACTCAAGTGCAATATTTGTGCACAAATGAAAAAAATGCAAAGGTCGACCATAAAAAGTTGCATTTTGGTACAAAAATGTTTCACTTTGGCTCAAAACCTTTTTGATCAGTCATTTAATGTTCCCCCACATAGTAGAAGGTTCAAGAAGGTCGCCTCACCACATGCCGCAGGTCTGGCGGCAGCTTTTGAATCTCCTCAAACTCTTTGATTTTCTCCGGGTCCAAGTCCTCCTGGAGTTCCCATGTGGCCTCCTCGTAAGACAAGCTGCACCACTTCACCAGGTAGTGCGTCACCTCCTGAACACACAAACAAATGCAGCATATGCGCACGCATGTGTGCGTGTTTCTTTGTTGCGTCACCAACCTCTCCAGTCTCCGTGTCCGTGGTAACGGCCACCTCCAACACCCTGTCCACCTCCACGTAGTCGGGATTAAATAAATCTTCGTCAGGCTGTAAGAGGGTTAAAAAAAACAAGAAGATCGAGGGACCACAGCAAATGACCGAAATCACACTAAAACGACTGATTCAGGGCAAAATGGCAACCTTCGTGTGTCTTTCGGGACTTGGCATCTTAAAGGCTTTTTTTGGAGTATATACTTTTGTTTCAACGTGTCCATCAAATTTAAAATTTTGAGGCCAAGGCTTGTTTATGTGCTTACATAAAAGTGGTTTTGGGGGCTAAATTTTGGAAAATTTTTGAAGGACTGCAGAAAAGGGCCAAAATGAGCAAATAATTTCAGCTTCACAGCAAAATGGCTGATAGCTTCCTGAGACTGTTTTGTGGGCCTTCTTGCAACTGACAAGTCTGTTCACGTTCCTATTGCTAAGTGAAAGTGGCTTTGGCGGGCGAATTTTCAAAAAAAAAAAAAAAGGAGATGTTTGTCTCCGAAGAACACTCCAAAACATCATTACATGGCCAATTCAAAGCAAGATAGCTGACTCCTCTTTTCAGGCATCACTTCGTAAGGCTTTTTTGTAGTCAGTTTGGCTTCAGGGTGTGCATTTTTTAAAATAGAAAGCGTAAGATTATCAAGACTCCTTTATAAACTATCTATCAGTGGAAAAAGCCAAAATGAGCCTAAAATTGTTGCTTCAATCTAACCAAAATGGTCGACGTCCTGTGTCTCTCGAGACATTTTTGTGGCTCGACATGGCTTCCAAATAACATGTCAAACTGTCTTCAGTGGCTGAGTTTTCAAACTGAATCCAGGGGGATGCAGTGATGCTGGCTGTTACCTCGCTGAAGAGGTGTTTCATCTGCGCCCGCTTGGTCCTGAAGCGCTTGATCTTCTGGTGAATTCTGGGATCTTTTTCCAGTTCGCCAAGCGTAGCCCATTTGCAGTGCAGGTAGGAGCTGGGACACAAGGCAAAAGAACCAACGTGGTGATGAACGACTAAAAACACACGCACGCAGACGCACAAACACACACACACACACACACACATTTATATCTGCAAATTTGACTCACAAGTTTCGGTACTTAACGTAAAACTCTTCCGTCTCCTCGGCTTGCTCCTCTGATGAAGACGATGTCTGCGGAGGAGGCCCAAGGTCGATGGTGATAATAATAATAATAATGATGAGAAGAAGAAGAAGACAAAGAAGAGGAGAAAAACACATCAAACTAAATGCAGCTTACCTCCTTCTTGACTGGTCGGACCGACAGGATTTTCTCGATGATGTTGGCCTCGTCCTCGGGCGGCTCCTGTGGAGAAGACGTCGAAGTTTTGCTTGTATGTGAGTATTGTATGTCATCAATTTTGTTGATTGTTTACCCTGACAAAATACCACCAAACTTTTTGTTTTTTCTTTCTATCGAAACCAAACCCAAAAAATTTTAAAGGATAAATACAAATCGATACATTTTCCCTAAAATGACGCTTCCATCCATGCATTATCCGATCCGCTTATCCTCACACGGGTCGCGGGCGGGCTGGAGCCTATCCCAGCTGTCTTCGGGCAGAGGCGGGGTACACTCAGAACTGGTTTGCCAGCCAATTGCAGGGCACAAAGAGACGAACAACCACTCACACTCACAATAACACCTCGGAACAATAGAGAGCGTTCATTTAACCTTCCATGCATGTTTTTGGAACGTGGAAGGAAATCGGAGTACTCGGACAAAAACTCACACAGACACGAGGTGAACATGCAAACTCCATACATGAAGACCCGGAATCAAACCCGTGACCTCTGTACTGTGAGGGCAGCTAACCAGTCAACCACTGTCCAACCGCCCTTAAAAGTGTTTTGGGTTTTTTGTTTTTTTCATGCAAATGTCTTTTTCATGTTTTCTGTGGTGGGTTTTTTTGTTTTGTGGGTTTTTTTGTTTTGTTTTGTTTTTTTCAATTCAAATCCAGCGGGAAGAGTTTTCCTTTGCCGTACCTCGGCTTGCCAGGCCAGCGCCGTAGCATTGAGCGCCGCGATGCGTCCCGCTCCAAGAACAGCGATGGTCTCCCCATCGTCGTCCACCACCTTCAGGTCCAAATCCTCGTTGTACTTCCTGCGTTTCACTTGACGGCCCGAGCGCCGCTTCTAAAGGCAAGAGAAGTTGACTGTTTTTCCATTGGATGTGACTGGGGAGCCAGGAAGCCGGGCTCACCGTGTTGTCCAGGGGGTCCTGGCTGTCCTCTCCGCCCGTGTTGACGGACAATGAGGTGGTGTCGTCGCTCTCTGCCCCATCGGGGAGCGCCATCGTCTGCTTTCTCCTCTTGGCCTTTTTCTTCCTCTCCACCGGGGCGGCGCCAGGATCTCTGGGGAAGAAGGAAGCACGGTCAGGTTGGCATTATATCCCCCACCAAAAAAAAAAGTGGACCTACAGCATTTCTAGTTGAGGACCACTGAAGTACACTATATACAGTATGTGTGAAATACAGAAAGACTCATTTTTATATAAAGCAATTATGTCAAATCAAAAAAATGCTGTCTTGATTTTATTTTTTAATACTGTTAATACTGTTTACATTACTGTTAAATATACACTTCCCATAAGGTTTTATTTTAAGTGGGGTTGTGAGCATCTGATGAATGTAAAAAAGTAACTTGTAAACTGTTATTTCTTTCAACGAAGTAATCAGTAAAGTAACCAAGTTACTTTTTCAAGCTCACTCTGGCAACACCACATTCACTATCGCCAGTCAATTCATGCACTTTTAACGACTGTGTACATGAACATTCTCCCTCAAACACACAAACACACAACATCGATTAATTTCCGTCGACATGAGCAAGCAATTCGGAACAACTTTTTCTTCTCTCCAACAACCACACGCTCCATATCTATCCACATAATTGTGGCAATGAATTCACAGTCAGTGTTTGGGTCTCTCTGGTATTGAGAGTCCAAGCCTTCCTCTTTCATTAGTATTTTAGAGCGCTGCATTTTCATCTGCCAGCAAAAACTGCACTTTAAAAGGACAAAAACAAAAGAAAATGCATTTGGGGAAACCAGTGGGGAAGTGAAGAGAGATGAATCAATGCAGATTATTATGCACTGTGATAGGTTAGTGTGAGAGAAATTCATCTCGTGCTTCCTGGATATCAACTGAGTGTTTTGTAAATTATATTTACAAAAGTATTTGTGTGGATTTTTTTTTTCTTTTAAGAAATTGTAACAACGTGCCCGCCCAGTCAAATAGCATACAACTCCAATAAGTATCTGCAAAATAACAGATTCGAGGATTTAGAATTTGGTCATCACAATGCTTTTAATATACAAGTGGCAGTCAAAAAGTAATGAGCCTTGTTCAATTTATCCAACATCCATGCTGTTAAAATGTCTAAAAAAGAACAACTGTAGTTAAAACACTTGTTTCATTCCAAAAAAAAAAATGTTTGAACCTATCCACTTTCTGTCTGCCTTGTTAATGATGTCTATCAGAAAGTGCAGCCGCTCCCTAAATGCAGATAACCAACGGTGTCTAAGGCCTGATCCTCAATGGAGAGGCCCAATTTTGTATGAGCGGGGATGCATTGCGACATCATCGATTGAGCGAGCTGTGCACATCAGGTCAAATTTAGTCCACAGTTGACAAATATTAAATGTCCAGAGAGACAAGGAACAACAACAAAAAAAAATCCCAACTGAGGAAAAATAAGAAACCTTGGGAAGGGGCCGCGGATGGTAGAATTCCCTTTTAGTATAACAGGGCTGCGATGGATACGGAGTGGGCAATATTTAACACAATATTGTACCATGCAATGTTAGAATAATATCCATCCATCCATTTTCGATCCGCTTATCCTCACAAGGGTCGCGGTGGGTGCAGGAGCCTATCCCAGCCGTCTTCGGGCAGGAGGCTGGGGACACCCTGACCGGTTTGCCAGCCAATTGCAGGGCACAAAGAGACGAACAACCACTCACACTCACAATAACACCTCGGAACAATAGAGAGCGTTCATTTAACCTTCCATGCATGTTTTTGGAACGTGGAAGGAAATCGGAGTACTTGGACAAAAACTCACACAGACACGAGGCGAACATGCAAACTCCATACATGAAGACCCGGAATATAAACCCGTGACCTCTGTACTGTGAGGGCAGCTAACCAGTCAACCACTGTCCAACCGCCCTTAAAAGTGTTTTGGGTTTTTTGTTTTTTTTAATGCAAATGTCTTTTTCATGTTTTCTGTTGTGGGTTTTTTTGTTTTGTTTTGTTTTTTTCAATTCAAATCCAGCGGGAAGAGTTTTCCTTTGCCGTACCTCGGCTTGCCAGGCCAGCGCCGTAGCATTGAGCGCCGCGATGCGTCCCGCTCCAAGAACAGCGATGGTCTCCCCATCGTCGTCCACCACCTTCAGGTCCAAATCCTCGTTGTACTTCCTGCGTTTCACTTGACGGCCCGAGCGCCGCTTCTAAAGGCAAGAGAAGTTGACTGTTTTTCCATTGGATGTGACTGGGGAGCCAGGAAGCCGGGCTCACCGTGTTGTCCAGGGGGTCCTGGCTGTCCTCTCCGCCCGTGTTGACGGACAATGAGGTGGTGTCGTCGCTCTCTGCCCCATCGGGGAGCGCCATCGTCTGCTTTCTCCTCTTGGCCTTTTTCTTCCTCTCCACCGGGGCGGCGCCAGGATCTCTGGGGAAGAAGGAAGCACGGTCAGGTTGGCATTATATCCCCCACCAGCGCTTTCTTCGCTCCATTGGCCTTACCTGGGTTTGCGGCCCCTCTGCTTGGGCACCGAGTTGAGGCCGGGGTTGAGGGCGGCTTGGTTGTGGTTCTTGGGGAGCGAGGCTTGCGGCCTGACAGGCAGGGCTGAGGCAGGAGGTGGTGTGGCTATTGGGACAGGAAAGCAGTACGACATAACACAACTTCAGAGCAAAATCCGACGACAGCATATTATGTTGATGTTGTTGCAATGGCGATGAGTGTAATTTTTAAAGTACTGCCGACTATTTGTTCTTGCACTAATTATTCAGTGCATTTCTTACAGTACATATTTTTTTCAATTTACTGTAGAGTATTTTTATAGTATTTCAATGCAGTTTCCGCAGTGGATTTTTTTTTTGTTCAATTTTTAGTAGTGTAGTTCTGATGCTAGTATTTTTTTGGACTATTTTATGGATTCTATTTCTTACAATGCATTTCTGACTATATTTTATTAAGGGACTTTTCGACTTGCATACTGTGTACTTTTGTTTTTTCTTCAAAACACACACACACACACACACACACACACACACACACACACACCTTGATGAGGTGGAAGAGGAGGCAGGATTTTGATCTTGGGCTTCCTCCCTCGTTTTCCGGGCACCTTAACGGGCACCTCTGAAGGAACGGGCATGGGGGCGTTGGGGGCACAGGTATTTTTCCGCCTGGTGGCCTGCTTGAGCTCAGTTTGAGCGTCTGGGGCGGCATCCGCCCTCCCCTTGCTCCTGCGCTCCGTCCTCTGCTTGAGAAACAGCAGTTGTTTATGAAAACTGATAAAATGATGAAAACTAAAATTCAAAACAATATCTTTTGTCTAAATGTAAAAAAAAAGAGCATTTTAGAATGAAAGTACACCTTATTCACAACCCCCCAGGTACCCATAAAAATCGATACAATGTGACAACTTTTCTCAATTTTGCCTGTGCTAGTGTATGATACGCCCCCCTCCATTTTGAACGTGAGCACGTTATTCTCAAGAAATGCGGGTATTTAAAATCATAAACAGTCAAAGGAAAATAAGAAAAAGGAAAACCAATCAAAATGACATTAAATTTAAGCACGAATCGAAAAAAAATAGCAAGCCTTCTGTAAAAGTGAATATAAATGAAGTGATTTGAAAGTGCAATCAAAGTATGATGACCTTATTGGGAAGTACGGTGGTGACAGGCGCCTCCTTGGCCTGCTTGCGCTTCTTAACCGAGGCGTGGTCTCCGCCCTCCTCCCGTTCTCGTTTGTCCTTCTTCTTACGTTTCTTCCTCACCCTGCTGCCACCGCCACCACCATCGTCCTCCTCACTTAGGGAGGAGGGGGGCCGTGGAGCCGCCGCCGCCACCACCAGAGCGGGGGCCTTGCAGTGGTTGGACAGGCCGCCCACAGGGGCCAAAAGTCGGAGCTGGTCTTTGGAGCCCACCAGAAGGTGGCCCCTGGGGATGGCGGACAGCGAAGTCTGCACGTCGCTGTTCTGCTCCGGCGACGCCGACGAAGCTGATGAGCCCGAAGACGGCGACGCGTGCTTCAGGAGGCCACCCAACATCTGAAGAACAACAAACAAATCATTTCACATGCCATCAGCATGGCGGTCACCACCCTAAAATCTGGACTTCCATTCATCATGCAACTCGTGTTATCTCGGATGTTGGGAGTCTACAGGTAGAGCTGTGTCCAAATTGAGATGAGTTCCACGCTGTCCATACTGTGACAATAACCGAAAATGTAACCGTTATGACATTTTGAGTCCATGAGGTACCTCAGATGATTGACAACTCCACTCAACCTATGCTACCCTATGTGTCGCTTTCCTTGATGTTTCAACTTGTGTTGTGAGGGAAATTGGGCACCAGTGTCTCTTTGCTTGATCTCAATAGTCGTATGACAAAGAGAGCTGTGCATCTCCTGTCAATCTCTTTTTTGTTGATGTTGAAAGTCACGTCATGTGTCTCCTTTGACATTTCAAGACGCGCTACAAAGGGGATGCATATGTTAGTACGGAACTGTCTCTCCTATTTTTTGACTTTGGAACTTTTAAGAGTGACTTTTTTTGCACCTGTGTTTCTTTGATGTTTAAACTCATGTTACAAAGGAAGTTGTGCATATGTTTCTTTGGTTAATGTTTATAATCTTGTGACCAAAGAAGGTGTGCATGATCTTTACATGCATGCTGTCTGTGTCTTATGTGTTGTGTTGCGTTATTTTGTTATTTTGACTTCAAGATGGCGCCGCGAGAGTGGCTGCCTTTCCAGCAGCTCCTAAATTTTCTTCTTCTACTTCCTTTCATAACTTTGCTGCTGTGAATTGGGAATTTCCCCATTGCGAGACGAATAAAGGTATTCTTATCTTATCATGGTATATGCCCCTGTGTCACTTAACGTGACTTTTAAACTCTTGTTAGAAAGAGACTATTGTCTATAATGCTCTTGTGTTTCTTGTTTTTTGTTTTGTTTTTTTTTTTAGACAGAGCTGTGGACCTGTTTTTTTTTTTTCATGTTACAAAACGGGGGATGCAAAGCTAAGTTACCTGTATATGCACCCGTGTCTAATGGGCGCACCCAGTTCAAAGCAATGCATTTCTTTGTCATTAGCCTCCTTTTTAGCATTAGCGTTCTTAATACACAGACTAATTCATCTTGATTTGTCATTTATTAGCATGAATATGAGAAATGTAAACATAGTGTCGACTGAACAAACAACAGACGTGAAATGTGTCATGTTAACGTCGGGCTTGTACATCCAAGGGATTTTACGGTGTTTGTTTCCATGGCAACAGCTCAGGAGTACGCCTTTCGCACATGTTTGGTTGTCGTGTTTTTTTCAGTTTTTTGTTTTTTTTGCTATTTTGATGTTTTGGACTATGTCTGTGTTTTCGTGGAATCCTTTCATGAAAATTGACTGAGATGACATTTCAATCAATGTCTCGCACGCACGCACGCACCACGCACGCACGCACGCACGCACACACACACACACACACACACACACACACAGCACCAGGGGGGGCATC